>NW_027204492.1:62913955-63463955 GCF_024711535.1 Dipodomys merriami
GCCACCTTCCCAGCCCCTTAAAACAAACAAAAAAACCCCCAAAAAACTCAAGGCTAATGTTCTACCACTTCCAGCCACAGCCCTATTTCTGGTTTTTGAGTGGTTATTTGGAGATAAGAGTCTCACAGGGACTTTTCTGCCCTGGTTGGTTTTGATCCATGATTCTCAGATCTCAGCCTCCTGAGTAGCTAGGATTACAGGCATGAGCCACCAGTGCCCAGCTTTTAAATATAATTTTATTGAGGGAACAGCTGATACTAAGCAAAAGGAAAGAAATGTACATATCACCTGATGTGAAAGAAATAACTGTATTGTCAAAGCTCAAAGAATTTACAAACTTTATAGACCACAATAAAGACAATTTGCCCCATGAAGGTTAGACTGTGTGACTTTAACTAAGTATCACTATCTCACAAGTCTATGAAATTTGTGAAATTTATGTAATCACTTAATCACAATAAAATCAATAAATATAATTTTTTATTATTATTAAGAGGGGTTATCATTTCATAAGTCAGATAATGCATACATTTCTTTTTTTTTTGAACAATTTTAACCCTTTCTTCCTTTTCCCTCATCCCTTGTACATAGGTCATTTTCCTCATTGTATATTCTGAATAGTATGATTGTATTTGTTCATGCTTCCTACCTCTCTTTCTGGGCACCTTTTTGCCTGCCCCCTCCCAAAGAAAAAACCCAAAGCAAAAACAGATACCACCACCAACAATAACAACATCTTTTCTTTGAAAAAAAATTTTTTTTCTTTTTTTTTTTTTTGCTTATGTGGTGCTGAGGAATCGAACCCAGGACCTCATGCATGCAAGGCAAGCACTCTACCACTGAGCCACCTTCCCAGCCCCTGAAAAAAATTTTTTGAGGGCTGGGAATGTGACTTAGTGGTAGACTTCTTACCTAGCATGCATGAAGCCCTGAGTTTGGTTCCTCAGTACCATATAAATGGAAAAAGCCAGAAGTGGTACTGCGGCTCAACTGGTAGAATGTTAGCCTTGAGCACAGAGAGGCTCAGGGACAGTGCCCAAGCCCTGAATTTCAAGCCTTACAACTGGCAAAACAAACAAACAAAATAAACACATTTGTTTCAATTGTGCCAATATTGGGGCTTCAACCCAGGGCCTTATGCTCTTGCTTAGTTTTATTTACTCCAGGATGGTGCTTTGTCACTTGAGCCACACCTCCACTTCTGTTTTATTTTGCTGGTTAATTGGACCCAAGAGTCTTTGAGATTTGTCTACTCAGGCTGGCTTTGAACCATGACTCTCAAATCTCATTCCAGTGAGTAACTAGGATTATAGGCATGAGTCTGGCAGCTCTTTGAAGTGTCTTAATTTAATTCTCAATCAATCTGTCTCAAATTTCTTTGCCTTCATGATTTTGCAATGATCAAAATTTGTCATCTGGGCCTTTGTTTCTCTGGTTCCCATCTTCTTGGCTGCCCATTTGGTCTATCTGTCATCTTCCAGGCTTGTCATACCTGTTTGTGAGTGGGAACTGGAGGGTGAAGTTGAACTGTAGGCATTGGGGAGCATTGTGTATCCCCTATCTGAGTTCAGGGACCATCCACTAAAGCCTTCTTCTGATCAATAGCATCTACAATTGCCACTAGTTTGCCAGCATAATGCTCAAAGGAGACACAGGGCACCTGAACAATCAAACAACCAATTGATAGCATTTGATGAGAAAGAGGGACTACCCATGGTGCACATGCGTAGGAGACCACTAGGCTTCGCTATGCTGGAGTTGTAAAAGAAGAGTGTGATTCTTTGTTGCTTTGTATGTCCCTCCCCACTGTATAACCCCTGTTCTCACTGTATTTGATGTTGGTATAATTTGTGGAGGGGAAGGTGGACTCATTGCAACAATGATGTTATGTCAAGACGTTATGTCAAAAAACGAACTTTACAACTTTGGCTCAGGGTGGGGGAGGCGGGAAGGGATGGTAAGGGGAAACAAAGGAGGAGGCAAAAATGCTTGATAAGAAATGTACTCATTACCTTGCCCATGTAATTGTAACCCCTCTGTATGGTATTTTCACAATTAAAAAAAAAGAAAAAAAAAAGAATAATGGAGTAGCGGGGGAGTAGAATTTCACCTGGGAGGAGAGGCACAAGGACAGGTCTGGAGGATGGGAGAATTGTAGTATTGAGCCAGGCACCAATGGCTCCTGCCTGTAATCCTAGCTACTCAGGAGACTGAGATCTGGTTCAAAGCCAGCCTGGGCAGGAAAATCCCTGATACTCCTATCTCCAATTAACCACCAGAAAACCAGAAGTGGTGCTGTGGCTCAAGTGGTAGAGCATTACCTTTGAGTGAAAAAACTCAAAGGGCACCATCCAGGCCCTGAGCTCAAGTCCCACAACTGACAAGAGAAGAATTGTGGCATGTTCAGGCTAGGCTGGAGTCTTGCTAAGTACAGTATGCCTGGAGAGATTTTTGTTTTTTCCTATTTCTTGGGTACTTGTCCTGGGGCTTGAATTCAGGGTCTGGGTGCTGTCTTTGAGATTTTGTGCTCAAGGCTAGCATTCTACCACTTGAGCCACAGCTCCACTTTTGTTGGTTAGTTGGAGATCAGAGTCTCATGGACTTTTCTGCCCAGGCTGGCTTCAAACTGGGATCCTCAGATCTCAGCTAGGATTACAGTCATAAGCTACTAGAACCTGACATACGCCTGAAGAGTTGAGATGGGATTTTTCATACAGTGCTCATGATTTGTAAATTATGAATTATTGGTAATAACTCCCCCTCCCTTTCCTTCCTGTGATTCTAACCAGGATGAAGCTGAACGCTGTAGTTTGGGATCTTCAATGTCTCCCAAAAGCCCTATGTGTTACAGGGTTGATCTTCAGCTTGGTGCTATTGGCAAGTGATAGAATCTTTAAGAGGATTTCATGTCATTGTGGGAGCATACCCTTGAAGGGATTATGGAACTTTAGCATTTTCCTTTTTTATTCTGGTGCTTCTTCGTTCTTGATGAGATGACCAGTTTTGCTCCACCATATGCTCCTTTGTCAATTTTACCAGAGGTCAAAAAGCAATGAGTCAACCTTCCCTCCCTCCCTCCCTCCCTCCCTCCCTCCCTCCCTCCCTCCCTCCCTCCCTCCCTCCCTCCCTCCTTCCTTCCTTCCTTCCTTCCTTCCTTCCTTCCTTCCTTCCTTCCTTCCTTCCTTCCTTCCTTTCTTCCTTCCCTCCCCTCCCATCTCTCTCTCTGATGGCACTGGGATTGGAGATCAAGGCCTTGTGGTTGCTGGGCTGGTGCTCTACCACTTGAATCTCAGCTCCAACCCTTTTTTCTTTTTAGGTATTTGTCAAATAAGTTCTTGTAAACAAGTCTAGCCTGGACTGTGAGGCTCCTCTTTTATAGCTGGGATGACAGGTACATGCCACATGCCAGCACTTTTTATTGCTTGAAATAGAAACTTGCACAAACCTTGATCATGTGGATGTCTGCTTCCTAACCACACAACAGCCCTGAACACATCCTGCATCCTCCTGTCTGCTATCCCAGGAAGGAAGTACAAAATTGTCTTTTCAAGTCAGGCAGAGGTGGCTCACACCTGTAATCCTAGCTACTCAGGAGTCTGAGATCTGAGGTTTGCTGTTTGAAGCCAGCCTAGGCTGGAAAGTTTATGAGACTCTGATATCCAATTAACCACCATAAAACCAGAATGGAGCTATAGCTCAAAGTGGTAGAGTGCTAGCCTTGAACACAGATGTTGAGAGATAGTACCCAGGCCCTGAGTTCAAATCTCAGGATCAGTATATATATATAGAGAGAGACAGAGACAGAGAGAGACAGAGAGACAGAGAGAGAGAGAGAGATAGAGACAGAGACAGAGACAGAGAATTCTTTCAGGGCGACGGCTTCATTGACTATGTTTGGACTCTCCAAGCCTAGGCCTTTCTTGATTAGCATCTGAGGCCTGGAGTAGAGGATGGGGTCACCCTAGTATGAGATGTAATGATACTATCATGACTTGGCTGCCCATACAACAACTGCTTTTAAAGTTCAATTTTGTAATCTCAAAGTTCATACCCAAGGGATTTTGTAATTCAAAGCACTGATCATGAAGCTCTTTGGAAAACTGTGACTTTCTCTTTAGCTAAAATGTGGATAGGGGGACGGCCAGGGGATGGGGAGGAGTGGCATATACACTTAAGGTTTCTCTCAATGTGACAGCAGGCTCATTTTGTCCAGATAGATCAAGCTTCATCTCTTCAAACACCTTAGATTTCCAAAGCAGTGGTGCTTAACCTACTAACCTCAACATGGACAAAAGAAGAAAGACAGCACATCTCAATAGGCATCGGTCAGTCTCCTAAGCTGTAACTGGGGTCAGTTGGCTGCTTATCTGGGGTGCGATAGTTTGCCAAATAGCAAGGGTCTGGGGCTTGGCCATCTAGGGGACTGGCAGTCTTGGAATTAGAAACCATAATTGGTGCATCCCGGGCTTTCTTGGAGCCAAGGATGAATTTATAGAAGGCATGAAATATCAGGTAAAGGGGGGGATAAGTACTAGATTTGGCATGCCTGTAGTCATAGTTACTTGGGTGTTTGGGGCAAGGAGAATTCTTCCTCCTCCTCCCCCTCCTCCCCCTCCTCTTCCTCCTCCTCATCTCCTCCTCATCTCCTCCTCATTTCCTCCTCTTCCTCCTCCTCCTCCTCCTTCTCCCTCCTCCTCCTCCTCCTCCTCCTCCTCCTCCTCCTCCTCTTCTTCCTCCTCCTCCTCCTCCTCCTCCTCCTCCTCCTCCTCCTCCTCTTCCTCCTCCTCTTCTACTTCTTTTCTACCTCTTCATCCCTTCCTCCCTCTCTGTTAATCTCTCTCTCTCTCTCTGTTGATATTGGGGCTTGAACTAAGGCCTGGTCCCTGACTTTATTGCTCAAGGCAAGCATTCTACCACTTGAGCCACAGCTCCACTTCTGGCTTTTTGGTGGTTAATTGCAGAGAAAAGTCTCCTGGACCTCCCTACCCAGACTGGCTTGGAATTGAGATCCTCAGATCTCAGCCTCCTAAGTAGCTAGGATTATAAGTGTGAATCACTGGTGCCTGACACTTGTTTGTTTTTGAGACAAGGTCTTGCTACTAGTCCAGGCTGACCTCCAGCTCACGATCATCCTGCCTCACCCTCCTGAATGCTGGGATTACTGGTGTGTGTTACCATTTCCAGCTTCTGTCAATCTTCTTGCAAGTGTGGTCTGCATATGCTGCCTGCAGCATTCCCCACCCTTTTGCTTACACCCTAAAGCCAGCACTATGCTGCTTATACCCTACCACAGAAGGAATCCTCTTGTCAGGAATGATACCTCAATCACTAAATCCCTTGATTTCTTCTCCAAGAGGAATGTCTCCTAACCCCAGACTGCAGGAACAACAAAGTTATATTCTCTATATTTCAGTCTCTAGAAATGCTTCTAAGTATCCAAAGCAAGTTGTCATTTTCCTTTCTGTGCTTCAAGTTGACTGACAAAAGCGTAAGCCAGAATCCCTGAACCTCCTTTCTACCCAGTCCCCTTCATAAAATGTCCTTTCCTTTCATAGTTGAATGTAGTGTTACTGTCTCCCTTCCAGCAGTAAATGAGTTTTTCCAATGCTGTGGACTCACACCCTCCCTTCTCCTTAAACATCTCATTCTATACATCCATCATCCCCTCCTTTCACTCCTACACCTGCACCCTAACCCTGATCATATCCGACTTCATTACTTCAGGCATGCATACTCATGATACTCATTCCTGTTGAGAGCTGGTGATTAAAAGAGTACACTTCCACACCTGTTTGCCAGAGCTTCTTTACTTGGCAGTACTGGGGATTGAACTTAAAGTTTTGTACTTACTAGGTTGCTCTACCACTTGAGTCATACTCCAAACCCATTTTTGCTTTTAGTTATTTTTGTCACAAGGTCTTATGTTTATGTCCTAGTTGGCCTGGACTGTGATCTTCCTAATTATGCTTCCCAAGCAACTGGGATGACAGGCATACACCACGACATAGACTATTGGTTGACGTGGGGTCTCACTAGCTTTAACATTTTTTATTGTTAAAATACAGTAAGAGGGGTTACAGTTACATGAGTAAGATAATGAGTACATTTCCTATCCAGCATTGTTACCTCCTCCTTTGTTTTTCCCCTACTATTCCTTCCCTCCCACCTTCACAACTACCCCCCTGCCAAGTTATAAAGTTCTTTTTCAACATAGTGTCTTGTACATCTCATTGTTACAATGGGTCAATCTGTATCCTTGTTTCAGCATTTTGTTACTTCCTTTCCCCTCCCCAAATTATAAAAATGTATACACAAGATGCAGAGCACCAGAATCAAATACAGTGCAAAGGAGTTATACCTTGGGGAATATCATACAAAAGAAACAAAAAAAAATCACATGGTACATTATAAGTACATTAAAAACAGCAGCAAGAAAGATAAAACCACTGTGTTGATATCTTGGGGTTTATTTCACTTAGCACCATCTTATATGGTCATATGTACATAGCTTTTGACCTTTTCTGCTTGTCCTAGACATATACTAGTTATTGAAAATGAGGGTAATCAAGGGACCTATGTTTCTTTGGGCCTGGCTTACTTCACTTAATATAATTTTTTCCAAGTCTTTCCACTTCCTAACAAATGGAGCAGTGTCATTCTTTCCGATGGAAGCATAGAATTCCATTGTGTATGTGTGTGTGTGTGTGTACACACACACACACACACACACACACACACACACACACACACACACACATACACACACACATATGTATCTATCACATTTTCTTGATCTACTGAGGGGCACCTGGGTTGGTTCCATATCTTAGCTATGATGAATAATGCTGTGATAAACATAGTTGTGCTGGTAGCTTTAGTATGGTCTTGTTTGTGATCATTTGGATAAATGCCCAAAAGTGGGATTGCTGGGTCATAGGGGAGCTCTATGTGGAGTCTTTTGAGGAACCTCCATACTGATTTCCAAAGTGGTTGAACAAGTTTACACTCCCACCAACAATGCAGTAAGGTTCCCTTTTGGCCACATCCCCTCCAGCATCTGTTGTTATTAGATTTCTTGATTATAGCCATTTTAACTGGGGTGAGGTGGAATCTCAATGCTGTATTGATTTGTATTTCTTTTATGGTAGAGAAGTTGAACCTTTCTTTATGTGTCTATTGGCCATTCTTATTTCCTATTCAGAGAAGTTTCTCTTTAAGTCTTTAGCCCACTTATTTATTTATTTATTTATTTATTTATTTTTGTCGGTCGTGGGGCTTGAACTCTGGGCCTGGTCGCTGTCCCTCAGCTCTTCAGCTCAAGGCAAGCGCTCTACCACTTGAGCTACAGCGCCACTTCCGGTTTTCTGGTGGTTTATTGGAGATAGGAGTCTCAAGGTCTTTCCTGCCCGGGCTGGCTTTGAACCGCGATCCTCAGATCTCAGCCTCCTGAGTAGCTAGGATTACAGGCGTGAGCCACCAGCGCCCGGCTTTAGCCCACTTATTAATTGGGCAGTTGTTGAAGAATTGTTGGGGGTTTAAATTTTTTGAGTTCTAAGTATATTTTAGATATGAGATCCTTCTGCATTGTATGGCTAGTAAAGATCTTCTCCCAGTCTGTGGGCTTTCTATTGATCTTGCTAGTTCTATCCTTTGCCCTGCAGAAGCTCTGCTATTTCATGCAATCCCATTTGTCCCACCTTTCTTTGATTTGTTGTGTTTCTGGGTCTTTATTAAGAAAAGTTCAGCCTGTGCCAAGGAGCCCTAGAGTTTTTCCTATTCCTTCCTGTAATATTTTCAGGGTGTCTGCTTTGACTTTGAGGTCTTTGATCCATTTGCAGTTGATTCTGGTGCAGGATGATAAATACGGATCTAGCTTTAGTTTTCTACAGGTGTTAAAAACCAATTTTGCCAGCACCATTTACTGAAGAGGCTGTCTTTCTTCCCTTCAATTTTTTTTAGCTCTCTTATTGAAGATTAGATGGCTATAGGTCTGTGGGTTCATTTCTGGGTCTTCAGTTCTATTCTATTGGTCATCAGGGCTGTTCTTGTGCCAGTACCAAGCTGTTTTGATTACTATGGCTTTGTAGTAGAGTTTGAAATTTGGTATTGATATTCCTCTACCACTGTTCTTTCTGCTAAGGATTGTTTTTGCTATTCAGGGTCTTTTATTGTTTCATATGAACTTTTGGGTTGCTTCTATTTCCTTGAAGAATGAGGTTGGGATATTGATAGGTATCACATTGAATTTGTAGATAGCCTTTGGCAGTATTGCTATTTTCATGATGTTAATCCTCCCAATCCAGGAGCATGGGAGGTTTTTTGATTTCCTTAGTTCTGCTTTAATTTCCTTTTTCAGGTTTGTAAAGTTTTCAGAATTGAGGTCCTTCACTTCGTTAGTTAATTCATAGGTATTTTATTTTTTGTGGGGCTATTACAAAAGGAGCTGTTTTCCTGATTTCAGCTGTGCTCTTCTCATTGTTGGTATACAGAAAAGCCATTGATTTTTGAGGGTTGATTTTATACCCTGCTACTTTGCCAAAGTTTCAAATCAGTTCATGTAATTTGGGAGTGGAGTCTATGGGATTCTTTAAATACAAGATCATGTTATCTGCAAAGAGGGAGAGTTTTACTTCATCTTTCCCTATTTGGATCCCCTTTATGTTTGCATCTTGTCTTATTGCTGTAGCTATGCATTCTAATACTAAATTGAAGAGGAGTGGAGAGAGTGGACATCCTTGTCTCGTTCCTGAGTTAAGAGGAAATGGCTTTAGTTTTTCACCATTAAGTATAATGCTGGCTGTAGGTTTGTCATATACAGCCTTTATTGTATTGAGGAATGTTCCATGGATTCCTAATTTTTCCAGACCCTTCATCATAAAGGAGTGTTGGATCTTGTCAAATGCCTTTTCTGCATCTATTGAGATAACCATGCGGTTCTTATCCTTGCTCTTGTTGATGTGATGAATTATATTAATTGATTTGCATATATTGAACCAGCTTTGCATCCCTGAAATGAAAAAAAATATGGAACACTTCATGAATTTGTGTGTCATCCTTGTGTGGGGGGGCATGCTAATCTTCTCTATATTGTTCCAATTTTAGTATATGCGCTTTCGAAGCGAGCACCTCACTAGCTTTTTGTCCAGGCTGATCTGAGATTGAGATCCTTCCAATCTTCCACCTAAATAGTTGTGATTATAGTCATAAACCACTATGCCCACCTTACTTCTTCAAGCTTCTTATTTGGTCTCCCTGACTCTATCACGATTCATCTTCCATGCATAAGCTAGCATGATCTTATTAAGCACAAATATCAGGGAAGAATTGTAATGATAACACTCTCGTCCAAACAAAATTCATCAGAACCTCCAGAGCTTGGCCTCACTAGGCCCAGGATTTCTGCCTCTAATCCAATGCTGACTTGAGGAGCAACATTGGGGACCTGGTGTGTCAGTTACCTGCATCAAAGTATGCAATTATTGAGTCATTACCATGTAAGCAATCATTGTTCTTGAGGATGAGACTCTAGGACAAAAAGTTTGGAGGGTAATAGGATTCTTCTGTTTCTTTCTTTCTTTCTTTTTCATTTTTTGTTGGTCCTGGGCACTGTCCCTGAGCTGTTTTGCTTAAGGCTAGTGTTCTACCACTTGAGCCACAGCACCACTTGTGGATTTCTGGTGGTTAATTGAAGTAAAGAGTCTCACGGGGACTTTTCTGCATGGGATGGCTTTGAACTGTGATCGTCAGATCTCAGCCTCCTGAGTAGCTAGGATTACAGGTGTGAGCCACCAGTACCTGGCTTTTCTGTCTTTTTTTTTTTTAATTGTGAAAATTCTGTACAGAGGGGTTACAATTACAATTATGGGCAAGATAATGAGTATATTTCTTATCAAGCATGTAACCTCCTCCTTTGTTTCCCCTTCCCATCCCAACCTCCCCTGACCCCCCCACCCAATCCTCCCCCCCCCCGCCAAAGTTGTAAAGTTCGTTTTTGACATAACAACTTGTACGTCTCGTTGTTGCAATGGATCCACCTGTATCTGTTTTTTTTTTTTGTTTATATGCATGCTAAGTGTGGCTGTAAGCTTCACAATGCCAAGATGTCCATTAGCAAGTTATCTACAACTCTTGTTTTTTTTTTCTCTCTTCTCTTTTGACACTGGGGTAGACTTGAGGCCCTTGGCTTGCTGAGCATAGAGTGCAGCACTGAGCTACAATCCCCATCTCTTTTTCACTTCTTTCTCCTAGTGAGGAGAATTTAGTTTTTAACCAAGTGTTCATTGATCTATCTTGAATCTGCTACAGTGTAGAACATTCAAACACCAGGAAAAGCCAAGCCTGGTGGTACACATTGTCACCCCAGCACTCAGGAGGCAGAGTCAGGAAGATCTCAGTTCAGGCTAGCCTGAGATACAAAATGAAACCCCATTTCCCCCATTTTTAAATAAGTAGATTAAGAAATGCAAATTGGAGCCGGGTGTTGGTGGCTTATGCCTGCAATCCTAGCTACTCAGGAGGCTGAGATCTGAAGTTGAAAGGCAGGCAGGGCAGAAAAGTCCCCATGAGACTCTTATCTCCAATAAACTACTCAAAAAAGCCAGAAGTCGCACTGTGGCTCAAGTGGTAGAGTGCTAGCCTTGAGCACAAAGAAGCTCAGGAACAACACTCAAGCCCTGAGTTCAAGTCCCAGGACTGGCCAAAAACAAAAAAAAAAGAAATGCAAATTGGTTTCTGGTCAGTTCATCACAGGAATCTTGGGCGTCAGGCATGCTAAGCAGGTCAGGACACTTCATTCTAGCTACCTGGGAAGTGAAGATCCAGAGGATTGTGGTTTCAGGCAAGCCTAGGCAAAAGTGCATAAGTCTTCATCTCCATGAATAAAACACTTGACATGGTGGCATGTGCCTGCCATCCTAGTTATTTGGAGAATAATTAAGAGGATTACAGTCCAGGCTAGCCTGGCCATAAATAAAGGCAAGACCTTAGTTGAAAAATAACCAAAAGCAAAATGGGATGAGGGTATGGCTCAAGTGGCAGAGCATCTGCCTAGAAAACTGAAACCCTTGAGTTCCAAACCTAGTAGCAAAGCTTGAGGAAAATCCTATCTGAAAAACACACTAAAACAGGCAAAGGACTGGAGTGGTGTGGGGTGTGTGCTTCAAGTGGTACAGAACTTACCTCGCATGAAAAATACCTTCTATTAAAAAAATCACAAGTTATTAATTAAAAAAAATCACAAGTTGCCAGATGCTGGTGGCTCATACCTAGATCCTGAGGAGGCTGAGATCCAAGGATCCAAGGACTGCAGTTCAAAACCAGCCCAGTCTGCAAAGTCTGTGAGACTCTTATCTCCACTTAGCCATCAAAAAGTTGGAAGTGGAGTTGTGGCTCACAAAAGCTAAGAGACAGCACCCAGGCCCTGAGTTCAAGTCCTATTACAGGCAAACATACACACACACACACACACACACACACACACACACACACGCAGACACAGAGACAGACCACAGACACAGATACACACAGACAGACACACATTGAAAATGGCAGGTCTGCTTACTTACCATCCAGATGAAATGACAAAGACTACTGTTGGTTACTCAAATCAATATCTTTCCTTCAAAATTTTTGTTGCTGTTAGGAAAAAAAAAAGTTTTGGGGGATTTTTACCATTAGTTTCTTGTTTGTGTTTTTCAGGTGCTGTGATGAACTGACCTAAATCAATTTGATTATTACACACAACTGTTAGGTTTTATGGGTAGAGCTCAGTCATCACCAATAATTGCAGGAAGCTGAGGAAGTTAGGTAACTCCCCACAATCCTGCTGCCAGCTTGGAAATTAAAACAAGTGTCAAAGCTAGATCTGCCACAGATAAACATTTATTAGCAAGCAGGCACTAAGCTGTATAAAATCACTTCTATAAGCTCAAACATAGTTTAGATCTCTGTCTTGTTTGATCCTTCTTGCATCCAAAGTTCACCTGAAGGAAATGTGATACTATTCTAGCCACAGATTCAATTGGCTATTTATTAGGGTCAGGGTACCAAGAATTATCTAGAAACAGTATGAGAATTCTGGACTCTAGGAATTTGGTCATGTGTGGCCTCCCTCTCCCTCTCCCTTTCCTTTTCCTCTCCCCCTCTCTTCCTTCTCTTTCTCTCTCTTACTCACTTGCTCATTCTTCCTCTCTCTCTCCTTCTCTCCTTCTCCCTCTCTTCCTCTCCCCTTCCATTCTCTCCCTCTCCCCCTGTCTTCCTCCCCCTGATCCTCTCCTTCTCTCTCTCTCTCCCTCTTCCTCTCCCTGTCTCATAGTGCATGCCAGACTTATCTCTACCATTAAGCTACATCCCCAGCCCCTTGAATACTGTTTCTTTTTCTTTCTTTTATTTTGTGCCAATCCTGGGGCTTAAACTCAGGGCCTGGGTGCTGCCCTTGAACTTTTTCACCCCTCAAAGCTATCCCTCTACCACTTGAGCCACAGTTCTACTTTTGGCTTTTTTGGTAACTAATTGAAGGTCAGAGTCTCACAGGCTTTCTTGCCTGATCTAGCTTTGAACCACAATTCTCAGAATTCAGCCTCCTAAGTAGTTAGGATTATGGGTGTGAGCTACCGGTGCCCAGCTCTGAGTACCATTTCTAAAGGTAGGAGCTTGTAGATTCTTGAAATTATTCACTCTCAGATATACTAGTCTTTACATATTTTGAATACCATGAATTTCATCAATAAAATCCCACTTTTCACAATCAGTGGATAAATGAAAAACCTCTGCTGTTGTCAATGCAATTTTTTTGGCTAATTTATTGTTATTATAAAGGTATTGTACAGAGGGATTACAATTACATGAGTCAGATAATGAGTACATTTCCTTTCATACAGTGTCATCTGTTCCCTCATTCTCTCCCAGTCCCTCCCTCCCATCTCCACCCACCAGTTGTATAGTTCACTTTCCTCAATGTCCAGTGAGCTCCACTGCTATACTTTTTCACTCTTTTTCTGAGTTCTGAACCCTTCTGAAGACAAACACTTGAATATACCAGATATAAGGTAAAGAAGACAGAATCATCAAAAAATAAAAAAAGAGATCTCTTGTCTTGGAGCTCATATAATATATATGCATAATTTTATATAAATATAAAGAAGCATGAAGGCATTGTACCTTTGTGTTTCTTTCCTGAGAGTATCCTTTTTTGCCTCACTGTGTGTGAGTATCTAGAATCCTGTATAATTTGTCATATTCCAGTGTCTTTTAAATCTAATTTCTGTATATCAGAGAAAACATACACCGTTTGTCTGAGTTTGGCTCACCTCACTTAACATGATTTGATCTATTTCCATCCATTTCTCTGCAAATGACATTATTTTCTTTCTAATTCTTGCCAATGGAAGTTTATCAGTAACAGTTATTGTTGCAATAGTCTTACTCTCTGATGCTAATAAGAAACAGTGATAAAGGGCCTTAGTAGTCTTCTCTGGTGTGTGACTGGTGACTCTCAGCGTGTACATTCAAACTAATAACATGGAATATTGTCACTGGATCCAAATGCGTGCCCACATTGCTAGAAAAATGGCAATGGTGGCTCACACCTGTAATCCTAGCTTCTCAGGAGACTGAGATCTGAAGATTGTGGTTTAAAGCAAAGTCTGTGAGACTCAACTCGAACTAACGAATGAACTGGCAAAAAAAAAAAAAAAAGCCAGAGCAGAGCTGTATTTCAAGTAGTAGAGTGCTAGCTTTGATTAAAAAAAAAAAGCTCAGAGACAATGCCTAAGCCTTGAGTTCAAACCCCAGGACGTGTACGAAAAATGGCACAATATATTATACATATGCATTCATTTCCCTACATATATATTGAAAATAGAGGTGGAAGGATGAATTTATTTGCAGTTGTAACCAAAACTGAGGAGATAGAAATTCTTAATGTCTCCACCTTGACCAAAGCATTTTACAATTTTTAGAAAAGATGGCACAAAAGGCAGGAAATGTGCATATATAGTTTTAGCTGTGGGCCCAAATTACTGGAACTGGGAGATCTATGTTTGAAATATGTCTTTGCAGAGGGCAGATTTCATTCCCAGGCTGATATTTTCTGTAGGGATCATGATTCTTAGGGCTACCGTACAATATCATGTAATCTCAGGTTTAGTGTTTTTCTGTTATTTTTCAGAGAGGGATGTGTATTTTTTTGTTTTTGCTTGGCTGATCATGGACCTCCATCCTCCTACCTATGGCTCCTACATAGCTGGGATTACATGTGTACTCCACCATGCTTGTAGCGTGTTTTGTTTTTTGTTTTTGTTTTTTTAGAGAGAAGGCCTTACTATGCAGCCCAGGCTTACTTCAAACTTACCTCCTGCCTCAGTGTCCTGGTTTTTTTGCCCATCCTGTACCTTGAACTCTAGGCCTGGGCACTGGTCCCTAAGCTTTTGTTCAAGGCTAGCATTCTACCACTTGATCAACATCACTACTTCTGGATTTTTCTGTGATTGATTCGAGAGAAGACTGTCACAGACTTTTCTGCCTCAGCTGGCTTTGAACCATGATCCTCAGATCTCAGCCTCCTGAGTAGCTAGGATTACAGGTGTGAGCCAGTGCTTGGCCTGATTTGTGTGTGTGTGTGTGTGTGTGTGTGTGTGTGTGTGTGTGTGTGTGTGTGTGTGTGTGTGTGTGTGTGTATGCTGTTCTTGGGGCTTGAACTCAGGGCCTGGACACTGTCCCTGACCTTTTTGCTCATGGCTAGCACTGTCTACAGCTCCACTTTTGGCAATTTGGGTAGCTATTTGGAGATAAAAGTCTCATGGAATTTTCCTGCTAGGGCTGCCTTTGATCATTGATCCTCATACCTCAGTCTCTTGAGTAGCTAGGATTACTGGGTAAGTGTGAGCCATTGGTACCAAGCTTTGAGGTATTTTAAGTTTTTTTTTTTTTTTTTTTCTGGTCGTGGGGCTTGAACTCTAGGCCTGGACACTGTCTTTGAGCTTCTTTTTCTCAAGGTTAGCACTCTGCCATTTGAGCCACAGCTCCACTTCCTGCTTTTTCTGAGTAGTTGTTGTGGAGATAAGAGTCTCATGACTTTCTTGTCAGGGCTGACTTTGAATTGCACTCCTCAGATCTCAGCCTCCTGAGTAGCATTACAGGCGTGAGCCACTGGCACCTGGCATGTTTTAGTATTTTAAAGTAAATGAGTTCATAATAAGAACTTCCTTCTGATGATCAATTCCAATCAAAGAGTAATATAAATCTTTTAAGTTTTCTTTTCTGTTTTTTTTTTTTTTGGGAGGGGGTCTGGTCGTGGGCCTGAACTCTGGGCCTGGGCGCTGTCCCTCAGCTCTTCAGCTCAAGGTTAGTGCTCTACCACTTGAGCCACAGCGCCACTTCCGGCTTTTTGTTTTTTCAGCTTATGTGGTGCTGAGGAATCGAACCCAGGGCTTCAAGTGCAAGGCAAGCGCTCTACCACTGAGCCACCTTCCCAGCCCTCTTCTGTTTTCCCTTCTCCTTTCCCTTTTTCTTCCCTTCTTCTTCCCTTCCTTTTCTTTTCTGAGACAGGGTCCGACTTTGTTGGCTAGGTTGATCTCAAACTCTTGGGCTCAATCCAATCTCTTGTTTCAGCCTCCAAAATAGTCGGAACTACAGGGGCATACCACCACATTTGGCTGTAGGTTTTCAATAAGGGAACAAGAATTAGAAAACCAGTACCACTAAGACTGCTGGAGTATATCCTCCCAAGATAATTTCACTAAACATCAAGCAAAAGCCTTTGGCTTTCCTGAGGTTCCTTGGCTTTGAACAAGGTCCCCGTTCTCCCCAAAGGCAATTGTTGCTGTTTGGATGCTTCTGGAATGTTAAACACTCCATGATTGGGCTCTGCTGTAATGAATGATTTCTTACTTCTGAGGCTTCTCTTCTAGAGAGTGGGGTTTGATAAGGTTGGAGTCCTCAAAGGCCAGATGTCCTGTGGTGACAAGTGTTGGCATCTGATTGCTCAAGGTGGAGCTGTACACTTTTCAAGGAAAACAGGGAGCCATGTGCTTAAGTGCAGTTCAAGATGGCAGTGTGCTGCTAGGTAGGGCTGGGGAAGCTCAACAGAGGACTATGACCTCTGCACCTGCAGTTCCTTCCTGTGAACTAAGTTACTGGCATACTTCCCTAAATGAAAAATGGTTCAAAATCACAAGGAATGAGCCAGGTGTGGTAGTTCATACCAGTAATCCCAGGGAGGCCCAGGCAGAAGGATGGTGTGTTTGAGGCCAGCCTGGGCTAAAGACAGAAACTCTGTCTCCAAAACAAAACAAAACAAAACAAAAGAAGTTAACAAGGAATGAGTTCTTGAAATATGCAGCAACTTGGATGACTCTTAAGGGAATTATGCTGAGTGAAAAAAAAGATTCCCTAGCTTCATGTGGTATGATTCTATTACTGTGATATTCTCTTTTTTCCTAGTGGCACTGGGGTTTGAACTCAAGGCCATGTGCTTGCCTTGAACTGTGCCTCAATCCCTTTTGCTTTTGTTTTTAATTTAACTTTATCTTTGTATTGGTACTGGGATTTGAACACAGCACCTGTACTCTATCCCTTAGTTTTTTTTTTACTGAAGGCTAGTACTCAAGACTTGAGCCACACTCCTACTTGTGGCTTTTTAGGTGATTAACTGCAGATATGAGACTCATGGACTTTCTTGTCTGGCCTGTCTTTGAACCATAATCATCAGATCTCAGCCATCCTGAGTGGCTAGGATTGCAGGCGTGACTCACCAGCACCTGGTGGCTTTAGTTATATTTTGAAGAGTTTTACATTTATGCCTAGGGCTAGCTTGGACCACAATCCTCCTATTTATATTTCCCAAGTAGTTGGAATAATGGACATGTGCTACTATATTTAGATTTTATTGGTTGGTATGAGGTCTTGCAGACTTTCTGCCTATACTGATCTAGAAACTCAATCTTTTCAATCTCTGCTTTCCATGTAGCTGGGAGGACATGCAGGACCCATCACACCCAGCTCCATTTCTATAACATTCTCAAAGTGACACAATTATCATGATGAACAGAATATGATTGTAAGGGGTGTAGGTAGAGGAGTGAGGCAGATGTGGATATCAAAGGCCAACATGAAGGTTTTCTGTGGTAATGCAACTAGTTTCGAAGCTCAAGGCTAGTGCTCTACCAGATGAGCTACAGTGCCACTTCTGGCTTTTTCCGAGTAGTTTATGGGAGATAAGAGTCTCACGGCCTTTCCAGATGGCTGGCTTTGAACCATGATCCTCAGATCTCAATCTCCTGAGTAGCTAAGGTTTCAGGCATGAGCCCCCAGCACCAGGCCTAGTAGCATTTTTGAGGCGAAGATAGGGCCTCATTATGTTGCTAGGTTGATATCCAACTTTTGGGTTCAAGCAAACCTCCGGCCTCAGCCTCCTGAGTGGCAGGGAGTACAGGTATATATCACCACTCACTCCCAGTGTATCCAGCATTTTAACTGTAAGCACATGAAACACAGCATCAAATAATATATACACAACTAAATGCAAGGAAAACTAAGGATCTTTGAATACAATGGTAGGTAGGTCAATATCCTGACTCTAATACTGAGTTATAATTTTACAAAAGGTTACCAAAGATGAAAACTGGGCAAACTATATAAGAGATTCTTCTGGAGACAAGTTTTGTGTCACACCTGTAATCCCAGTGAATCTGAGGTCAGCCTGGGTTTCACAGCAAATTTCAGGACAAGCTCAGACTTCATAATAGACTGTTTCAAAAAAGAATACTTCTGCCAGGTGCCAGTGGCTCACACATGTACTCATAGCTTCTCAGAGGATCATGATTTGAAGCCAGCCTGGGAAGGAAAGTCTGTGGGACTCTTATCTCCAATTAAGCAGAATAAAACAAAACAAAATGCTGGTGGCTCACACCTGCAATACTAGCTACTCAGGAGGCTGAGTGAGATCTGAGGCTTGCGGTTCAAAGCCAGCCCGGGCAAAAGTCTGTAAGACTCCTATCTCCAATTAATGACCTGAAAATTGAAAGTGGTGCTGTGGCTCAAAGTAGTAGAGCACTAGCCTTGAGCTGAAGAGCTCAGGGACAGCACCCAGGCCCTGAGTTCAAGCCCCATGACCAACAAAACAAAAACAAAAGCAAACACAAACTAAACAAGCAACCCTCCCCCCCCCCCCCCGGCAAAGATACTTCTATGTATCAGAAGTAGGAAACCTTTAGTATTACTGAGGGTCCTTGGGTTTGACCAGTGGCTATTTCTTGTTTATTGATGGGACTGCCCTGGACCACAATCTTCATATTTTATACTTCCTGTCATAGTTGGGATGACAGGTATTTACCACCATGCCCTACATTTTTGTGTATTGAGATAGGGCCCTCTTCATCTGCCTGAGCTTCTGTACTCTGCTTGGGCCTCTGCTTCCTTTCTAGCTTTTGCAAAGCTTTTGCTCTGGAGAATGCACTTTTCTTTTATTTATTTTTTATTATAAAGGTGATGTATAGAGGGGTTAGAGTTATGTAAGTCAGGTAATGAGTACATTTCTTTTTGAAGAGTTCACACCCTCCCTCATTTTCTCCCATTTTGTCCCTCCCACCACCCATCCTACTCCCATTTTCTTAAAATTTTTAAAATGTTTTATTGTAAAAATACTGTACAGAGGGGTTACAATTACATGGGCAAGATAATGAGTACATTTCTTATCAAGCATTGCAGCCTCCTCCTTTGCTTCCCCTTCCCATCCCTTCCAAGCCTCCCCCCGCCCTCCCACCCAATCTTCCCTGCCCCCCACCAAAGTTGTAAAGTTCGTTTTTCGACATAATGTCTTGTACATCTCATTGTTGCAATGGGTCCACCTGTATCCCTATTTAAACAATTTGTTTTTTCCTTTCTCCTCCACAAAGTATAACAACATCAAATACAGTGAAAACAGGGATTATATTGTGGGGGAGGGACATACAAAGAAACAGAGAAATCATCTTATATATGTGTTAGAAACAATTGCAAGAAAGAATTTGAATCCTTATCTTGGGGTTGATTTTGCCTAACATCAACTTATCTGACCATTTCTGCTTGTCTCAGACATATACTAGTAATTGCAAATAAGGGAAAGCATGGGACCTATGTTTCTTTGGGCCTGGCTTACTTCACTTAATATAATTTTTTCCAAGTCTTTCCATTTCCTAACAAATGGGGCAATGCCATTTTTTCTGATGGAGACATAGAATTGCATTGTGTATATATACCACGTTTTCTTGATCCATTCGTCTACTGAGGGGCATCTGGGTTGGTTCCATATCTTAGCTATGGTAAATAATGCTGCAATAAACATAGTTGTGCTGGTAGCTTTAGTATGGTCTTGTTTGTGATCATTTGGATAAATGCCCAAAAGTGGGATTTCTGGGTCATAGGGGAGCTCTATGTGGAGTCTTTTGAGGAACCTCCATACTGCTTTCCAAAGTGGTTGAATAAGTTTGCACTCACACCAACAATGCAGTAGGTTTCCCTTCTGTCCATATCCCCTCCAGCATCTGTTGTTATTAGAGTTCTTGATTTTAGCTATTCTTACTGGGGTAAGGTGGTATCTCAATGTTGTTTAGATTTGCATTGCTTTTATGGCTAGGAAGGTTGAGCATTTCTTAATGTGTCTATTGGCCACCTTTCTTTCCTCTTCAGAGAAGTTTCTCTTTAAGTCTTTAGCCCACTCACTTATTGAGCAGTTGTTTCTTTGCGGATTTGTTATTGGGGGATTTAATTTTTTGAGATCCAGGTATAATTTAGATATGAGACCCTTGTCCATTGTATGGCTAGTGAAGATCTCCTCCCAATCCATGGGCTTTCTATTGAGCTTGCTAGCTATGTCCTTTGCCATGCAGAAGCTCTGCAATTTCATGCAATCCCATTTGTCCAACCTTTCTTTGATTTGTTGTGTTTCTGGGTCTCTATTTACAAAATTTTGGCCTGTGCTAAGGAGACCTAGTGTTTCTCCTGTTCTTTCTTGTAATGTTTTCAGCCCACTCCCAATATTTATAGTTCATTTTCAACATTATGGAGGCTGCACGTTTCTTTCCATTTTCTGCCAGTGACTGAGGCTTGTCTGTGGGTTGACCAGCACTACTATCAGTCTAATAACTTGGAAGATGGGCTACCTCCATCTAACTTCACTGATTGTGATGGCAGGTGGCTGCCGCTGGGTCTGCCATCCCTCTGGAACTCTGCATCCTGTGCCTGACACCCCCACCTCCCCATCCCCTAGCTCCATATATCCATTGGCTAATGTTTGTATCCTCTTGTTTTTTCTCCGTACAAAGTGGGCATTTAACAGTAATAGCTGCCCCTCCCTGTAGGGCATATTGTAAATTGCACATACAGTTGTACTTGTGTGATAATAAAGGGATCAATCTTTTTTTTTTTTGTTGGTCATGGGGAATGAACTCTGGGCCTGGGTGCTGTCCCTGTGCTCTTTAGCTCAAGGCTAGTGCTCTACCACTTGAGCCACAGTGCCACTTCTGGCTTTTCTGCTTATGTGGTGCTGAGGAATCGAACCCAGGGCCTTATGCATGCAAAGCAAGCACTCTACCACTGAGCCACCTTTGCAGCAAACACTGTACTCAGGAGCTACTAACACTAGCTGAGCCTGGTGGCCCTGGGTGGGAATGTCATGCTAAAAGTAACAAGGACAGAGGAGTGTGCCAGCAGCTCAGACTGTTTAGCTCAGCTTTCCAAATACAGCCATATTTCCAGGGGAGGTGCCTGACATACCTTGGTTAAGATGCCATAGTAGAGGTAGGAGTGTAACTCAGTGGAAGAGCACTTGGCCTAGTATGCATGAAGTCCTGGATTCCATTTTTCTTCTTTAAATTTAATTTTATTTTTATTTGTATTTTTTTTAAATTGTGAGAATACCGTACAGAAGAGTTACAATTACATGGGCAAGATAGAGTACCTTTCTTATCAAGCATTGTTGCCTCCTCCTTTGTTTCCCCTTCCCATCCCTTCCCGTACTCCTCCCCTCCCCCTACCCAATCCTCCCCCCACTCCCCACCAAAGTTGTTAAGTTCGTTTTTTGACATAACAACTTGTATATCTCATTGTTGTAATGGGTCCACCTGTATCCCTACTTAAACGTATCCTTACTTAAACGATTTGTTTTTTTTCCCTTCCCCTCCACAAATTATACCAACATCAAATACAGTGAAAGTATGGGTTATACTGTAGGGGAGGAACATACAAAGCAACGTAGAAATCATCTTATAAATATGATAGAAACAATTGCATGAAAGGAAAAAAAACAAAAAAACTTTTGAATACTTATCTGGGGGTTCATTCCCCTAACATCAACTTATCTGACCTTTTCTGCTTGTCTCAGACATATACTAGTAATTGCAAATAAGGGAAACCATGGGACCTATGTTTCTTTGGGCCTGGCTTACTTAATATAATTTTTTCCAAGTCTTTCCATTTCCTAACAAATGGGGCAATGTCATTCTTTCTGATGGAGGCATAGAATTCCATTGTGTATATATACCACATTTTCTTGATCCATTCATCTACTGAGGGGCATCTGGGTTGGTTCCATATCTTAGCTATGGTAAATAATGCTGCAATAAACATAGTTGTGCTGGTAGCTTTAGTGTAGTCTTGTTTGTGATCATTTGGGTAAATGCCCAATAGTGGGATTTCTGGCTCATAGGGGAGCTCTATGTGGAGTCTTTTGAGGAACCTCCATACTGCTTTCCAAAGTGGTTGAACAAGTTTACACTCCCACCAACAATGCAGTAAGGTTCCCTTCTGTCCTCAATGGTTTCCATCTTTAACACTGAAAAAAAATAAAGAAGAAGAAGCTAGAAGAGGCCTAAAAGATTTGGTAGGATCAGTCCAGGTGGGAAGCTTGTCTGCTGCAGGTCCTTCTCTGCAGACAAGACTGGTATTCTGAATTCCATCTCAAATGTCATTGCAGTCCTGTCTCTGGAATGGTGAGTCACAGTGCATAGGTGGCTGTCCTCAGCCATTTCTGACAAATATCTGAGAGCTTAGTTTACCTTAGTTGGGCTTAGAGAAATGTTTTTGTTTTGTGTGTGTGTGTGTGTGTGTGTGTGTGTGTGTGTGTCCGTCTGTGTCTTAGGGCTTGAACTCAGGACCTGGGCGCTGATCTGAGTTTTTGTGCTCAAGATTAGTCCTCTACCACTTGAGCCAGAGCTCCACTTCTGGCTCTTTTTCATGGTTAATTGGAGATTAGTCTTCCAGGCTTTCCTGACTTTCCAGACTTTCCTGCGCAGGCTGGCTTTGAGCTATGATCCTCACATCTCAGCCTCCTGAGTAGGTAGGATTCCAGGTGTGAGCCACTGCTGGTTGACAATTTTTTTTTTTTGTCGGTCATAGGGCTTGAACTCTGGGCCTGGGTGCTGTCCCTGAGCTCTTCAGCTCAAGGCTAGCGCTTTACCACTTGAACACCACTTCCGGCTTTTTTCTCTTATGTGGTGCTGAGGAATCGAACATAGGGCCTTGTGCATGTGAGGCAAGCACTCTATCACTGAGCCGCCTTCCCAGCCCATTGTTACGATGAACAGGACAGGATCTCAAGACTGTGATTCACAATCTACATCTCCATACAACTGTCACTCCCGTTCTTATCAGCATTTCTACCTCCTCACCACATGCCATTTCTCATTTGTTGTGGCTACAGAAACGATAACCATACTTGTATGAATTGAGGAGAGAACTTGGCTCTGAGAAAGATTCTTTTATGACCAAAGCCAGCAAGCTTTACTGTATGGATACTGACATTTATTTTGACTTCCTGGAAGCCTTTTCCCCCTTCTTTATTTTCACTTTTGTTCCAGATGCTTGAGTTTTTCCAGGGAGTTAAGCCCAGCATGAGTGAGGTGTTATTCAGCTGAGTTTTGGAGCACTTCTTACGTTGCTTCAACAGTTTTCTCGTTGGCTCAGGTTTCCTTCTCCCTGGAGCCAGTGAATCCCACTGCTATGGATTCTAGATTGTGAGGTGAGAGAGTCAGGGTGTACAGAAGAAGTCTTTGTGAATGTTGAGGGACAGAAATGTGACATTTTCCCCTTTGAATATAGTGAGATCACTTGCAGCAGATATAATTGCTCACCATTGTTCAGGGGAGAGAGAGAGAGGACTAAAGAAAAGAAGAAGGAGGAGGAGGGGAAGGAGGAGGAGAAAGGGAGGAATAACAAGGAAGGTCCCAATGCATCATGGGATATATTTATTCTTTTTCATTCAGCTCTCCTTCTTTTCAGTTTCAAATCTTTCCCCAGCTTCTTTCTTGTCTTTTCTCCTCAAATGTTTTCCTCTTATTCCTCTCCTTTCCCCAGGACCATGAGAAAGCAGCATCTTCATGAGCACAATAGATTGTCACCTCTCAACGCGCCTCTTTTGCTATATTTCAGACATTTCTAAGTCATCTTTTTAGACTCTGTTTATGTTTTGCTTTCTTGTTCATCTTAGGACGCCTGTTCATGTTGGAAAGCCTGTGAACTGCACCCCTCTCCTGTGATAATACTGTTTCTCTGGAGTTTTCCCTGACTCACTGGGGAGAGTCACACATGTTTTTGGATGGAGCACTTGGCTGAAGTCGCAGGGCCTGGCTCATACACACCAAGGTGGTGCTAACTTAGAGCTCTTGAGCTTCCGCTTTCTTATCCCCTCAATCCCATCCTACTCCTCTGTGATTTCAGGAATCTGCAAACTGGAAAGTCACAATCAAGGGTACAGCTTTAGATGAGCTATACTTATTTTCAGTTCTTAGACTCAAAGATCCAATACATGCCGGGCGCTGGTGGCTCACGCCTGTAATCATAGCTACTCTGGAGGCTGAGATCTGAGGATTGTGGTCAAAGCCAGCCCATGCAGGAAAGTCTGTGAGACTCTTATCTCCAATAAACCACCAGAAAAACTGGAAGTGGTGCTGTGGCTCAAGTGGTAGAGTGCTCGCCTTGAGCTGAAGAGCTGGGAGACAGCACCCAGGCCCAGAGTTCAGGCCCCACAGCTGATCCCCCTTGCCCTCCCAAAAGATATAATCCATCACAAAGAGTCCCTGTGAAAGAAGAGGACGGGGTAGGGATCTGAAGTATAGGATTCTGGGGGTAAAGGCAAATAAATACTCTTTCCTAAGCCCTTCCAGTCAAAGGGCCTTCCAGTTAAAGGGCAAGGAGTTTGCCCAGAAGCAACTCATTTCTGAAGTGATAGCTGGGGCCATGGATGTCTGAATGTATCAGGATGTGGAGATGGCTGCTTAGCGTGAGGGGTTTGTAGGGGTAGCCCTATTTCCCTTGTGACTGAGCACCTAGCAGCAAGGCTGTGTGCTGCTTTGTCTGGTCCAATGGTGGAAGGAGCAGGAACAGGATCCTCTGCAAAGCCTACAGCTGCCTTCCAAGGAATTCCACTGATATCTGGGAGTGCAGAGGTTGAGTCATATTTTGGGAGAGGATTGTGTTTTTATACCCTCAATGCAGGGTGTTGCCATAATATGGTCAAAAACAAATAAACTCACCCTGCAGTTACGAATCTGGATCTTGGCTTTCTTGTTCCTACATTGTCTTTCATTTAGCTTCTGCCTTAGGGAAGCAGAGTTTAACTCCATATTGTCAGAAGAGACAACAGGCTTTCTTTTGAATCTTGCTATGTTTCCCAAGTTGGCCTCTAACTTGTGATCATTTAGATTGAGCAGCTGAGATTACATATATATATATATATATATATATATATATATTACCATACCAAGAAGGCTATAATCTTTTAAATGTCATTTTAGGGATGCATGAAATGTACTTAATTTTTATCGTTTTTTGGGCAGTACTTAGGTCCTTGTGCTTGCTAGGAGCTCTACCACTTGAACCACACCCATCTTTTTTTTTTTTTTTACTCATTTTATAGCTAGGGTCATATGTTTTTGCCCAGGGCCAGAGTAGACCATGATCTTCCTACCTATGGCCATCAGTATAGCTGGGATCATGCATAGACACAAATGTTTCTGGCTTACTTGTTGAGATGAGTTCTTACTAACTTTTTTCCTGGGCTGTTTTTGAACTGCAATCCTTTCTGAATAGCTATTATACAGAGCCTTCCTTTTTCTTTCTTTCTTTCTTTCTTTCTTTCTTTCTTTCTTTCTTTCTTTCTTTCTTTCTTTCTTTCTTTCTTTCTTCCTTCCTTCCTTCCTTCTTTCCTTTCTTCCTCCTGCCCTCTTTCTTTCTTTCTTTCTTTCTTTCTTTCTTTCTTTCTTTCTTTCTTTCTTTCTTTCTTTCTTTCTTTCTTTCTTTCTTTCTTTCTTTCTTTCTTTCTTTCTTTCTTTCCCCCTCTCTTTCTTTGATGGGAATTGAACCCAGAGTCCAACATATGCTATGTAAAAATTCTATCACTGACCAACATCTCTAGTCCAAAATACCTAACTAACCACAACCAAAAACACCTTACTGGGTATGGTAATATACCTATAATCCCAGCACTCAGGAATTTGAGGAAGGAGCATCTCAAGTTCAAGCCTAGCATGGGCTACCTAGGGAAATCTTGTATCAAATCAAACAAATGAAACTAAACCTTCCAAAACAAAAACTCCCAAATACCATTTTATATCTATTTACTAAGACCTACAATTCCACTCTGTCAAAATGTCAGTGTTCCATGAGTCTCGCTGGTTACTTTAATCTTTATATGAATTAGCTTTTATTATTATTTTCTCCAGAGAAGAAGATGAGGGGAAACCAGAGAGCTTGAGGATCCTGGGCATATAGTTATAGAAAAACAGTGTCCTCAAGGATGAGAAGGCCACAGAAAGGGGACATTTGGGCATATTCCTGATTTTTTTCCCCAGGACTACTTGTAGACAGGGGTTATGGCCAGAGCACAAAAGATTGTGTGGTAGTTGGGGGAGGTAGGAAGGAAACAGTAAAAGGAAGAGTCACTGATTTTTTAAGAGACTATCTTCCTATGTAGCCCAAGTTGACCTCAAACTCAAGATCTTCTTGCCTCAGTATCCCTGGTGCTAACATTGTAGGTACGTAACACCATGCCCCCTATGTTACTGTACTGTCAAGCCATTCTCCAACCTGGGTCTCAAGCTCTGGCCCTAAAGCAACAGACTCTGACTTTTAAAAGGAGACACAGCTGAGCGCCAGTGGCTCACGCCTGTAATCCTAGCTACTCAGGAGGATGAGATCTGAGGATCGTGGTTCAAAGCCAGCCTGGGCAGTTAAGTGTGTGAGACTCATCTCCAATAAACTACTCAAAAAAGCCAGAAGTGGCATTGTGGCTTAAGTGATAGAGCACTAGCTTTGAGCACAAAGAGGCTTTGGGGCAGCACCTAGGCCCTGAGTTCAAGACTGGGGACTGGCAAAAAAAGAAAGAAAGAAAGAAAGAAAGAAAGAAAGAAAGAAAGAAAGAAAGAAAGAAAGAAAGAAAGAAAGAAAGAAAGAAAGAAAGAAAGAAAGAAAGAAAGAAAGGAAAAAAGAAAGAAAAAGGAGACATAGAAATAGACACTATGAGGAAAATGAATTATGTAACTTGTAGGCAGGGATGGGAGGGGGAAGACAAAGCAAAGGAAGGGGGGTGACATTGTCCAAAAAGAAATGTACTCATTATGTGACTTATGAAATGGTAACCCCCCTGTGTACATTATCTTTATAATAACAATAAAATTATATGAAGAACATAAAAAAGAAGATACTATATGTCTGTAATGCTAAGTACTCAAGAAGCTGAAATCTGAGGATCTTGTTTTGAAGCTAGCCTGGGAAGGAAAGTTTGCAAGACTCTTATATCCAATTTACTACCACAAAAAAAGAAAGCTGAGGTGCTGGGAACGTGGCTCAGTAGTAGAGTGCTTGCCTTGCATGCATGAGGCCCTGGGTTCAATTCCTCAGCACCACATAAACAGAAAAACCCGGAAGTGGTGCTGTAGCTCAAGTAGTAGAGCTCTAGCTTTGAGCTCAAGAGCCCAGGAACAGTGTCCAGGCCCAGGGTTCAGGCCCCACAACCCACAACAACAACAAAAAAAAACTGCTGAAAGTGGAGCTGTGGCTCAAGAAGTAGAGTGTCAGCTTTGAGTAGAAGCTAAGGGACAACACCTTGGCACTGAGTTAAAGTCCCAGCATTGGAGAGAGAGAGAGAAAGAGAGAGAGAGAGAGAGAGAGAGAGAGAGAGAGAGAGAGAGAGAGAGAGAGAGAGAGAGAGAGAGAGAGAGAGAGAGAGAGAGAGAGAGAGAGAGAGAGAGACAGACAGACAGACAGACAGACAGACAGACAGACAGACAGACAGACAGACAGAGACAGACAGAGGTGTGCATGCTCATATGGTGACAAATGTTAATTGTATGTATTGCATTTCGGCAATGAGCTTTCCAGATTGAGGGCTGAATAATGGTAGAGTCCAGATGTATGGGTGGGAAGAGGCTGAGGATTTTTTTGTGTGGGTCCTGGAGTTTTAATGCAGGGCCTGTGTGCTGTCCCTGAGCTTTTGTGCTCGAGGCTAGTACTCTATCTCTTGAGCCATAGCTTCACTTCTGGCTTTTGGTGGTTAATTGGAGATAAGAGTCTCATGAACTTTCCTGCCCAGGCTGACTTTGAATTATTATCCTCAGATCTCAGCTTCCTGAGTAGCTAGGATTATAGGTATGAACCACTAGAATCAGGGTTTTTTGTGAGTTATTTATTTAGCCAGTCCTAGGGCTTGAACTCAGGGTCTGGGCACTGTCCCTGAGCTTCTTTTGCTCAAAGGCTAGCGCTCTACCACTTGAGCCACAGAACCACTTTCAGCTTTTTCTGTTTCTGTGTACTGAGGAATCCAAGTTTCTCATTTGCTTTTCCTTAATGCCTTACATACAGCTAGTATCTTCTGATTCTGTCAAGGCTGGATACATCTATGGTATGGTAAGTCGTCACTCTGGCTTTTATTGTCCTCCATTCCGGATGTGAATTTCTTGATTATAATTTAGGGAAGTGTCTGAAGGGGAATTGGAATAGGAAGCCTTGATTGAAGGCTTGGTTTGTGGTTGATGGTTTATCACAGGGCAAACTTCCATTTTTATTCCCCTTCCCCTTGCCCACATCTCCAAAGAAATGCGAAGAAGCAAGGAGGGACTCTTAGCTAAAACCTTGTATTTGCTGGATGCCAGTGGCCCACACCTGTAATTTTAGCTATTCAGGGGGCTGAGATCTGTTGATTGAGGTACCAAGCCAACCTGGACAGGTAAGTTTTGTGAGATTGTTATTTCTAATTAAGTAACAAAAAGACAGAAATGGAGCTGTGGCTCAAGTGATAGAGCACTAGTCTTTTTTATTGTCAATGTGATGTACAGAGGGGTTACAGTTACGTAAGTGAGGCAATAAGTACAGGGAAGGCCCTCATTTTTCTCCTACTTTCCATCGCCTACCCCACCTCCAAGTTGTACACATCATTTCCAACATATTGTCCTGTGTTGCATTATTATATTTGCATGATTATAATATAATCAACTGTTGCATTGGTTCCCCCCTTGTCCTTTGTCTCACCATTCTGTTGTTCCCCTTCCCTTCCCTAATTCAAATAAACATATATATTATCAGGGTACCAAAATCAAATACAATAGGGGATATACCATAAGGGGAAGAAAATACAAAAGAAACAAAAAATCACATAGTACATTAAAAACAACAACAACAAAGAAAAACATCTTGTGCCATGTCTTGGAGTTCATTTCACTTAGCATCATCTTATAGATCATATGTACATAGCTATTGAGCTATTCTGCTCATCTGCTAAGATTATCCTAGACGTATACTAATTATTGCAAACAAGGGAAACCATGAGATATGTTTCTTTGGGTCTAGCTTATTTCACTTAATATAATTTTTTTCAAGTCTTTCCAATTCCTTACAAATGGGATGGTGTTATTCTTTCTGATGGAAGCATAGAATTCCACTATATATATATCACATTTTCTTGATCTATTAATCTACTGAGGGGCATCTGGGTTGGTTCCGTATCTTAGCTATGGTGAATAATGCTGTGATAAACATAGTTGGAGGGGCTGGGAAGGTGGTTCAGTGGTAGAGCGCTTGCCTTGCATGCATGAGGCCCTGGGTTCAATTCCTCAGCACCACATAAGCAAAAAGAAAAAAGCCAGAAATGGCGCTGTGGCTCAAGTGGTAGAGTGCTAGCCTTGAGCTGAAGAGCTGAGGGACAGCGCCCAGGCCTAGAGTTCAGGCCCCACGACCGGACCCAGAAAAACCCAAAAAACAAAAAACAAAACAAAACAAAAAAACATAGTTGGAGCACTAGTCTTGAGTAAGAAAACAGTGCACAGAATGCTGGGTCAAAGCCTCAGTACTGTCACGGGCATAGTGTTTACAAATGCCTACTCTGAACAGACTGCTCAGTGCAATCACCAGCATCCTAAGAAAAGCCCAGAGTATGGGTGAGGCACCCAGAGACTTCTGGAAGTGGAATTAGGTATGGAGAGGGCTCTGCATCCTAACTGAGAAAGAAAGAAGGCACAAAAGAGGCTCACCTGGTGACGCTCAAAATGCCATACCAGGAGTCTAGGCAACCTGGGAAGTTGACCAATAAAAGTAAGCATCATATAAGAGCTACAATGGTAAGGTACCTATCTGGTAATGTGGACAGATCCTCAGGGCACAGGACTGAATGGGAAAAAATCAGAACAGGTCTACTTACATAAGATTTAAACACAGGTAGAAAGTTAATCTTTGAAGCGTGTTGGAAAGTAGAAATTATTAAGATCTGCGAATAGTAATAGACTGGGAAGGGGAGGAGAGCGCCTTTAGGAAAAAAGATGTTCTTTTCTAGTACTGAGGTTTGAATTCAGGACCTTGTGCTTGCTCAACTTGTTTGTCTATGGCTGGCACACTGCAATTGGAGCCATGCCTCCAGCCTAGCTTTTAGCTAGTTAATTGGAGATTGACTCTCCAGGCCTTTTCTGCCTGGGCTAGCTTCAAATAGTGATCCTTCAGATCTTAGCCTAGGATTAAGGAACATGAATGACTGTTGCCTGGCTCTGGCAGACTTTTGTGTCTTGACCTGAGTGGAGGCATACAAAGCAGTAACACAAACAGATGCATAATGTATTTATTTATATGGTGTCACTCTAGCAAATGACTCATGCTATCTGGGTAGGAATGAAAAGAATGGTGTTCATAGAATACTCTCAAAAGGCCATTTCCCAGACCTGAGCCTGAGCCCCCAGTTTCTCCAAGGTGAACTCTGAAAAATTAATTGAGTTTGGGAGTGCAATAGAAAATGTTAAATGTCAGCAGGTGCTGGTGGTTCACACCTGTAATCCTTTCTACTCAGGAAGCTGAGAGCTGAGGATCATGATTCAAAATCAACATGGACAGATGAATCCTTGAGACTCTTGTCTCTAATTAACCAGCAAAAAGCCAGAAGTGGAGGTGTGGCTCAAGTAATTGTGTCAGTCTGGTGTAGAAAAGCTAAGCTAAAATCCCAAGACTCTGTGTTCAAGCCTCAATATTAGCACACAAAAATGTTAAATATTAAATTAAATGTTAAATATTAATGACTCTCCCTCCCAGGAACTTCTGAATGAATCTGGAGTGCTTATCCATGTTCTGGGGCATCATAGTAATGATGTAAAATTCCTGTACTTTTTCAATGATTCTACCTAGGGCAAATCTCTATTCTACACAGCTATTAAATCCTTGCCTTTCTAAATCTCAAAGCATCATGCAAATAGAAGTAAAATTTTTCTTTCTTTCTTTTTGTCGATTGTGGCACCTGAACTCTGGGCCTGGGTGCTGTCCCTCAGCTCTTCAGCTCAAGGCTAGCGCTCTACCACTTGAGCCACAGCACCATTTCTGGCTATTTCTGATTACCTGGTGCTGAGGAATGGAACCCAGGGCCTCAGGCATGCAAGGCAAGCACTCTACCACTGAGCCACCTTCCCAGTATGAAGTAAGATTTTTTTTTTATGATCCTCATGTGTGAAGGTCTCTTGTGGTATTGGTTTTTAATATGACAAAGTGCTATGCTGAATTCATAACTTACTTATGCTGATACAACAAAGACATCAAGCTATAAGTTGTATATCTGTGTCTGTACCATTATCCAAAAGAATGTCACTGCTCTGGTGTAGAGCCAGAAAGAGCTTCAAGATTGGAGACCCGTTGACCAGGTGTGAACAGACAGGTTTCGGCAATGCTTTAAATGCTCTGCTATTTCCAGATTTCCTGTCCCACTTGGAAATACAACTGTGGGTTGAATGGAAGGTTAACTTTGCATGAAAAAAAAATAAAAAAGTGTGTAGACTCTTAAAAAAAGAACTCTGCCTTCAATGGTGGGGATATGTTTTATTTACCTGCCTCTACAAAGTTATTACCAAATTTGATTGTTTTGGACATGATATTATTTTTAGTCAGGTCTCTTTATATTTTCCTGAACTTCCAATATGCAGAAAGGAAACTCCATAGAGTAAATCTTTTAAACAATTAACAGATAGTTTAACAAAATGAATATCAGGAAGCTGAAATGAGATTGTAAGGGGGGCTAGTGGAGGTATAATGAATGAAAAAGGAAACAAGAGACATATGTAGTCAGAATACTGAATGCACATATGTGATAAATAGGAACTGGAACATATGAAATGAATCTGAAGGGGAGAAAATCAGTGGGATGGGGGAGAATGATGAAAGGGATGACCCTGATCAAGAAGCACTAGACAGTTAGATGGTTATGTTAAATTGCATAACCTTTGTATAACCTTTTCAAGTCCAAATTAGATTACTTAAAAAATTTCTGCCTGGTGCTGGTGGCTCATGCATGTAATCCCAGCTACTCAGGAGGCTGAGATCACAAGATCATGGTTTCAAAGCTAGCCAAGGCAGGAAAGTCACAAAACTCTGATCTCCAATTAGCTATCAAAAGGCTAGAAATTGAGCTAGGGCTCAAAGTGGTAGAGTGCTAGCCTTAAGCACAAAAGCTTAGGGACAGTGCCCAGGCCCTGAGTTCAAGTCTTAAGACTAGCACCCCCAAAAAATTCTTAAAGAAGAGTCATTCTGAATGGTTTAGAGAGAAATAAATTTTACATAAATTGAATGGTATTAAATTTTCTTCTTCCTTGCTTCCTCTTTCCTTCTTCCTTTTTGGTACCAGTCCTGGAGTTTGAACTCAGGGCTTGGGCCCTGTTTCTGAGCTTTTTTTCTTTCTCAAAGCTAGCACTCTATCACTTGAGACAACTCCATTCCCAGCTTTTTGGTGGTTAATTGGATATAAGAGTATCTGAGATGTTCATGCTTGGATTGGCTTTGAACTATGATCCTCAGATGTCAGCCTCCTGAGAGCTAGGACTACAGGCTTGAACCACTGATGTCCAGCTTGCATAAAAAAATTTCCAGAAATTAAATAATGTTACATTGTAGACTTTCTATATACTAAAAGGTATGCTTGTAGAAATGAACTTAACTTTTTAATGTGTATAAACCATACAAAGGGATTTGCTACTGTAGTTCACACATGTATATATGTATATGTATATATATACATATATATAGATAGATAGATAGATAGATAGATAGATAGATAGATAGATAGATAGATCAGATTAAGCCTTGTACGATCTTCTCCTCCTTCCTTTCTATTTTTTTGTGCCCATCCTGGGGCTTGAACTCAGGGCCTGGATGATGTCCCTGAGCTTTTTTACTCAAGTTAGAATTCTACCACTTGAGCTGCAGCTCCACTTCTGGCTTTTTGATGGTTAATTGAAGTCTCATGAACTTTCCTGGCTTCCAATTGCAATCCTCAGATCTCAGCCTCCTATGTAGCTGTAATTACAGATGTGAGCCACTATTGCCCCTCCCCCACCCGATTTTATTTGTCAGTCATGGGGCTTGAACTGGGCCTGGATGCTATTCCTGAGCTCTTTTACTCAAGGCTATTGTTCTACCACTTTGAGCCATAGCTCCACTTCAGTTTTTGAGTGGCTAATTGGGGATCAGGGTCTCACAGGGACTTTTCTTGTCTGTCTTCATAGACTGAAGCTAACTCAGGATCAGAGAAGAAGAGATCTTTGCTTTTATAAGCCTCAGTCATGGCTGGTCTTGTTGGAGGAATGAATTCATAGCAAATAGAAAAGAGGTCTGGGCTAAGATGGGCACCGCTGGGCTTTGTACAAAACTATGTTTCTTGTGTATTGGGCACCTTGGCCTATGTACTCTTTGGCATCCTTAGCCTCCTACTTCAATGCTTGCTCATACACAGATGGACTCATGCCCAGACTTTTCTCCTGTCTGCTGGGGAAGCACCCCCCTCACACATTCTTCACATGCCACCCCCATCAGCTTCAATTTAGATAACCTTCAGACGCAAAGAACAGAGGGCAGGATGGGGCCTGGGAAGACAATGAATTTCTCTCTCTCTTTCTATCTCTCTGTCTCTCTGTCTCTGTCTGTCTGTCTGTCTGTCTGTCTCTCTCTCTCTCTGTTGATCTCTCTCTTTGGCATTGCTGAAGATTGAAGCTATGGCTGCAAACACTGCACACACAGCAATCAAGTGTCTGCCACTAACCTACACCAGCTCTACTATTTGCCTTTATTTTTTTCATTTTTCTATACAAATCTTACAGAATGAGGTTAGAAGATCCTTATTACCTTCCTTTTGAGATGACAAACACTTAGGCCTCGAAAGAAGTGAAGGTGGGCCTACAGTCTTGGTCTGCTGATTCCCAGCTCTGAGCTTCTGCCAGCGCCTGGCCTAGGCTGGGTAAGCCAAAAATCAGATCCTGGGAGGTCCTGGTTTCTAGGTCAGGTAAACAGTCAGCCCTTCAGGGAGGCTCTGCTAGGCCGCTGAGCTGAGGCTGTGCTGAGATGGGCTATCAGAGAGCAGGGGCCTGTGAGCTGCTGTGAGAAAGGAAGGCGGGAGAGGCTTTGTGTCTGGGCCCAGGAATTCCCATCAGGAATGAAACACTTTCCACCTGCTGCTGCCTGAAGCGCCTAACTCCGTCATGGAATTTGCGTGCAGACAGTTAGATCGGACTTTGGAAACAGAGGATGAAAAACGAGTTTCCTTCTTTCTGTTCACAGAGGCCAGCCAAGAGCCAGAGCCAGAGCTGGAGCCAGGCCTCTGGTCGTAAACTAAACAACAGAACCAGTTATCGGTTTCAAGTCTGCCTGCCTCTTCTTGGAAGGACTTTGGAACTTGGGGAGGTTCCCTTACACTCACTAAACCAGCATAAAGTTACAAGTATGATTGTCAAGCCCCCAGATGGAATGGCAGGCGTTCTTAAAGGTGGAGTAGGAAGCTAAGATTGCTGCTTGGAATTGAGTTAGAATTTTTTTTAAATACTCTACTTTGCCCATGATGTCTATGAAAACCTTGCTGAGAAAAGGCCCAATTTGGCTTATGGCATAAGCAACATTGACAGAGTTAGGTGCCTTAGAAGTGGGGGTGGATTGCTTGAAGAGACCAAACTTTTTGGGGTTTGAGGACAGTCTACTGCTAACTAGCATGAGTAGTTTGAATTTCTATCACCTCTTGAACTTAGATTGTAGTTTGTTTAGTTGTTTATTATGGTAGAGTTGGGAGATGGTTCATTGGGCACTGCTTGGTCCACAAAGACTCTATCATTGAGAGTAGACTAATGCCATTACTGTGGGAGTGAGTTTGTCATGAGTGGTTTGCTCCTTCTCTCTCCTCTCTCCTTTTCTCTCCTCTCTATCTTGCTGGCTTGCTCTCTTGCTCTCTCACTTTCTCCTTCTTGCATGGGCTAATGCAGCCAACCAGCTGGATGACCTTTAAAGAGGAGCGCCGTACATCTGAGGAAGGTGGGAGTCCTTCCAATGCTGTATATGCTGGATATATGTTTACATTGGCCCAGGACGGGATGTACCAAGCGGACCCCCTACCTTTTGGCTATAACTTCCTCTTGGATATCATCTTCAGCTGTTGACTATCTGGTTGGAATTTGAATAGGCAGATCAAACTCAATTCAGGACTTAGAGTCCTATCAAAGACATGCCAGCTTTACATTAGAATAAGCCAAGGGTCAGCTCAGCTTATAGAAGCAATATGGAGGCCCAGAGAGCACTTGAGTAGGAGTCAGGCAAATAGCTCTTATCTGGCTCTGCTCTTGGTAAAATGAACCCTTGCATGAGTGTCAGAGTTGTATGTGCATTATTGAATATGATAGAATATGTAAGAATCTCTTCTAAGTTGTAAAGTGGCATACAAATGGAACAAGTAATTATCATTATTATTTATGTGTTGTATTTCAGTGTAGGAAATTGTTCTACTTATTATTCTATCCTCAAATGTGACATTTTTGGATGCCAAAGGGACAAGGTATTAGATAAACAATTGGAAATGGAATATCTATTTTTTTATCACCATAATCAAAGTTGAAGAACAGTTTAAGAAGTGTTTACTCAATCCAGGAGAGAAACCTTAGAAAGCTCTGCTTGGGTATGGGCATTCAATGGAAATGTTCTAGCAGTAGATTTTGGTACTAGTTTTAAAACATTAAAATGTAATGTTTAAATTTTAAAATGAAAAGAAACACTGGAACTGGTTTAAAATGGTAGTTTATTTCTCCTTAATTGAAAAAATTGCACAACTTTTTTTCTGAAGTGCAGAAGCAGTTATTGTAAATGCTATTTTAAATTGATCTCCCTTTCTCATTTCCTCAAGGACTGAGAGTTCTCCTGGGACAGAGACTTCTTTTTTTGTGTGTGCCAGTTCTGTGGGCCTGGGCACTGTCCTTGAGCTTCTTTTGCTCAAAGCTAGCACTCTTCCACTTGAGCCACAGTCCACTTCTGGTTTTTTCTGTTATGTGGTACTGAGGAATCGAACCCAGGGTTTCATACATGCTAGGCAAGCACTCTACCACTGAGCCATATTCCCAGCCCCAGATGGAGACTTCTAATATGAAAATTAGGACACATTCTAGACAAACCAGGTTTCTCTAAAGTTTCTAACCTTGCTAGCAGAGAAGAGAAAGGGCTTGGGTAATAGGCCATCTGCTTCTGGTTTAGGTGACATTGAAATGTCATCTGTGCTTGCAATAGGTAAAACTCATTCAGAAAGAAAGCTGGAAAGACAAATAATGTTTCTGAGGGTCACTGGGTTATGAAAGCCCTGGTCAGGAGGCTGATGAATGAAAAACTGCCAGGTTTCAAAGAAGGTCATTTGGTGACCTTGGAGACCTAAGGGATGCCAACCACAGAGGATCAAGTTTTAGAAACAGCAGAAATTTTGCTACAAAGCACAAGAATGTGTGTACAAACTGAGTCAAGAACTAGATTGATGGCTCAATTTGTTTTGAGGCTGACAAAAGTAATCATACCAGGCTGGGAATGTGGCTTAGTGGTAGAATGTTTGCCTAGTATACATGAAGCCCTGGATTTGATTCCTTAGTACCACATAAACAGAAAAAACTGGAAGTGGCACTGTGGCTCAAGTGGTAGAGTGCTACCCTTGAGCAAAAGAAGCTCAGGGACAGTGCTCAAGTCTTGATTTCAAGCCCCAGGACTGGCAAAAAAGTGATCATACTAAAATTTCAAATGTCCAATTGAAATTAGGCTGCCTTTGGGACTTGAATTCAGGACAAAGAATCAGCTAAGCATGATGGTCCATCCCTGTAATCTCAACTATGCAGGGGGCAGAGGTAAGAGGATCGTGGTCTCAGGCTGACAAAAAAAAAAAAAACAACCATAAGAACTTATCTGCACAACAACTAAAGCAAAACATGACTAAAGCTGTATAACTACTTGCATAGTAAGTGTGAAGTCCTAAGTTCAAAACTACAATACTAACAAATAAAAAAGACAAAAAAAAGCTCATGCCTGTTATCCTAGCTCCTCAGGAGGCTGAGATCTGAGAATCGTGGTATGAGGCCAGCCTGGGCAGGAAGGTTTCTGAGACTCTTATCTGCAATAAACTACCAACATACTGGAAGTGGAGCTATGGCTCAAGTGGTAGAGCATTAGCCTTAAAAAAACCCCCACAGGGACAGCACTCAGGCCCTGAGTTCAAGTCCCAGCACTAGAGTGTGCACAAGACACAAGACAAGGAATTAATTTCAATGTTTACTGCACCATGAACTAGGTTATATAGTAGAGTATGTTAGAGATAAGATGGCAAACAAAATCCCCATGAAACTTGCAGGGGGCAAGGTGGTTCATGCACTAAGTGGACAGGAGAAAATCAAGGAGGCACAACTAACATGGCCTTGGGAATCAGGGAAAGATTTTCAGAGAAAATGAGTCTAAGCTTAGGCCTGGAGGATAAAGACTTGCTACAGAAGACAAACAGCATGGGCAAAGACAAAAGAGAGAGCAAGTATATGTGGAGAATTACGGAATTCTGGTATTATGGTCAACCATAGATGGTTGAATAAAATTACAGCTGCGTCCATAAACTTTCTGTATTCAAGTTAGCACAGTTTTGTTCACGCATGCATGTGTGTGTGTGTGTGTGGTGTGTGTGTGTGTGTGTGTGTGTGTGTGTGTGTGTGTGTGTGTGTGTGTGTGTGTGTGTGTTGGGCCTGGTGCTCTTGCTAAGCTTTTCACTCAAGGCTGGCCCTCTACTCTAATACTTGACCCACACCGTCACTTCAGGCTTCTTATCTGGGATGTCTTTGAATTGCAGGCCTTAGATCTCAGCTTCCTGAGTAGCTAGGATTACAAGTAGGATTACCACCAGTGTCTGGTGATACAATTTGATTCTTGAAAAAAATCCAAGATACACCATCCTCAGGAAACCTGTGATTCTGATTATAATACTACTAGTATCTAGCAATATATATATATATATATATATATATATTTATATTTATATTCATTTGTCAAGAAAACGATGTGTGCACGTGTGTGTGTGTGTGTGTGTGTGTGTGTGTGTGTGTGTGTGTGTGTTGGTCAGTTATGGGGCATACATTCAGGGCCTGGGTGTTGCCCCTGAGGATTTTTGCTCAAGGCTAGAACTCTACCACTTTGAGCTATTTCTGGTTTTCTGGTGGTTAATTGGAGATGAGAGTATCACAAACTTTCTTGCCCAGGCTGGCTTTGATTCTTAGATTTCAGCCTCCTGAGTAGCTAGGATTACAGGTGTGAGCCACCGGGATGTGGCAGAAAGATTGCTTTTTGTATGGCTAAAGTCTCAAGCTTAGCTACCCCAGCTCTTCCATGGCTGAGTGGATACATTCATTTTTTTCTTTTTTCAAGATTTATTTTATTTTATCCTTATCTTTCAGTAGTTGTATAAAGAGGTTTCAATTCAACATGTCAATTTATAAGTACAATCCATCTTGATCAATGTCACCCCTTCCATCATTCTCCCTCATCCCTCCCAACTATACACTTGATATCTATTGGCTCACTGGTTGGGAAAGGCTCCATTGAAAGGTTTTGGCTAAAAGGTGACTTGAACCAATCTGTTATTTAGAAATATTTTGTTTACAGAGGAAGGAGGGGTTACAATGGAGGTGAATTGAAGCTGTGGAGATTAATTTGAAAAAGGTTTGTTTTTGGGAATGCTTGGAATTAAACTTAGGGCCTTATACATTCTAACCAAGTACTCTAGTGCTTAGTTCCTTTCCTAGGAAAAGATTTGTCACTAATTTCTTCAACTAATCTGACCTGATAAATAAAATAAAAGTGTATTTGTCTTAGGCAATGATATATGTGAATTTCATTCTCCCTGCCTCCATTTTCCTCCCTCTCCCTCCCCCTCTCCCTCTCCCTCTCCCTCTCCCTCTCCCTCCCCCTCTCCCTCTCCCTCTCCCTCCCCCCTCTTCCCCCTCACTTTCTTTTCCTTTCCTTTTCTTCCTTTGGTGTTCATTCCTTTCTTTAGTGCCAGTCTTGGGGCTTGAACTCAGGGCCTAGTTGTTGTCCCTGAGCTTTTATACTAAAGGCTAGCACTCTACGACTTGAAAGCTCCACTTCTGTCTTTTTTGCTGTTTCATTGGATATGAGAGTTTTTTTCCAATTTGTCTGTTGTGACTGGCTTTGAACCACAATCCTCAGATGTCAGTTTCCTGAGTAGCTAGGATTACAGGTGTGAGCCACCAGCACCTGAGCTGCCTCCATTTTCTTTATGTTCAATCTAATCAGATACTGTTCTAAATAGAAGATCTTGAGAAAATCTTGCTCCATCTTAGAATTTCAGTGATTGTGGTAACAAAAATTCATCTTCAATGCCTCTGATCCCTATTTTAGAAGTGTGAAAAGCCAAAGGAAATCCAGTGTTTCTCTTAACTGGCTTGACCCTGGGATCCACCCTTGAGATATACCTCAGTGAACAGGGGAGACAAGATCTGAGCTGTGAGGTGGCATGAAAATGAGAAGTTATGAACATGCCAATGAGTGCATTGATCTGAACACAAAGGAGCCCTGGAAAGCAAGGGAGGGCTAGAGATAGATCACAAGGGATGCCAGAGGAAACATTGTCCTTAGCCTGCTCTGGCAGTTCCGCTGGGAGCTGTGGCTAGTGATTCACTGTCTTTCCGGGCTCATAATCTACACTATGGTAATCTTGAGGGCATAATGGGATTTAGAAAAGGTAATGGTAATATGAAGCTAGGGATCTGCAAAACGACTTGTCTACGAAGTATTTCTCATTGGGGTGAGGGACTGACTCATTCAGGGAGGAACCTAGATCCTAGGGATGAGGTGTGGTCTGACCTTGTGGGGTCAGTCTGACTTGCTCAGGGTCAGTCCTCCCACCCTAATTGAGATGTTTGCTGCAGGTAAAAGAAACAGCTGCTGCTGTCTAAAGTGAATTAGTCACAGAGAAACCTGCTCCTCATTCTGTCTCCTGGCTTCTCATAAATGCCTGAAGCCCAGCCTTGGAGCTGGTATGTACTTTTAATTATTTCAAGAACTGGCATCACTTGCCTCATAGTAAAAGTGTCATGAAATTACTGTAAGGTTACATGAGTTTGAGCCATAAATCTTATTCACTTCGGCTACATCTCATACCTTAATTCACTGGAGTATAAAATGCCATTTACACTGGTTCTTAGTTCACTTAATCATAATTAAATGACCTCAGAGGGCAGTAATTCGTTGAGGCCTTGGCTTTGATGTGACACAAATAACAAACTTGGTTTGCCATGTGGATGAGTTCCTCCACACTTTCACATTGGCCACAGACCTCATGGAGCACAGAATGCTGGCTTATATGGTGTGGGCATGCGCTCTAGTTACACAGAACATCTGGGCCACAGATGTGGTTGAAGGGACCAGCAAAATTGTCCCCTTTGGAAATTTTTTGCACCATCTTTGGGCCTCTTGTAGCCCCTTCTGGGTTATTTCCATTCTTCAGAGCTTGCCCTCTGTTGCACCTAGATAAGAGGTGATGAAGGCCATTCATTCTGTAATTTCTCTCTTTCACTGTGTGTGTGTGTGTGTGTGTGTGTGTGTGTGTGTGTGTGTGTGTGCATATGTGATAGTAGTAGGGCTTGAATTCACTCAGGGCCTCTTGCTCTCACTGGGCTTTTTCACTCAAGGTTGGTGCTCTACCACTTGAGCCACACTTCTACTTCTGGCTTTTTGCTGGTTAATTGAAGATAAGGCCATAGATTTTCCTGCCTGGGCTGGTTTTGAGCTGTGATCCTCAGATCTCAGCCTCCTGAGTGGCTAGGATTACAGGTGTGAGCCACCAGTACCTGGCTATTCTCTAGTTTCTTTTCTTTCTATTTTTTTTTCAGAAAGTAGGCAACTCTCTTTGTTGTTGTTGTTGCTATTGTTGTTGTTGTACCAATTACTGTGGCTTGAACTCAGGGTCTCACACTCTTACTTGGCTTTTTCTCTCAGAGTTGGTGCTTTACCACTTGAGCCACACCTCCACTTTCAGCTTTTTGGTGGTTAATTGTAGATAAGACACTCATGGACTTTGCTGTCTAAGCTGGCTTTGAACTTTGCTCCTCAGATCAGCCTCCTGAATAGCTAGGATTATAGGCATGAAGGACCACTGCCCGGCTCAATTAACTATTCTTTGTCTCAGTTTCTGCACAGAAATTTTGAGGAGTGAGAGAATTCATCGAAGCATGTTAGTGCAACACCTGGCAGAAGGTGGCATGCTATTCTCTGGTTTCTTATCCTTGTGGTATTCTTTATCTAAAATGACCCTCTCAAACTAGTGGCTCAAGCCTGTAATCCTAGCTACTCAGGAGGCTGAGATCTGAGGTCTGGGGTTTGAAGCCAGCCTGGGCAGAAAAGACTGTGACACTCTTATCTCCAATTTATTGCCAGAAAAATCAGAAGTGGAGCTGTGGCTCAAAGTGTTAGAGCACTAGCTTTGAGCAAAGGAGCTCAGGAACAGCTTCCAAGCCCCAAGGTCAAGTCCTACTACAGACAAAAATAAAATAAAATAAAATAACCCAGGGCTGGGAAGGTGGCTCAGTGGTAGAGTGCTTGCTTTGCATGCATGAGACCCTGGGTTTGATTCCTCAGCACCACATAAGCAAAAAAAAAAAAAAAAAGCCGTAAGTGGCACTGTGGCTCAAGTAGTAGAATGCTAGCCTTGAGCTGAAGAGCTGAGGGATAGCATCCAGGCCCAGAGTTCAGGCCCCATGACTGACAAAACAAAATGACCCTTTTTAATGACTGGTCTTAGCTCAAGGGCTCTTGGGCTTTCCCTCCAGGTGTAAGGTTCCCTACATTTATGTCTAATCTCCTGAGATCCATCCCCTCAAGACTAGCAGCTCTGAGACCATTGCCCCTTGGACACACCATTTCACATGCAAAACTGCACCCCACAGATCCTTCCTGTCTTCTCCATTACCACCTGTGGCCACATCACCCTCCTGACTTTCCAAATTGTCACCATTGTAGTAGGCAGAATAGTGCTCCAAATTCGCACAGATGTCCATTTCCTAATCTCTAGGATTTGTGAATATGTTAGGTTACCTAGCAATATGGAACCAAAAATTTCAATGTAGTTAAGGTTGTCACTCAAGTGATTTAAAAGAAGTAGGTTGATGGTGTAGCTCAGGGTCAGAGCACTTATGTAGCATGCATAAGACTCTGGGATCTATCTCTAGCATTGTAATTCATCCAACCATTCATCCATCTACCCATGCATCCATCCATCCATCCACCCACCCACCCACCTATCCACCCATCCACCCATCCATTAAGTTATGTATAATTTAAAATAGGGAGATTCTCTGATTAGACCTAACATAATCAAAAGGGATGGGAGATTGAAGAGGAGTTTGAGAGCGATGTGGCTACAGAAGAAAGACCCATACGATGCAACTTGACTGAGGTTAAATAAGGAGGAAGACTGTAACTCAGAACTCCATAGGCTGGGGCAGGATTGCAAGGTTAAGGCCACTCTGTATTACAGAATCAGACTCTGTGTAACAACAACAGTCAAAACAACAACAGCAACCAAAACCAAAACCAAACCAAACCAAACAAAAAAAAATGCCTGTAACACTACCTACTCAGGAGGGTGAGATGTGAGGATCCTGAGTTGAAGTGATCCCAAGCAGACACAACAAAGACCCTTATTTCCAATTAATCAGCAAAAAGCTGGTAAAGTGGAGGTGTGGTTCAAGTGGTAGAGCACCAGCCCTGAGTGAAAAAGCCAACGGAGAGTGCAAGCCCCTGAGTTTAAGACTCAGTACCAGCACAAATAAGACAAAACAGTAAAAAACAAACAAACAAAACCCCGGACAACCCCACCCTCAACTCCCAAACAACAGCAGCAAAACAACAATGAAAAGAAAACCTACGAGTTTCCCCCCAAGTAAATAAATAAATAAATACATAAATAAAATTCCCTCCCCAAACAAAAAGTGTGAATGATGCCTGATCCCACACATTTTGGATAGAAGATACTCAGTATCTGTATTTTGCAAGTAGTATCCATAACAGTTTTTCATGAGTTTGTTCGTTATTAAAGGAAAGCTTTCTGCTTGTTATTTATTGCTGCACAGAAAAACCTCCCCCAAAGCTTAGTGGCTTGGCAATTTACTACTTCGCAGGATCCTGGGGGTTGGCTGGGTAGTTCTTTTCAGTGATATTTGCTGGGATCTCCTGTGGCCGCAGTTCAGCTGCTTTGGTTCTTCTTGTGCTTTCTCTTTCTACATGGGTCTTCCTCTTCCTGGACCTTTCCAGGTGCCTTCCTCTTTTCTCCAGTATGATAATTCAGGTTTTCTTTCTTATACGGCACTTGGACTCCAAGAAGGCATATGTCTCCAAGCCCCTGAACCATTCTCCAGTGGCCAAGGCAAGTCTCAAGGTCAAAGAAAAGTCAATGTAGGAGGGAACCACAGAAGGTCATAAATCCAGGGAGGAGGGGCTCATTGGGAGGCAACAATGTAAGTCAACCCTAGCTGCTTTTCTCTCTCATTTTTACAATTAGCTTGATTTTATTTTATTCTTCTTATGGTGCTAGGGATTGAGTCCAAGGCCTCACATATACTAGGCAAGTGCTCCCTTACTGAGCTAAATCCCCAACCCCAATTTTTTTTAACTCAATGAACTATTGTGTGTGTGTGTGTGTGTGTGTGTGTGCGTGTGTGTGCACGCACGCGTGCGCGCACTGGTCCTAGGCACTGTCCCTGAGCTTTTTCCCCCCTCAAAGCTAGAGCCACAGCTCTTTTCCACCTTTCTTTTGGTGCTTGATGGAGATAAGATTCTCAGTCTTTTCTACCAAAGCTGGCTTCAAACCATGATACTTAGATTTCAGCTTCCTGAGTAGCTAGGATTATAGGCATGAACCACTAGCCTCCTATGAAGAACTTTTTTTTATTTTTTATTTAGTTATTTTTTGAGGCAAAGTCTTGGTACTTACCCTGAGTTGGCCTGGAACTCATGATCCTCTTGCCTGTACTTCTTGAGTACTGGAATTATAGATGCATACCACCATACTCAGTGTCAACAACAGAATATTTTAATAGTAGGGCTGTGGTTTACAAAAGTCATGAACAGAATGAACAGAGTTCCCACTTCGCCCTCATTTTCTCCTATTATTAGCATCTTACATTAGAGTGTAAATGGGTTACAATTGGTCAATCAATACTGATGCTTTATTATTACTAAAGTCCACAACATACACCAAGATTTAGTCTCTATACCGTGTACCTACCATTACAGAGCCACAGAGAACAGTTCCACTGCCCTGGAATACCTCTGGACTCTTCCCAGTCAGCCTTGCCTCCCATACAAGATCCTTGTAACCCCCAATACCCTTACTGCCTCTGTAGTTCTACCATTCCTGGAAAAGGTATATGACTGGAATCGCACATATGATGTTTTTTGTCAGTCCTGGGGCTTGAACTCAGAGCCTGGACACTGTCCCTGAGCACTTTTAGCTCAAGGCTAGCACTCTACCGCTTTGAGCGACAGCACCACTTCCAGTTTTCAGGTGGTTTGATTGGAAATAAGAGTCTCACAGACTTTCCTGCTCTGGATAGCTTTGAACCGCAATCATCAGATCTCAGTCTCCTGAGTAGCTAGGATTACAGGTGTGAGCCACCAGTGCCTGGTTCATTTGGGTTCTTTTTAGAATGATTTCTTTCACTTAGCAATATGCATTTCTCTCCTCTTCCCTTCTGCTGGCATTTGGTGGCACAAGCGGGCTACAGATAGACCTTCTAGTCTTCTCCCTCTTGGGATTTCCTCCAGGCATTGTTTTTGGAAGACATTTGAATAGTTGTCACAAGGAACCCAGACAGGATGAGAAAATAAGCAGACAATTGTGCCAGCCACTGGATATGTCTGGCTAACTTCTGAATAACAGCTGTGGTAGATAGTTCAAGCAATTGTCCGTAATGAATCATGCCTCTCAGTATCTATTTTCTTTTATGGTTGCCTCCCTCATTGACACTTGGCCAAGTGCCTTGCTTTGGCTATGGGAACATTTGCAAATGTGACACAAACAGAAGTGTGAAAACTCATGCACTGAGGGTGTCCTTTCTTGGTTCTAGGAACTCTTTCTGCCACATAGGAAAAAGACCAGGCTGGCCACTTTGAAGATGAGGGACCACCCTGAAAGAAGGAGAGAAGCAAGTGTACATATAAATAAGTGTGGGGCTATCTTGGTCATCAAGCACCAGCTGAGCAATGATTGGCTACTTACAGCTACCTGGTGACCTAAGAAAGTCTACACCAACTTCCTAATCCCCTGTCTTTTCTTGTTGGTTGTTGGCCTTAAACTCATGGCCTGGGTGTTGTCCCTTGAGCTCTTTGCTCAAGGCTAGTGCTCTACCACTTGAGCCACAGCACCACTTCCGGTTTTCTGGTGGTTTATTGGAGATAGGAGTCTAATGGACTTTTCTGCCTGGACTGATCTTCAGATCTCAGCCTCCTGAGTAGCTAGGATTATAGGCATGAGCCACCAGTTCCTGGCTAATCCCCTATCTTTGTGAGCATCATAGAATGGTTGTTTTCTGCCATGAAACCTTGAAGTGGTTTGCTATGTTTCAATGAATGAGCACAACAATAATGATGCATTTGAATTCCCTTTTTTGGCACATCAGAGAAGTCCAGCATGGCTGTAAAAGTGCTGGCAGGACTTATCCAAGTAAAGAGAAGAGTAATTAAACACATTAAATTTACATTTTTTGGAAACTAAAAAAAATATTCTTTTTTTTTTTTGGTTTGGTGAAACATTTCTTTGCAAGGCTAGCATGCTACCACTTGAACCAGGACTCTACTTCCAGCTTTTTGGTGGTTGATTGAAAATAAAAGTTTCTCAGATTTGTCTGTCTGCATTGGCCTTGAACTGTGATCCTCAGATCTCAGCCTCCTGAGTAGCTACATTAAAGGCATGAGTCAACTTCTTGACTTATGAAACATTCTTAAACACTTCAGTATATGTGTGGTACTGGAGCTGCAGTTGGGGTCTTACTTATGGTAGGCAAGAGCTCCACCATTGAGCTCCACTTCCAACCCCAACCCTGTGTTTGCCAAGACAAATCTGAAAAACTCACATAAATAGAAGGGGTGACCAGGCATGGTGATTAACCTCTGCAATCCAGAGATAGAGGTAGGAAGATCACAAATTCAAGACCAGCCTAGGCTACATGGCAAGACTCTGTCAGTGTGTGTGTGTGTGTGTGTGTGTGTGTGTGTGTGTGTGTGTGTGTGTGTGTGTGTGTGTGTGCGCGCGCGTTCTCATCCTGGGGCTTGAGCTCAGAGCCTGGGTGCTGTCCCTGAGATTTTTGGTCAAGACTAGAGCTCTACCACTTGAGCCACAGTTACACTTCCAGTTTTTTGGTGCATAGTTGGAGATAAGAGTCTCATACATTTTCCTGCCTGGGCTGGCCTTGAACTGCGATCCTTAGATTGCAGCCTCTTGAGCAGCTAGGATGACAGGCATGAGTCATGTGCACGCAGCAAGACCCTGTCTTAAAAACACCCCCCTCCACCTCCCGCCAAGGTACAAAGGGTTGACTTGAAACCATGTAGATGCAGGTGAATCCTAAGTTGGACTGTTGCCTCCTCAACTGCCCATGCTGCTTCTGTCCTCATGTAAGGGACAGGAAACCAACTACCTAGCAGAAACTGAAATTCCCTGAAGGATATTAGTGTTTTGACATGTATTTGTATTTGTATTCTCCATGTGTCTTTCTTAGGGTTGAGGAGTAAGATGAAGGTGTTGTTAGAGGTCACAGGACCCTAGAGGGGCTAAGGACTATCCCCATTCCCTGGGTTCTTTATAGCAACTTGGTATGATTCTGTCTCAGGTGAGTCCTGAAGCCTTTCTTAGCAGTGAGGTCAATAGATGAATGTGCTCGAAAGCTTAACAGAAGGAATGTAAACATTAAAAATTATCTACCTCATTGCTCAGCAAACTTGAAGACCACCCTCAGTGTCAGTGGATAAAACCCAAGCCCTGGCAGATTTTCTTCTCATCACAGTCAGACTTGAGCACCCCAGATAACTTAATACACTGAAATAATGCAATGGAGCAGGCTCCACAGGCCCGGCTTCCAGTCTCACTCACTTTAACAAATAGAATTTGGGTGACATCATGAAAAACAACATTCTTCTGGTGAGTGGATGGAGATTACAAGAAAAATGATCACATGTCTTCGCCTTGGCAAGCACAGAGAGAGCGAGCACTAAATTTGGCCCTTATGCGTTCTGTGAATGTCTGGTGCTTACATGAGTGATAGGGCTTGTTCAAATCTCTCTTCCCCACTCTTTTCCCTTCCCCCCATACCTGTGACCATTCCTTCTTAATTCCAGTTCATCCATGTACAGATATCAGCTCAGCTCTCAAATCAACTTTAATAACTCAAACTCTTTTTTTTTTTTGTTAATAAAGAAGCAACTTTATTGAGAAGGTTCCTACACTGACTGGCCAGGGCTGCAAGCACAGGCTCGGGAGCTGATACTGCGACCCCGAGCAAACTCTTTTTTTGCTCTACAAATGATAAAACCAAATTGGATCCAGATGCTGGTGGCTCAGACCTGTAATCCTAGCTATTCAGGAGGCTGAGATCTGAGGATCATGGTTCAAAGCCAGAATAGGAAAACCCATCTGAGAAACACTAGAATTTTTTTTTTATTGTAAAGGTGATTTAGAGAGGGGTTACAGTTCCATAAGTCAGGTATTGAGTACATTTCTTTTTGAATAGTGTCACCTCTTCTCTCATTTTATCTCAGCGTTTTTCCTCCTCACTCCCCTCCGTCACAAGTTGTATAGTTCATTTTCAACATGGTGTCTATGAGTATCACTGCTGAACTAGTTCACCCTTTGTCCCACGATTTCTGTGCTTTGGCTTCTCCTCCCCAAATCAGATAAATTTACATACAGGACAAAAGATACAGAAATGAAAAACAGTTACAGAAGGAAAACAGGAAAAAATCCCACAAAAGTAAGATAAAACCCTCTTGCTTCCATTTCTTGGAGTTCATTTTGATAAGTATCATTTGATATGATTATGTGCACATAGCTTTTGAGCCTTTGTAATCCTCTCCTAAGAATATCCTTCTTTGGTCTCACAGTGTCAATGTTTAGAGTTCTGTTTAATTTGCCATGTTCAAGTGTAGGTTTTGTCTTTTACTATCCATTGGGTTTACCTGTAGATTTTTTTGCCAGTCCTGGAACTTGAACTCAGGACCCGGGCACTGTCCCTGAGCTTCTTTTGCTCAACACTTACACTCTATCACTTTGAGCCATAGCGCCTCTTCCAGCTTTTTCTGTTTCTGTGGTACTGAGGAATCAAACCCAGGGCTTCATGCATGCTAGGCAAGCGCTACCACTAAGCTACATTCCTAGCCCTAACTTGCAGATTTATAGGAATATTCTGATTATTACAGAAGGAAATCATGCAACCTATGTTTCTTTGTGTCTGGCTTACTTTAATATAATTTTTCCAAGGCTTTCCATTTCCTTATGAATGGGGCAAAGTCATTCTTTTTTTTTTTTTTTTGTCAGTCATGGTGCTTGAACTCTGGGCCTGGGCTCTGTCCCTCAGCTCTTCAGCTCAAGGCAAGCACTCTACTACTTGAACCACAGCACCACGTCCGGTTTTCTGGTGGTTTATTGGAGATAGAGTGTCACTGACTTTCCTGCCTGGACTGGCTTTGAACTGTGATCCTCAGATCTCAGCCTCCTGAGTAGCTAGGGTTACAGGTGTGAGCCACTAGTGTCCAGCTAAGTCATACTTTCTAATGGAAACTTTATCTCTAATTAACCACCAAAAAGCTGGAAGTGGATCTGTAGTTCAAGGGGGTAGGGTACTAGCCTTGTGCAAAAAAGCCAAGCAAAGAGCATGAGGTCCTGAGTGCAAGTGCCAGTACTGCCACAAAACAGTGAAACCTGGGCAATAACTTGTCCAAGGTCACTTAATGTATCAATGATAAAACCTGGGCTTGGATATGAGTGTCTTGACTCCCCAATTTTGCCCCTGTATTTAGCCCATGTTTGGTGTGAGTTGGGGGTCCTCATAACCAATCTTAGCCATAACCCTATAAAATATTATCTCTTTGTTTTTCTTCTAATAAGTGGCTTCTAGTAAGTGCTACTTCAAAAGTGGCTTCTGCTTGCTTTCCTTAAAACAGTGGTTTTCATAATCACAATAAGAGCTATTGAGAATCAGGAGCTGGCCTATGTTAAGCTACATTTGGCAAAAGCAGAGTGCAGAGTAGGGAAGCATCTTCAGGCTATGTGAAAATTGGGTCCTAAATTTGAAGGCCTACAACCCCGTGAAGTAGATGCCAGTGGCAGAAAGGGAGTTTGGTGTGGCCACTGGGATTGATTTATTAAGTGCCAACATCATGTCCAATACTCTGGTGGAGCAGTATCTTTAGTATCTGCTATCTAACTTGGATTCTGTGTAGACCTCTCATTACAGGTAAAATCTTGGACAAGTCATACATACTCCCTGAGCTTTAGTTTCACCATCTATTAAATAGGAAGAAGACTAGTACCCACCTGCTAAGGTTCCAGGTGAGTTAGGCAAAGGTACAAGTGTCTGCACAGTGTCCACTGATTGTGAAGTTAATGTTCTCAGCCTGTTGTATGGTTGGGAAAGTTCAGGACAGAGCCACTGACTTCAGGAATGTACAGACCAAAGTGGGAGAAAATCATGAGTTAAATGATTGTTATGTATTTTCATGGTTTTTATCTCTTTGGATCACCATATAACAGATAAACTGCTTCATTACCCATACAATATCTTTTCCTTATATTTTTGTTTGTTTACTTATTTATTTATCTGTTTATTTTGCTGATTCTGGGGCTTGAACTCAGGGCTTAGTACTCTTGCTTGGCATTTTTTGTTCAAGACCTGGTGCTCTACCACTTGAGCCACACTTCTACTTCTGGCTTTTTGGTGGTTAATTGGAGATAAGAGTCTTATGGACGTCTCTGCTTGGGCTGACTTTGAACTGTGACCCTCGATTCTCAGATCCTCTTCCTGAGTTGTTAGAATTGCCAGTGCCCAGCTCTTTTCCTTTATTTTTTTTGCAGTGCTAAGAACTGAACCCAGAAACTTAAATTTCTTCAGTACCAACCCTCCCTCCCTGACTTGCTTGATATGGGGCCTAGTTGATTTCTCAAATGATTTTGAAAGTTAGATGTACTTAAGTACCCCCTCCCTCCCTCTCTGTCTCTCTCTGTCTCTCTCTCTCTGTCTCTCTCTCATGTGTGCTTATGCTATGACTTGAACTAGATTTTTGCTGGTTAATTGGAGATGAAGTCTCATGGACTTTTCTGTCTGGGTTGACTTTAAACTTTGATCGTCTTGATTTTAGCATCCTGAGTAGCTAGGCTTACTGGTCTGACTCATGGGCATCCTGCTTATGATACAGTTCTGAGCAATGCAATTGTACACCGAAGTCTTCTGGGTGTTCTTTGTTCATTACAAAAAGGAACAAATCGGGCTGGGAAGGTGGCTCAGTGGTAGAGCGCTTGCCTTGCATGCCTGAGGCCCTGGGTTCGATTCCTCAGCACCACATAAGCAAAAAGAAAAAACCCGGAAGTGGTGCTGTGGCTCAAGTGGTAGAGTGCTAGCCTTGAGCTGAAGAGCTGAAGGACAGCACCCAGGCCCAGAGTTCAGGCACCACGACCGGACCAAAAAAAAAAAAAAAAAATCAAAAAGGAACAAATCTGGCTGTGTTGCCCCAAGTGCTCTTTTTCCTATTGCCTTGAATACATGTGTGATGTCTAGAGTTGTGGCAGCCATGTGTTTATTTTGTTTTGTTTTGAAAGTTCTTGCTACATACCCCAGGCTGGCCTGGAACTTGCTATCTAGTTCAGGCTAGCTGAACTCATGATCCTTATGACTGTGTCTCCAGATTGCCATGATTACAGGCATGTACTTTCATGTTCGACTACCAGCCATATTTCAACATGGAATATTTTAGAGGAGTTTTATCTGCTCTGGACTGCATACCATCAAATGTTTACTTTTCTGAGAAAATAAACTCCTTTGTTGTTTAAGACATAGATTTCTGTTATAAGTAGTTTAACACAGTCCTAACTGATAGAATAAGGTTTCAGAGAAATTTTTTCCAGGTCTACTTCAATTTTCCATTAAAATCAAGTGGCTCAGCTTAATGGTGAATATACGTAATCCTGACATCTTGGGAGGCTGAGGCAGGATGCTTGGTGTGTTTGAGGCTAGCCTGGGGTACATAGTAAGATTGTGTCAAAAATAAAACTCCACAGAATTAAAGGATATTTAGCAATTATTTTTCAGGACTTCCATGCTTTTAGAGGAAGCTGAGAAGTTTTATTTGAGTCAAACTAACCAATGTTCTGTGATCTAGTATGTTAACAATAAAACCTTTTAAACAGAAAGACATTGAAGGTGATGGGGGAGACTTCTGTCATTAAGGAAGTCCATTGACCATAGGAATTTTTTTTTGGGGGTCCGGTCGTGGGGCCTGAACTCTGGGCCTGGGCACTGTCCCTCAGCTCTTCAACTCAAGGCTAGCATGCTACCACTTGAGCCACAGCGCCACTTCCGGCTTTTTTCTTATGTGGTGCTGAGGAATCGAACCCAGGGCCTTGAGCATGCAAGGCAAGTGCTCTACCATTGAGCAACCTTCCCAGCCCCGACCATAGGAATTTTGTTGTAGTGTGATCTTTATACCAGGTGCATTGATCAGTCTTAGCATGGTAGGTCAACGGTGTGGCCAACACTGTGATAATGGAACAGACCAGTAATAATGGGGCTACACAATGAGAAAAGTAATGGGCTATTTGATGAATCTTGATGGTAATAAATGGAGCATAAACAACAACTATGTTTATTACAGCATTATTTACCATAGCTAAGATATGGAACCAACCCAGATGCCCCTCAGTAGATGAATGGATCAAGAAAATGTGGTATATATACACAATGGAATTCTATGCCTCCATCAGAAAGAATGACACTGCCCCATTTGTTAGGAAATGGAAAGACTTGGAAAAAATTATATTAGGTGAAGTAAGCCAAGCCCAAAGAAACATAGGTCCCATGGTTTCCCTTATTTGCAATATCTAGTATATGTATGAGTCAAGTGGAAAAGGTCAGATAATGTGATGTTAGGAAAATGAACCCTTAGATATGTATTTAAAGGTATTTTTCTTTCATGCATTTGTTTCTAACGCATTTATAAGATTATTTCTTTGTTGCTTTGTATGTCCCTCCCCCACAGTATAACCCCTGCTTCCACTATATTTGATGTCGGTATAATTTGTGGAGGAGATGGGGAAAAACAAGTCGTTTAAGGGTACAGGTGGACTCATTGCAACAATGAGAAGTACAAGTTGTCATGTCGAAAACGAACTTTACAACTTTGGTGCGGGGGGGGGGGAGGATTGGGGGGGTGGGGGGGAGGCTGGGAAGGGAAGTGAAGGGTAAACAAAGGAGGAGGCTGCAATGCTTGATAAGAAATGTACTCATTACCTTGCCCATGTAATTGTAACCCCTCTGTACAGTATGTTCACAAAAAATAAAAAGAAAAAAAAAGAAAAACAACAACAACAATGAGTACTTTTATAGCTATCTGATTTTGTCTCTGGCTATTTTTTTGCAGGTTCTAGGGCTTGAACTCAGGGTTTGGGCATTATCCCTGAACTTTTTTTGCTCAAGTATAGCACTCTACCATTGAGCCACAGCTCCTCTTCTGGCTTTTTGATGGTTAATTGGAGATAAAAGTCTCATAGATTTTTCTGCCTAGCGTGGCTTGGAATCTCAATCCTCAAGTCTCAGCTTCCTGAGGTAGGATTGCAGTCATGAGCTACCAGTGCCTACCTTGGTTATCATTGTTTTTCTTTCTTTCTTTCTTTTTTTCTTTTCTTTTCTTTTTTTTTTTGCTGGTCAGTCCTGGGGCTTGAACTCGGGTCCTAGGCACTGTCCCTGAGTTTCTTCATACTCAAGGATAGCACTCTACCACTTGAGCCACAGCACCACTTCTTGCTTTTTCTGAGTAGTTTATTGGAGATAATACACTCATGGACTTTTCTGTCTGGTCTGGCTTTGAACTGTGATCTTAGATCTCAGCCTCTTGAGTATCTAGGTTGTCTACCATTCTTAAAGACTGAAAGCTTTCCTGAGATGCTCTGGAGACTCAGGTAGTGGGATTGGATAGTGATGAGAACCTACCTACAGGGGTTGGGCACATGGCTTAGCTGGTAGAAGACTAGCCAATGAATGAAAGCTTCAGGTACTGAGTTCGATTCCTGGTCTTGGATCAAGAAAGAAAGAAAAAGAAAACAAGAAAGCAAAAATGAAAGGAAGAAAGGAAGGGAAAAAGAGAAGCAAGAAAGAAAGGAAGAAAGGAAGAGAAGAGAAGAGAAGAGAAGAGAAGAGAAGAGAAGAGAAGAGAAGAGAAGAGAAGAGAAGAGGAGAACCTACCTACTAGATAGAATTTGCTCTCCTCCTAGCCCTACTACTCCAAAGTGCATGATCTAAAAATGAAAGGGCTGGTTTCTGGGAGAGGGACAGAGTGCTATAGGAGTTAAGTTGCTGGAGAAGGCCAGGTGACTTTTAGGTAAATGGCATTAGGACTGGAAGTGAAATATATAATACACACACAGGTGAGAAGGTAGAGGCAGGTACACAGAAATCAAGGACAGATGGCAAGCGTGGCCTTGCATGAGTAGGCCCTAAGTATTTTGGGAGGTATGTATTTAAGGAGACTCCAGAGCCTCATTCAGTGATGGCATCTTTTCCTGGGGCTAACATGACAGTCTGTTCAAGTTGGAGGCCATATGAAAGTCAGATTAAGTCACTTCTTCCCCATCCTCATTCTACAGTATGGATTCATTTTTATAAATCTGTAGAAGACAGACCCTGGTGCTTCATGTCTGTAATCTTATCTATTCAGAAGGCTGAGATTTGAAGATTGTGGTTCAAAGACAGTCACGGCAGAAAAGTCTATAAGAGCACTAAAGTCTATAGAGCACTAGCCTTGAGGGAAAAAGCCAAATAACAGTACTCAGATCTTAAGTTCAAGCCCTAGTACTGGCATGAGGAAGATGAAGAGTAAAACAGAGAAGAAGAAGAAGAAGAAGAAGAAGAAGAAGAAGAAGAAGAAGAAGAAGAAGAAGAAGAAGAAGAAGAAGAAGAAGAAGAAGAAGAAGAAGAAGAAGAAGAAGAAGAAGAAGAAGAAGGAGGAGGAGGAGGAGGAGGAGGAGGAGGGGGAGGAGGAGGAGGGGGAGGAGGGGGAGGAGGAGGAGGGGGAGGAGGAGGAGGGGGAGGAGGGGGGAGGGGGAGGAGGAGGGGGAGGAGGAGGGGGAGGGGGAGGAGGAGGAGGGGGAGGAGGAGGAGGGGGAGGAGGAGGAAGTTGTAGAGATTATTTGTAAATGGTTTTTTAAGAGAAGTATTGAAAGACTGGAGTCAGATTCTAGAAAGTATGGCCTGAGAAAGAAGATGATAATGTTTAGCACTGTTTCAAATGGAGCATCTAGCAAAGTCAGCACCCCCTGGGAGTTGCCTGACCAAAAGGAAGTGACTTCCTCTGGACATGGTCACTAGACTTGGAGAAGAAGACAATGTTTTAGTCATGGTGTAGTGTATGTTCACTTCAGTCACTTTTCTCTGGGACATCATCGTGGACAGACTGTAGAAACATCAGCATAACAATGCCAGAGTATGGAAATGACACTGTGGCTCAAGTGGTAGAGTGCCAGCTTAGAGCTCAAGTGCTCAGGGACAGTGCCCAAGCCCAGAATTCAAGCCCCATGACCAAAAAGAAAGAAAGAAACAAATAAACAAAAGAAAAAAACAATGACAGAATATAAGGTTCAGAGTTTGAACCTAAGCATGTCAGAGTCACGCTTTGTATCAGCCTGAAGGATCAGTCTAGTGCTACATTGCACTCAGTCTTTTTCAAGTCCCCATTTTGTTTTGGGTGAGACAGGGTCTCACTATGTGTCTCAGACTGGCCTCCCACTCTTGATTCTTCTGCTTCAGTCTCCTGAGTGTTGGGATTATAGGCTTTTGCCACCATACCTGGCCTTTTAATCAACCTTTTAATCAATGATACAGATAGAATGAGCGGATCAAATTTCAGGTAATAGAGAGGTGAGAGAAAGAGCTAACTAAAACATTCTTGGACAGACTGGAAGAGGCAGTCAACATACCATTAAATAGGAAGAAAAATAGTGTTTTATTTAACTACTGTGAAACTTTAGGACAGCAAGATCTGACTGGATTATAATTCTTGTAACTAAGACTTGAGAATTATAGCTGACAACCAAGCCAGTAGGAGCCAACATTATGACATGGTTGCTAAAAAAAGCGACCACAATCATAAGCTGCTTTGTTGGTATGTGGATCAAAGGGCGCTAGCTCCAGGGGGCTCTGGACTTTGAGATTTCTGACCCAAGGCTTCTGAGGCCTAGTACTCTTCTGCTTGTCATGTTGCTGCCTGTGCTATTCTGTAGGTGCATTTAGCTATTTTGGTCAAGGTTGGCACTTGAGCCATACCTCTACTTCTGGCTTTCTGATGGTTAACTCATGGACTTTCCTGTCTGGGCTGAATTTGAACCGAGATCCTCAGATCTCAGCCTCCTGAATCACTAGGATTACAGGTATTAGCCACAAGTACCCAATCATTTGGGAACTCTTAACCTGCCTCTTGAGTGCTAGTCTTCCATATGCTGGTTTCTCTTTATTCTATATGTTGTCCTAGGGTACACCCACCCATACCCATAGTTGTAGATATCTTGCATATGCAGAGCATTCCCAAACCGGTATCCCTTTGTCCATTTCTGCCTCAATGTCTTCACTGTGTTTTCTAAAAAAAAATCATCAGAGGAAGCCAGGCACCGGTGGCTCACGCCTGTAATCCTAGCTACTCAGGAGACTGAGATCTGAGGATTGCGGTTCAAAGCTAGCCAGGTCAGGAAAGTCTGTGAGACTTTTATCTCCAATAAACCACTCAGAAAATTGGAAGTGCCTCTATGGCTCAAGTGGTAGAGTGCTAGCCTTGAGCTGAAGAGCTGAGGGACAGGGGTCAGGCCCAGAGTTCAAGCCCCACCACAGACAAAAGGGAGAGGTGAGATCTTTCACTCTTGTCCCTTGATAGTTCCTAAGCAACTATATTAAAATTCCTCAACCAGGCATTCAGGGCCCTTACAATCTAGCCTCTGCTGCTTTCTTTCTCTTCCTGCTTCTCTCTCTCTCTCTCTCTCTCTCTCTCTCTCTCTCTCTCTCTCTCTCTCTCTCTCTCTCTCTCTCTCTCTCTCTCTCTCTCTCTCTCTCACTGTATCTCTGTCTCTGTTTCTGTGTTTTATCATTATTTTTGTGTATGTGTTGGTCCTAGAACTGGAACTCAGTGCCTGGGTGCTGTCCTTGAGCTTTTTTGCTCAAGGCTGTTTTACCACTTGGGTCACAGCTACATATCTGGCTTTTGATGGTTAACTGGAAATAAAAGTCTCTCAGGTTTGTCTGCTGGGCTGGCTTTGAACTGTGATCCTCAGATCTCAGCCTCTCGAGTAGCTGGGATTACAGACACAAACATCTATCTATCTATCTATCTATCTATCTATCTATCTATCTATCTATCTATCTATCTATCTATCTATCTATCTATCTATCTCTCCCCAGCCTGACATCATCTTTCATTATGCCCAGAATATCAATATCTAGTGAGCACCAGAGCCTAGGCTATAGTGACTTCTTCTGCAGTAGATGATTACGTATTCTTAGTTCAAAGCTTGACTTATTCTTTTCCTTCAAGACCTTTCTTAGATTCTCACACAGCTTGGCTTGATCTTTCCTGTCAGTGGAATTCTACCTCTTCCTTAAAACCTTAGCCCCTAGCCCACTGCCTCTGGAAAGTTGGCTATGAACTCCCAATCAGATTGGCTGTTTTTTCTTGTGCCGGTCTTGAGACTTGAACTCAGGGGCTAGGCACTGTCCCTGAGCTTCTTTTGTGCAATGCTTTAAACTGAAATCCTCAGATCTCAGCCTCTTCAGTAGCTAGGATTACAGCTGGCACCCAGGGGTATTTAAAAATTGTTTAGCCATTTGCTTATATTTTATTGAATCACAGAACTCTTCCTGGTTGGTAGGATTTGTTATATACACACCAGCCAGTTCTCCTGGGTTTTAAACGGAACCTTTATGTCTGAAATTTTTCTGAGTTGGCATCTGTTTGTTAATTGAGGGCAAGAGCCCTTGGTCAGTTTACAGGCATGCAGAGGGGGCACAGCTTTGGCCAAGGGGCATACGATTGTGCCCTATTTCTGGTACCCAGCATGTTGTATAAGAAGTATGAGGGCTAGCCAGGCATTAGTGGCTCATGCCTGTAATCCTAGCTACTCAAGAAGCAGAGATCTGAGGATCATGGTTCAAAGCCAGACTAGGCAGGAGAATCTGTGAAACTCTTATCTCCAATTAAACACCAAAAAATCAGAAGTGGAGATGTGGCTCAAGTGGATTGTGAGGCTTGAGCATACAAGCTCAGGTACAGGGACTAGACCCTGAATTGAAGCCCCAGGACCTACACAAGGAAAAAAATGTAAGAGCTATCCAGAAGCTCTTCTTCAATATATAACTTAGCTGGTGGGCTGGGGAATGTTCGTGGAGAAAGGAATTTGATCAGTGCAATGAAAGCATGCTAATGGGGATTGTCCGTGGTGAGGGCTTTACTCCCACTCTCTGGAGGATGCCAAAAGCTTATTTTAGGGAGGAGAAAAGAAGATGAAGGACACATATTTATTCAGATGAGATCCTTCCTCCTCCTTATGACTTTTCAGGCTGCCAGAGGGCTCCTGGCACCTACAGAACATAGCTCCCCAAAATGATGATGATGATGATGATGATGATGACGACGACGATGATGGTGTGTGTGTGCATGCGTGCGTGTTTGCGTGTGTGTGTGTGTGTGTGTGTGTGTGTGTGTGTGTGTGTGTGTGTAATCGGCAATCTTTGCTATTCCATGGAACTTGCCCTTCCCTGTTAGATGCAGATGGCTCTTCCAGCATCTCCTCAGAAAATGAGTTCAGTGGTGGTCACTTCACTTCCAAACACTCCAACCTTTAGGAAGATGTTCCCTTGGCCAAGTACCCCTTAAGAAAGACAGTGACGAAGTTATTGAGGACCAGTGGCTCATTTCTGCAATCCTAGCTACACAGATGTCTGAGATCTGGAGATCATGGTTCAAAGCCAGCCCAGGCAGGAAAGTCTATGAGACACTTACTCCAATTAACCACCAAAAAAGCTGGAAATGGAGCTGAAGCTTAAGTTTGTAGAGTGCCTGCCTTGAGTGATAAATCCAACTAAGTGTCCAAGTCCTCATATTGGCACATGTGTGCTCCCCCCCCCTCCCATGCACACAAAGTTCCTGGCTGGGTGCTAAGGGGTGATGGATGATAGGTTGGTTGTTCTTTCTGGGAGACCTGGCAATCTTCAAGGACTACAACTGAGTGAAGAGTATAAGACAATGACTGGAAATTTCCCCCACAGATCGACATAGCTCTGCTATATCTTCTGCTTGTGAGTATAAAGAAAGGAAACAGCTGGGTGCTGATGGCTAATGACTGTACTCCTTAGCTACTTGGGAGGCTGAGATTGAAGGATTGCCATTCAAGGCCAGACTGTGCAGAAAAGTTCACAAGGCATGCAGTGGTGCATGCTTGTCAGCTCAGGCTACATGAAAGGCTGTGATTGGGAGGATTTTGTGGTTCCAGGCCAGCCTGGGTTTCTAGAAAAGTCCATGAGATTCCATCTCAACAGAGGGAAACTGGACACTGCAATGTGTGCCTGTGATCTTATCAACAATGAGAAACATAGGTAGGTAGATGGCATCCAGATGGGAAACAAGATCCACCCTCAACAGTAACTGGCAATAAATAGGACTAGAGACATGGCTCAAGTGATAGAGCACCAGCCAAACAACTTGAAGGCCCCAAGTTCAAATTCTAATACTCCCCCCAAAATAATCAACTAAAATCTTACAACCCAGAAAAAGAAGTACTAGCTTTATAATGGACTTCCTTTCAGACACTTGCCTTTACACAAACATCAACGTAGATACCCACATGTTTAAAAGTTTATATGTAAGATTGTAGTACACACTGTATCAGAATAAAACTCCAAAAAGAAGGGTAATGTTCTTGTCTTCCATTTTTTTCAGTGTCTGATATGCTCAATAAGTATCCACCTAATAAATGAATATCTCATCTTGAATATGCTTTAACAAAAACCTTGCCAAGCATGGTGACACATGTTTGGAATTCCAGCACTTGGGAGATAAAGGCTAGATTATGGTCCAGCTCAAGCTACAAAGTGAGTTCTATAAGCCAAGATTGTGTTCTATATGGAGACCCTACCTAAAAAAATAGCCAAACCACCCCTCCAGTCTCTTCCAAAACTCAATAGTGCATCTTTCTATAGAATTATATATTAAAATTAAACAAAAATCTGCATTTCATTTAATTGAAGGTAAAGTAATGAATTCCTTATTGATGTAATGTAGCTTTTTTCTGAACTTCTGTTTTTTTTTTCCCATTTTCCTTTTTCTGTACTGGTCCTTGGGCTTCAACTCAGGGCTTGTGCACTGTCCCTGAGTTTTTTCACTTGAGCCACAGCTTCACATCTGGATTTTTTTGGTGGTTAATTGGCGATAAGAGTCTCACAGACTTTCCTGCCTGGGCTGGCTTTGAACTGTTGATCATCAGATCTTGGCCTACTGAGTAGTTAGGATTGCAGGTGTGAGCCACCTGCACGTGCAGAACTTCTGTTTGTTTGTTTTTTCTTGTGGTCGGTCGTGGGGCCTGAACTCTGGGCCTGGGCGCTGTCCCTCAGCTCTTCAGCTCTAAGCTAGCACTCTACCACTTGAGCCACAGCACCACTTCCGGCTTTTTTCTTTTTGCTTATGTGGTGCTGAGGAATCGAACCCAGGGCCTCATGCATGCAAGGCAAGCGCTCTACCACTGAGCCACCTTGAACTTCTGTTTTTATGAACAGTCCTGATGCGGTTCTCTGGGTTGTTTTTCCACCAATTTCAAATGAGCATCAGATTTTAATCCATTGCCACATTTCACTTTAGAATAGCATGAGCATGAATCATAAGGTCTTATATTAGTTACTGACTTAGAAGGCCAGTCCTAGAACCAAAGGGCTTATGTTCGGCAGGCAGAGGTCACAAGGGAGAGGGCTATGTGGAAAAGGAGACAAAGTGAGGTGAAGAAATCAAGTGCAGGATCAAAAAAGAACACAGTGGAAATGCTGAAATGGTCCAATCACCAGGATTCCTCCTTGACTTAAATTTATCTCTGCCCCTTGCCCCAGTCCAAAGCCTTTAGGCAAAACACATTAAATAAAAGCATACTGGGATTGGCTCATAAAATTGGACAACATGGGAAATTCTCATATACTATTTGTGTCAATAAAAATCTGTACAGTTTTGCTAAGGGGAAATTTGACAAATTTCAAACCTATAAAGTTCTCCTTGCCTTTTCACCCAGTAATTCCATTTATGAAGGTCTTCATATGAGGATTATTCAATAAATGATAATGGGACGATCATCTGCCTGCCATTTAGAGTTCTACTTTCTATGGTCTGAAAAAATTCCATAGCATTCAATATAGGAATGCAAAAATGTGAATTATAAATACTTTAAGAAAATATAGTAAGCCAGGCTTAGAGAGAAACTGCATATTTTCTCTCATATGTGGAAGCTAGATTTAAACTACACCCAGCAGGACATGATAAACTATACAGGACTCTAGGCATTCACACACAGTGAAACCAAGGGAGTAACAGAAAGGCGCAATGCCTATGTTCCTCTAATCATATAAAATAATATTTATTGAAATGAACTCCAGGAAATGGAAACAAGAAGTTTTTTCTTTGCTGGTAATGTTTTCTTTTCTTTTGGTCTTATTTGTTCATTTATCTGTCTTTGGGAAGGTAACAGAGGACACACAAATGGAGGGACAAAGGGTAGAGGGACAAATGTAGCAGTGGTACTCACTAGCACTATATAGAAAATGAACTATACAATTTGTGGGTGGGACAGGAGGGAGAAACTGGGAGAGAGTGAGGGAAGGGGTGACATTGTTCAAAAAGAAATATACTCGGGCTGGGAAGGTGGCTCAGTGGTAGAGCGCTTACCTCGCATCCCTAAGGCCCTGAGTTCAACTCCTCAGCACCACATAAGCAAAAAGAAAAAAGCTGGAAGTGGCACTGTGGCTCCAGTGGTAGAGTACTAGCCTTGAGCTGAAGAGCTGAGGGACAGTGCCCAGGCCCAGAGTTCGGGCCCACGACCACCCCCCCCCCCAAAAAAAAGAAATATACTCATTACCTGACTCATGTCACTGTGACCCCGCTGTATATCACCTTTATAATAACAATGAAAATAAAAAATTAATTAAAAAAGAACATATAGGGCTGAGTATGATGGAACATACCTGTAAACCTCCAGAGTTGGAGTTATGAAGATTGTGGTTCAAACCAGCCAGGGTAAAAACACAAGACCATATCTTTAAAACAAATTAAAGCTCAAAGAGCTGCAGGTATGACTTAATGGACAAGGTACCTGCTTAACAAGCACAAGGCCCTGAGTTCAAACCATATTACCATCCCTTTCCCCCTGCTCCCCACCCTCAAAAAAGATGGCCAGACATTGGTAGCTCACACCTGTAATCCTAGCTACTCAGGAGGCTGAGATCTGAGGATTGCAATCCAAAGCCAGCCTGAGCAGGTAAAGTCTATGAGACTCTTATCTTCAACTAACCACCAAAAAACCAGAGGTGAAGTTGTGGCTCAAGGGACAGAGCACTAGCCTTGAGCACAGAAGCTCAGGGACAGTGCCCAGCTCCCGAGTTTACTCTTAAGGAATGGCATTAAAAAATGAAAGAAAAAGAAAATACAGAATACTTGTCTTTTGTTTTCTAAGGGCTTTTTTTTTTTTTTTTTTTTTACATATTTTATTGTTTCATGGTGACCTGTTAGGACAATTAAAAGGATTTTTTGTCTTCTTTTTTTGTGAGTAAGGAGATGAGGCTGAGCTGGAGTTTGAACTTATGGTTTCATGCTTGCTTGCCTAGCACTATATGACTGAGCCACATATCTGGCTTTCCTTTTCCATTGGTTATTTTTGGGATAGGGTCTCACTTTCTACATAGACATATGTCTGAGCTTTGATCTGCCTGCTTTAGACTTCTCCTTGTAGCTGGGATCAAGGCATGCTTTAGCACATTCAGTTTTAGTCTGTGGAGATGGAGTTTGTGGACTTTTCTCCTTGGGTTGGCTTGGAATTGTGATCCTTTGATCTCACCCTCTCATGTAGCTTGGGATGACAAGAATGTGCCACTGTATCTAGCTGTGGCTTGACAAGAAGTCTCATGTACTTTCCTTTCCATAGTAGCCTCAAACAATAATGCTCCTACTCTTAGCCTCCCCAGTAGCTAGGATTCCAAGATGTAAGCCAGTGATGCCTGGCTTGCTTGCTTTATTATTTCTTATTTTTTCATGTAGGAGACTTTCTTATAAGGATTGGGTTTATTAGCTGGTGGGCCTTCATTGTAAGATGACTGAAAGATTACCTGGCTACTTGTCTGGGAATAGAGATATTCTTGTTGACTGTCATTTAGTGCATCTATCTTCATATGGATCAACTTTTCTTACCTTTTTTTTTTGTTGGTTTTGGGGTTTGAACTCAGTGCCTGGGCGCTGTCCCCGAACCTCTTTGTGCTCAAGGCTAGTGTTTTACCACTTGAGCCACAACTCCACTACTGGCTTTTTGATGGTTAATTGGAGATAAGATTCTCTCGGAGTTGTCTGCCTAGATTGGCTTTAAGCATCAGTCCTCTTAGCCTCCTGAGTGGTTAGGATTATAGGTGTGAGCCACCAGTGCCTGGTCCATCTATGTCTTATACACATGTACTATGACATCCTGTGTTCAGCCTCTTGGCACTCCTCTGCCTTTTTTTTTTTTTTGGGTCCGGTGGTGGGGCCTAAACTCTGGGTCTGGGTGCTGTCCCTCAACTCTTCAGCTCAAGGCTAGTATTCTACCACTTGAGCCACAGCACCACTTCTGGCTTTTTTCTTTTTGCTTATGTGGTGCTGAGGAATCAAACCCAGGGCCTCATGCATGCAAGGCAAGCGCTGTACCACTGAGCCACCTTCCCAGCCCACACTTCTGCCTTCTATGCCATACTGTCATTGGTGATTAGTGATAGTCTGGTAATGGTGATTTCTTAGCTTTCCAGGCAGAAGCAGCACAAATTGTCTTGCTTCTCATTTCACATTCCCCTCTGCTGGCACTTGCGCTTCAACTCTCTCAGCTCTACTAACCTCCATCTGCTTTCCATCTTCCAAAAATGTGTTGGCAGACTTTTTCTGCTGCTGCCTTCATTCCTCTTCTCTATGTCCTTGTGACTTGATAACAGTGAATGGTTCATTGCTTATCGTTTTTGGAGGTTGTTGGGCCTTGCACTTGCTAGACAGGCACTCTCCTACTGAACCATGCCTCTATTCCTTTTCTGTACTGGTTATTTTTGAGACAGGGTCTTGATTTTTACCCAAGTGTGGTATTGTGCCTGGACTGTGATCCTCCTACTTTTTGCTTCCAACCATAGCTTGGATGACTGGCATATACTACCCCAGTTAGCTTCTTCCATTGTGTTCGAGTGTGGTGGGCTGGACTGGTTTGGAACTGTGATCCTCCCAATTTCAACCTCCCATGTATGTAGTTAGAGTGACAAGCATGCACCTCTGAACCTTATTATTAGTTAGGAATGGGTCTTGTGTATATTTCTGAACTGGCCTCAAACTGCTGTCCTTCCAAGTGACTAGGATTACAGGTGTGAGCTACTAGTATCTGGCCTCATTTCTTATCATTTTAGTGCTGTTTTAGGAGATAATAAACCTATATTTAATTTGATGTGTTTAATGTGAAGATTTCTAATTGTATTTATTAAAACAAAGATTCACATACCCTTTGGCCTGTAAGTTTCACTTATGGAGATAAAACTGTCAAAAATTAACTGTCTAGGTTAAGAAGTGTATAAGCTGGCACTTACTGAAACATTATTGGTATGGGCAACAACCTGAATGTCTACTGACAGGGAATTAAGTATAAAAATTAGGGGCTGGCTACTGGATGCTGGTGGTTCACTCCTGTAATCCTAGCTACTCAGGAGATTGAGATGTGAAGATCTCAGTTCAAAGCCAGTTCAGGTAGGAAAGTTCATGAGACTCTTATCTCCAATTAACCCCACTCCCCACCCCAAAGCCAGAAATTGAGTTGTGGATCCCTTGAGCAAAAAATGCTAAGGGACAGCACCTAGGGCCTGAGTTCAAGCCCTAGGATCAGCACCAAAATAAAAAGGACCATAGAAGTGAAGTGTAGCTTAGCATAGAGCACATGGCTAGGCACAAATGAGTCCTTTGGTTCATCCCCTGAGCCAAAACCAGAAAGAGTATAGATGCAAGAATGTTGACTGTAACACTATTTGTGACAGTGGAATATTGGGAAAAAGTCAAATGTCTAACAATAAAGACTGAGCCATACTTGTCAAAAGCAGCATGTCATGTGCAAATAATGGTAGTGTGTATATGTGTGTTGTGTGCATTCATGTGTGTGCACATGTGTGCATATATGCACTGGTACTATAGCTTGAACTCAGGCCCTGGGTACTGTCTCTTAGTTTGTTTTCTCACTACAGGCATCAGTCTCCTTTGGCATCTGGCATTTTTTTGGTGCTGGTCCTGGGACTTAAACTCAGGGCTTGGGAGCTGTCCCTGTATTTTTATGCTCAAAGCTAGGGCTCTACCACTTGAGCCACAACTCCATTTCCTGTGTTTCTAAACACCTTTCTTTCTCTCTCTCTCTCTCTCTCTCTCTCTCTCTCTCTCTCTCTCTCTCTCTCTCTCTCTCTCTCTCTCTCTCTCTCTTTCTCTTTCCTTCTTTCTTTCTTTCTTTCTTTCTTTCTTTCTTTCTTTCTTTCTTTCTTTCTTTCTTTCTTTCTTTCTTTCTTTCTTTCTTTCTTCCTTTTTCTTTCCCCTCCCTCCCTCCCTCCCTCCCTCCCTCCCTCCCTCCCTCCCTCCCTCCCTCCCTTCCTTCCTTCCTTCCTTCCTTCCTTCCTTCCTTCCTTCCTTCCTTCCTTCCTTCCTTCCTTCCTTCCTTCCTTTCTTTTGGAGAAAGGATCTTACTATGTACTCCAGGCTATAAGGTAGCTCAGAGTCCCTTGTGCTTTTTCTGCTTTCATATGTAGGGTGCTGGGATTATAGGCATGTGCCACCATACCCAGCTTAAACACATTTTAATCATGTGGGAAAATGAACATAAATAATATAAAGCAACAAAGGGATACAAAATAGTATATCCATGTGATTTTAATACTGTAGTCCAAATATATAAGATTAGAAGGAAATACACCACATTGGTTACTTAGTGCCCCCAACAAACCACAATCAGACTTACAAAGTAAAACCACTGCAGTCATTTATTATTCTCTTTCAGGGCTGAGCGGTGGACCAGGGGTGGGGACCAGGGGTGGGGGCTGTCAGTCACGTGGTTCTCCCTCAGCATCTCCCATGCAATTTTAATGAGACGATGGCTGGGGCTGGTGATTTCCAGGGCTCCCTCACTCACATGTCTGGTAGTTGATGCTGCTTGCTGGCTAGGAACTCGGCTGGAACTTGTAGTTGGAATGCTTACATGTGGTCTCTCCATGTGGCCTGGGTTTCCTCATAGCATGACAGCTGGGTTCCAAGAACAAGTGTCCCAGGAGAGCGAGTGAGCCAGGTGGAAGCAGTATGGCTTTTATGACCTAGTGTCGGGAGTCAGGCTGCCTCGCCAGTGAATTCTGTCTGCTAGTGCAAATCACCAAGGCAGCCATGTTCTGGGAGACAGGATTAGATTCCATCTCTCAATGGGATAAATGGCCAAGAATTTGTGAATTTGCTTTAAAACCACCACATGTGTCAAAATGTTTATAGTTAATGGTTAAGATCATAACAATTTCAGTTTTATTCTTGATTCTTTTTTCTTTTTCTTTTTCCTTTTTTTTTTTTTTTTGCATTTTCCAAATGATCTACAGAAAGCATATGACTTTGAAAAGAAGTAACCAGTGGCACAGAATGGAAAGACCTGAATTGTAGTTCCAGCTCTGGCCAGGAAATCGCTGTGAACCATGGCAACCTCTCTTCCTCTCCTTGGAATTCACTTTCCTCATGTTCCATAATGAAACGGTTGGACTTCTTGATTCCAAAGGACTCCCCAGACTCTGGAGTTTGGGCGGTTTCTTTCTTTTTTTGTGCCAGCACTGGCTTCTGCGTCTTTTCTTCCTAATTACCTTTTCATTCTTCTTTTCTGTTTTCCTGTTTACATTTTGCCATTTCTTCAAGGCTCCATCTTGAGCCTGGGAATCCCACTTCATTCCTCTCATCACATTTTTCACTTCCTCTGTCCTATCCGTCCTGTAGAATGGCCATTCAGGGTAAGGCCAAGTTCCTACCACTTTCCTCCTCAATACTTTCCCATTCTTCACTAGGGTATCACATGAGCTGACCTGTACCCCTTCTGTATGTCTCCAGAGAGAGCTCTTTAGTGAATTCCTTCCCTTCCTTTCCTTTCCTTCCTTCCTTCCTTCCTTCCTTCCTTCCTTCCTTCCTTCCTTCCTTCCTTCCTTCCTTCCTTCCTTCCCTCCTTCCTTCCTTCCCTCCTTCCTTCCATCTCTTCTTTCCTTCCTTCCCTTCTTTCCTTCCTTCCATCTCTTCTTCCTCCCTCTCCCCTTCCTTCTGACAAGGGCTTTCTATGCTATTTATATTGCTCAGGCTGGCCTTGAAATAATGATTTTCCTGCCTCAGCCTCCCAAGTAGATGGGATTATAGGCAAATACCTCCACTCCCAATCAAAAAATTGAATTTCAACATATTTATTTCACATTTTTCCTGCTCCTCCTTTTTTGATAGGATTTCCCTATATTGTCTTGGCTGACCTTGAACTTGCAACCCCACCCCCTCAGCTTCTTAAAAAACTCTTACTGTAAAGGTGAGGTACAGAGGGGTTACAGTTACGTAAGTCAGGTAATGAGTACACTTCTTTTGGAACTGTGTCACTCCCTCTCTCATTTTCTCCCAGAAGCCTCAGTCTCTTGAGTAGGTAGGATTACAGGTATGAACCATAGTGCCTGGTTTTATACAATTTTTAAATTTTCCTTTCTTGCCGTAGTGGAATTTGAACTCAGGGTCTCATGGTTGCTCATCTTGCTTGCTTAGCTGGCACTCTGCCACTTAAGCCATGTCTTCAGTCTTTCCTTTGCTGGTTACTTTGGAGATGGAATTGAGTCTTGCACAGTTTTCTGCCCACTCCTGCTTTGAACTTTCATCCTCTGGATCTCAACCTCAGGAGTAGCTAGGCCTACAAGCATGAACTACTGGCATCTGGCAAAGTTTTCAGTTCTGAAGAAGTCTTATTTTCTTATTTTTAAAAAAATGTCATTACTTGGTTTTTGTTGCCACATATAAGAATCTACTGCCAAGTCCCAGGTCATGACTACTCTTGTTTTCTTCTAAGAGTTTAATATTTCTAAGATTTTTAACTTTTATATTTGGATCATTGCTCCATTTTGTTTATGTATAGTGTAGATTTGAAGTCTAATTTCTTTACCTATTTAGTTGATCAGGCACCCTAGACTTTTTTCTGGGCTCTCAATTGTTCTGTATGTCTTGATACAATTTTGGCAGTGTGTTCATCACTACACTTTGTAGTAAAGTTCTGAAGTCAGGAAGTAAGAGTCTTCTAACTTCTCTCTCCAGACTGTTTTGGCTATTTGAGGTCCTTGTATTTCCACATGAACTTGAAAGTTTCTGTACAAAGGCTCTTGGGATGCTAATCAAGATTGTATTGGTGGGGGCTGGGAAGGTGGCTTAGTGGTAGAGCGCTTGTCTAACATGCATGAAGCCCTGGGTTTGATTCTTTAGCACCACATAAACAGAACAAGTTGGAAGTGGCTCTGTAGCTCAAGTGGTAGAGAGCAAAAGAAACCCAGGGACAGTGCCAAGGCCCTGAGTTCAAGCCCTAGGACTGGAAGAAAAAAAATGTATTGGTGGGTGAATATAGTCCTAATACTCAATGTACATATTGAACTGGGAAGCATGAGGGGAGGGTGGGGTTGGGATAGATGGGAGAATGATGGGAAGGGTGATATGGATCAAGATGCATTGCACCCCTTTATGTGTTGAATTGAAACTTCTTTGTGCAACTATTTAACAATATTTAAAAAAAAGAATCATATTGAATCTTAGCCTGAGGTATGGCTCATGTGATAGAATGACTGCCTAGCAACTATGAAGCCCTGATGAAAAAACCCCAGCACTGAAAAATAAACAAAATGATGTCAGCACTACTCAAAAGGATTTAAAACTCAATACAATATTTTTTGAAATTCAGAATTTGTTTTCTATTTATTGAAATAAATTAGTTGTACAAAAGGAAATTTCTCTTAATGAGTCCTTTATGCATACAATGCTTCTTGATCATAATCATGCCTCATTCAGCTCCTTCCTCCCCTTACCCCTTTGCAGATCAGTCTCATCAACTTGCCTTGTTCCATGTTCACATGTGTGTACAAAGTATTTTGTTTATATTCACCCTCCCTTGCCTTCACCATTTATCTGCCCCCTCTCACTAATGCCTATCCCCCAGACAAGACATGTTTCAATTTCCTAATACTCTTTTTGCTCAGTGTGTGTGTAATGGGGTTTCATCCTAGTGTCTCACACATGCACATACTTTTTTTAGTCAGATTGATACACACACAAACACACACACATGGGGCTGGGAAGGTGGCTCAGTGGTAGAGCACTTGCCTTGCACGCATAAGGCCCTGGGTTCGATTCCTCAGCACCACAAAAGCAAAAAGAAAAAGCCGGAAATGGCGCTGTGGCTCAAGTGGTAGAGTGCTAGCCTTGAGCTGAAGAGCTGAGGGACAGCGCCCAGGCCCAGAGTTCAGGCCCCATGACCAAACCCCAAAACAAACAAACAAACACACACACACACACACACACACACACACACACACACTAATACACTACTTCAGTTTCTTTCTTCACTGCTTTATAGCTTTTACTGTGGAGTTCTTTAACATTGTTGGCTATGGTTTTTTTCCCTAAGCATTTGAGGGCTGTTGTGAATGGGATTACTTTCTTGGTGTATTTCTCTGCAGGCTTATTATTAGAATACAGAAAATTTATTATTTTCTTGCATGTTCATTTTGAATTCTGCTACTCTGCTGGAAGTGTGTATCCAATCTATGAGTTACTTGTGTGTGTGTGTGTGTGTGTGTGTCTGTGTGTGTGTGTCCTGGGGCTTGAACTCAGGGCCTGGGTACTTGTCCCTGGGCTTTTTTTTGCTTAACGATAGTGCTTTACCACTTGAGCCACAGCTCCATTTCAGCCTTTTGGTGATTAATTAGAGATAAGAGTCTAATGGACTTTCCTGCCCAGGATGTCTTTGAATTGGAATTCTCAGATCTCAGCTTCCTGACTAGCTAGGATTACAGGTGTGAGCCACTGGCACCTGGTAAGACTTATACATTTTTTTTTTTTAGCGGTACCTTTAGGCTGCTATAAGTATAAGATCGCATCATCTATAAATAAGGATGATTTGACTTCTCCCTTTCCTATTTATATTTCTTACTCTTGCCTCATTATTCTAAGATATGATACACTATATTGAATAAGAGCATAGATAGAGGACACCCTTGAGTTACTCCTGATTTTAGAGGAAGTTCTTTCAGCTTTTACCCCCATCTATTATGAATCTGGCAATGATTTTCTTTCTTTTTTGGGTATATGGTATTTATGACATTGATAGACATTATATTGATTATTATATATTATATTGATTGCTATTATATTGATAGACAATCCTTCCAATTTTAGTTACTTCAGATCTTCTATCTCAAAAGGATGTCAAACTTTGTCAAAGATTTTTTTTTCTACATCTACTGAAATAACTATGTGGTTTTTGTCCTTGATTCTATTTATGTGCTGAGTTTTTGTGTATACTGTTTTCCACCATTTTACTTTTGGTCTATGTGTGTCTTTGCCAGTGAGATAAGTTTCTTGTTATAGCAAACAATTTTATCTTGTGTTCTTTTTTTTTTTTTTGGGTCCGGTTGTGGGGCCTGGGCGGTGTCCTTCAGCTCTTCAGCTCAAGGCTAGCACTCTACCACTTGAGCCACAGCGCCACTGCCAGCTTTTTTTCTTTTTGCTTATGTGGTGCTGGGGAATCGAACCCAGGGCCTCATGCATGCAAGGCAAGCGCTCGACCACTGAGCCACCTTCCCAGCCCCTATCTTGTGTTCTTTATTTCCTTTGGCTAGAATCTTTTAATTGAAGAATTAAGACTGTTTACATTTAAGGTTATTATTGAAAGCTATGTACTATGTTCTAACTTTCCCCTTCTTCCTTTTAGAGGTCTGCTGCTTTCCTGAGTTAATAATGTTTAATTCTTTACTAATTCTCATTTATCTATTCCTTCAGTGAGGTTTCTTTTCTTTCTGAGCTTTCATGATAAGTATGCCATTATTTCTCTTTTCTGTGTAGTATTTATTTAAGTATCTCCTCCATGTTGACTTAATAGTCAATGTTCATATTTATCATGAAAGTATTTTTCCTTCAATTGATTTTGCTGGATATAGTCATTTGGGTTGGCAGTCGTTTTGTTTCAGGGTTGAAATACATCATTCCTTGCTCTTTTGGCCTGTAAGTTTTCTTTTGCGGAATCTGATGTTTTTGTGATAGGATTTTGTGATAAGATAGTGATAACTTGGCACTTCTGTCTTGTACCTTTTAAGTACGTTTCTTTGCTTTGTACTCTTAGCATTTTAAATATAATATGATATGGGGGAGTTATTTTCTGGTCTATGAAAATTCCATTTCTAAGCCATTAAAAAAACTATTTTCTGTAGTGCTGAATATTGAGCCCAGGCCCTCATACATGCTATGCCACTTTCTACCTCTTAGCTCTCTCTCCAACCTTTATTTGGGGTTTGGCCTCCTCTACTTGCATGTTCCCTAATGTTGGGAAATTTCCTCCTATAATTTCATGGAATAGGTTTTGTTTGCTTTTAATCTACATTTCAGTTCCTTCTTTTACATCACAGATTCATAGGCTTGATCTTTTAACTGTATCCCAGAGCACTTGAAAGTTGTGATCATTATTACTTATTTTTTTATTGCTATCTGGATATAATTCCTCAACCTTGTATTTCATCAGTGATATTGTTTCTTCCATTTGGTCCAGTTTATTTATAATGATATCCTTTGAATTTCGTATTTGATTTATTAATATTTTGATTTCCGAAATTTCCATTGTATTTCCCCCCCCAGAATGTATTTCTTTGGTGAATTTTTCATTTAAGTCTTCAATTTACTTCTTTTCATCTTTTTCTGTATATCTTTTTTAAAGAAAAAACAATTTGAATTAATTGTCCAACATTTCAATCATTTTGATATCTTAGGATTCAGTTGTTGAAGAATTACATTTTGGAGAAGTCATATTGTACATCTGTTGGGACAGCTCTTGCATGGGAATCTTGATAGTGAGCAGCTGTTTCTTAAGGTCTCGATCCATATGACCACTCAGCGGGAAGAAAAATCAAAGCAAGAACCACACTAGAGAAATCAGATTTGAATATAGTGAGAGAAAACAATAGGAAACAAGTCCAATCATCTGAAGAAAGGATGGAAAAGAAAGGAGCTAAGACAACACACAGCATAAAGTAGGAAGCTAAAAATTAATAGAATTCTTAATAAGTAATAAGAAAAAGGGGAGAAGGAAAGGAAAAAAAAGAAAGAAGATGCAGCAGAGAAAAAAATCATCCAGAATAAATGTATGAGAAATAATCATTTGGATAATAAAAATGAATACAAAACAAATCATCCCTTGCTAAGGGGATGGAGGATAGAGATGCTTCATTTTTTCCTCAGGTTTCTCCATTTTGATGTTAAAGAGGTATATGGTGGGTGCTAAGAGGCCCTGTCTCTCAGATTTGGCAGGTCAACCCAGAAAGGGCTGCATAAACCCTGCCCTTCCTTGCCTACTGGTGCATATGAGCTACTACAATGATCTCTGCTGCTCTCAATTTCCTCCATTAGTCTCTATACCCAGGTTGGACCATGTAGGAGTACAAGATTTGCTTTCAAACTCTTCCTGCTAGCTGAGTGCCCGAGGCTCATGCATATAATTCTAGATACTCAGGAGGCTGATCTGAGGATCAAGGTTCAAAGCCAGCCTGGGCAGGAAAAGTCCCTGAGACTCTTATCTGCAATGAACTACCAAAATTCCGGAAGTAGAACTCTGACTGAAGTGTAGAGCATTAGCCTTGAGGAAAAAAAACAACTAAGAGAGAGTGCTGTGGCTCTGAGTTCAAGCCTCAGAACTGCCATCAAAAATCAAACAAACAAAAACTTTGCTCCTGCTAGCTGAGCCCATGGATTGTCCAATTGGATGATCCCTTATACTAGAAGTACACTTGTGAGTGTGGATTTCACCAAATGTCCTAGGTGTTCTGAGAGTGGTCATTAAACCAGAGCAATCTACCCAGATGTTGGACCAGCATTACCAAATGAAAACATCCTCTGCTTCTCAGTGCAGCACAGCCTGCATTTGTCATCATATAGACTTTACTTGATAACCTGGGTCCACGTCATCACCACTTTCCTGAGCTCACATTGATTCTCAGAGCTGTTAGCCAGTGAAGTGAGTAGGCTGTTGAAACCTGGAGATATGAAAATGTAAGAATCTGTTATTCCTTCCAGTCATAAGATTTGATGGTAAAACCCAGCTGAAGATAGTTCCCTGCCATAGCACCCAGTGAGTAAGCTAAGGAAGTGCAGGGAGCCGGCATCTTCTTGCTGCTCAGATTTATCTCCTGTCTTAAGTTGTTTATTTTTTTGAGATTCAAATTCTGCATCTATGGTGCTTGCTGAGGTTTTATTTCTCTCTTTTTTTAAGGTCTCAAGAGGATTCATTCCATTCCCTACACTGTTGCTAAGCTAAAGAGCTTCAAATATTAGGTTTTTTTTACAAATATAAAATCTATCATTTCTTGATTTTGCCTAGTGCTTACCTATCTACTGTCTACTGTTTCTCTTCTGGCCTTTTCATGACTACCTCTTGCCCTATCCAGGGACCTGTTATTTTGTTTGATCTTGTGGAAATACAGGAACTGTGCTGGGTATGCTTCATCCTCCATCTTCCCTCCTTCTCTGTTGTAAACTTTTCCATTGTTGACTTAATCTCCTTAACTTGTTAGAAGGCTTTTGATTTTCTGTTTCAGCTTAAGGCTGTTACCATTTTGTAGGGATTTCATCTAAGTTATTGAATTTGTTATGCTGACAATAGTATTCTTTTTATTTCTATGTAGTTGATATTAGTAATCCTACTTTCATTTCTGATTTTATTACTTGTGTCTTCCTCAGTTTCTTTGTTAGTTTTGTTGGAAGTTTATCAGTTTTCTTGGACTTTTCCAAGAAACGACTTTTGGTTCATTGATTTTTTTTCTATTTTTCTAATTGCTCATTTTAAAATTTAGTCTCTATTATTTCCTTTTTTTTGCTAATTGGAAGTTTTGTTTGTTCTTCATTTTCCAGTTCCTCAAGATATAAACTCAGGTTATTGATTTGTCTTACTTAATTAATAGTGCTAGGGATTGAACTCATGGCTCCATGCATCTTAGTGTGTGCTCTACCACTGAGTCACACATTTCTTATTTTCTAATGGAGGCAATTACAGTTATAGACTTTCCTCAGATCACTATATTTGCCATATCATCTTTAAGTTTTGATATGTTGTTATTCCATTTTCCTTTTTCTTTAACTATTTTCCAGTTTTCCTATGTTTTCTTCTTTGATCCACTGGTTAAGAGTGATTTAATTTTTATGCATTGTGAGTTTTTCAGAGTATTTTTTTACTGTGGATTTTTAGCTTCATTTCATTGTGGTCAGAAAAGAAACTGTAATATTTCAATCTTTTGACATTTATTGAGACTTGATTTAGACCACATCTGTTCTTGTTAGACTACTTGTTAGACCACATCTGTTCTATCCTGGAGGATGTCCCAAGTACACTTGAGAATATGTATTCTGTGGTTATTGGGTGGATTACTCTATATCTGTCTGTTAGAGATGGTTAATATGTGATGGTTAACTTTGTGTGTCAAGTTGACTTGGCTAAGGAATGTTCTAATAGCTAGTCTAGTAGCTAATAAAACATTTCTATTTCTTGCAGTTAGTGAGGTTTGAATGCATGGCCTTGTACTTGCTAAGTTGACACTTTACCATGGTGGTTATTTTTGAGATAGGGTCTGGGCATGTGTCTTAATCTACCTACTTTACACTTTCTATGATTCTAAGATCACAGGAATATGCCACCATATCCAACCTCCCTTCTTTGACATGGAAACTTGTGGACTTTTCTGTCTGGTCTAGCCTGGAATTGCATTCCTTCTAATCATAGCTTCCTACACAGCTTGGAAGGATAGATGCATACTACTGCACTCAACTATGGGTTGAGGGGGGAGGGGGTTGGGGGGAGAGGGTTTCTCATGAACCTTTTAGCCTGGAATGGCCTAGAACTGTAATCCTCCCAAAGTCAACCTTCCAAGTAAGTAGGATTACAGGCATGAGCCATTAGTGCTCAGATTTAGTAAAACATTTCTGAATGTGTTTCTGGAAGAGATTGGTGTTCGAATTAATAGACTGAGTAAGGAAGTTCTGCTCACGTGTGGATGGGCATCAACTAATCAGGCTATATGAGGCTGACAAAATCATTTGGTACATGACAGGACAGGTACATAGTCCCCTTGTTGGCTGCCAACAGCCTATGTGCTGTGTTGATCATTTTCTATGGCCTATGAATAATATTATAAACATCTACATGGTCCTTGACAGAAAAAAAGGTTTGCCATTTCTGAATAGACTGACGACCAAAACAGAACAAAAATATGTAGCAGGAGTCAATTCTATATGTTTTGAGCAGGAATATCTCTATTCTTCTACCTTTAGACATCAGAGCTCTTAGTTCTTCAGCTTTTAGACTGTGAGATTTAGCCCAATGGCCTCCATTTCTCAGGTCTCCAGCCTCAGAGAGGAAGTAATAGCACTGATCTTATCGTTCTCAGGCCTTTGGATTCAAATTGAAATATCATTCTGGGTTTCATGATTCTCCAGCTCAAAGATGATGTATTGTGGGACTTCCTACTTTCTATAATCATGTAATTTCTGTTTGTATCTATATATCTATTGTATTTGTCTTGTTGCTTTTGAGAACACTGGGGCTTTTCAACTTCTGCATTTCTCTATTAAGTGTCTATTTTGTCATTTCTTCCATTATCAAATGGAAGGTCTTCAATATTTTGTGTGTGCGCGCACAAGCACACCAGTCTTAAAACTTGAACTGAGGGCCTGGGTGCTGTCCTTAAGCCTCTTTTGCTCAAGGCTGGTGCTCTACTACTTGAGCCATAGCACCACTTCCAGCTTTTTTCTGAACAGTTTATTGGGCATAAGAGTCTCATGGATTTTCCTGCCCAGACTAGTTTAGAACTATGATCCTCAGATTTTAGCTTCCTAAGTAGCTAGGATTATAGGCATGAACCACCTGCGACTGGCCTTCCAAATATTAGTTTAGAACTGTCTGCTTCTTTCTTCAATTGTGTCAATATTTGTTTATTTGTTCATTTTATGAGGTCTAGAAATCTTTATTATTGTTATATCTTCTTGGTGAGGTGGCACTTTTATTAATATGTAATGTTCTCTGCTTTTTAAGACTTTTTATTGTGCTGCTCCTGGGGCTTGAACTCAGGGCCTGAGTGCTATTCCTGGCTTCTATTGCTCAAGGCTAGTGTTCTACAACTTGAGCCACAGTTCCACTTCTGGCTTTTTAAGGGTTAATTTGAGATAAGAAAAACCCTTACAGACTATCCTGCTTGGGCTGGTTTCGAATCATGATCCTCAGATCTCAGCCTCCTGAGTAGCTAGGATTATAGGTATGAGCCACAGGCACCTAGCTTAGTTTGCTTTAGTTGATTCTGGTGTTTTAGTTACCATTTGCAAGGAATGACTGTTTCCAGGATTTCACTTTTACCCTATTTCTATCTTTGGATCTAAAGCAATTCTCTTGCAGTCAACATATACTTTCATCATGTTCTATTTTGTTTTTGCAGTGCTAAGGATTGAAAACAAATCCTTATACATGAGAAACATGTACTAGATCACTGAACTACATCCCCAGCCTTGAATTTAATGAGTTTTAATATTTTTTAATGCTTGTGGATTTCAGAGTTCGGTTCCTTTGTATAATTTCTCTTTGTTGATATTGTCATTTTGTTCCCATATCACTTATTTTCTCTTTCTATGTAGCCCAGGCTGGCCTCAAACTTACGCCTTACCGTTCCTTGTGCAGGTATTATAGATCTAGCTCAGTTTCTTGATTTTCTCTAGTTCTTTGTTATTTTAGCTCTTTACGCACGCACACACACACACACACACACACACACACACACACACACACACACACACACACACACACATACATATGACAGTTTTTTTAAAGTCTTTGTGTAGGAAGGCTGATACCTGAGCTTTTCCAGAGCTGTTTCCTTTGCTCCTTTGAATGAATCACACTTTCCTGTTTCTTTGAATACCTGCAGTGAGGGAGGTAGGAGAGGGAAGGGATAGGAGAACAACAAAGGAGGGGGTAAGCAGGTGGCTCACTGTAATCCTAGCTACTCAGGAGGCTGATATATGAGGATTGTGGTTCAAAGTCACCCCAGGCAGAAAAGTCTGTGAGACTCTTTACTCCAATAAACCACCAGAAAACTGGAAGTGATGCTGTGGCTCAAGTGGTAGAGCACTTGCCTTAGCTGAAGAGCACAAGGACAGTGCCCAAGCCCAGAGTTCAAGACCCAGGACTGACAAAAAAAAAAAAAAGCTCAACAAGAAATGTACTCATTACCTTACTTATGTAACTGTAACTTCTCTGTACAGCATCTTTACAATAAAATCAAATTAAAAATATCTGGTGAATTTTTATTTATTTATTTGAAAACTAAACATTTGAATATTGTAATGTGTTAATTCTAGAAACCAGATTCCCCCTTCCCTAAGTGCACTGTATTTCCAATTATTGAATGTGCTTTTACATTTATGGTCCCAAACTATTTCTATAAAGATTATTTTTTTCATGTATGACACAAAAGTCTCTCTCCCCTAGCTTGTGTCAATCTAGTGTTTTGACAGCGTGCTCCTCAAATACCAGGAGCCAATAAGGGGGAAATAAACATAAACATTTTCCTTTGCAGATTGGCTCTGTGCTTTGGTTTTCCTTCAATGTTTAACCATGTTTCCCCCAAGTCTATGGATCATCCCAGTATTGAACCTTATGGTCTTCTTGGCACTTCTCCAAACATGAATCTTTCTAGGCTTGTATTTGACCTTCTAAATTACTCTGGATAAACGGTAGCTGATTTTGATTGTCTCAATGTTCCAAAGAAACTCCTCTACTTTTTCTCTTGGAATTTAAATGTTTAGTATATATCAGGAGAAGAGCCTCTAAGTGTGTGTGTGTGTGTGTGTGTGTGTGTGTGTGTGTGTGTGTGTGTGTGCAGATCTTGGGGCTTGAACTCAGGGCCTGGGTGCTGTTCTGAGCTTTTTTGCTCAAGGCTAGCACCCTACAATTTGAGAAACAGCGCCACTTCCAGCTTTTTTGGTACTTATTTGAAGGTAAGAATCTCAAGGACTTTCCTTCCAAGGTTGGCTTTGAACCTTGATCCTCAGATCTCAAGCCCCTAAGTAGCTAGGATTATAATCGTGAGTTACCAGTGCCTGGCTCTAATTTTTTTTGTTTCATTCCATTTTATTACAATCCTGTTCTTGTTTTCCAGAACCAATAGCTATTTAACACACAACTCCAAACACTCCTACAAAAAGTCTCCCCATTTCTTCCTCAGTACATTCAATTGAAAGGGGAAAAACCCCCACAAAATCCTTAACAAAGTCAATAGGTTTAGGCCATCCCAGGAAAAGTGTTATTACAATGGGAAACTAAATGTGTCAGAAATCTGATCAAATATACAAAGCAGCTGGTAGGATGGTAAGATTCCTGATAGAGAAGGACTTCCAATGTAACATAAGTAGACCCCCCCCCATGCCTCCAAAGTATATTTTTTTCACAAGTGTACATCTATATAAGTAATATATTCAATATAAAGGTAAGACAATTGAGGGCTGACTGTGCTGGTGTGCATCTGTAATTCCAATACTTGGAAGACTCAGGCAGAGGGATAATGAATTCAAGGACAACTTCAGCTATACAATGGGACCCAATCTCAAGGGGAAAAAAAGTCCAAAACATACAAGAAAAAAGTGAGTTACTTCAATTGATTGAAGTTCACAAGCACAAGGTCACGTGACCAGGAAATGGTAGTCAAGATTTGGACCCTGGTCTTTCTGATGCATAGGCCAGGCTTTTTCAATCGTATTATATTACTCAATGATGTTTCCTCTTGGAGGTGATAGTTGGGCTTGACTATGAAGGAAAAGTGAGCAAAGAGTAAATGCCAACAAACTGAAGCAGAATGTACAAAGGCATTGAAGGTGCTTGTGAGAGTGGTATCTATGATTGGGGAAGTGTGAGTTCTATAGCAGTTAGAATGAAGATCATTTGGAAGGGAATGGATGAAATTGCAACAGTGGGAAATGAAGTCCAAAGAATGCAGGGTCTTGTAATGCTTAAGCATCTCCATTTTGTAGCTAGATGCTGCTCAAGAGCCTGAGATTTGTAGGATTACAGTTCAAAGTTTGAACCAGATACAAAAATCTTCAAGATTCCATCTTCAAAATGAGCAGCAAAAGCTGGGTGCTGGTGGTTTACCCCTGTTTTCCTAGTTATTCAGGACGCTAAGATCTTAGGATCTGGTTCAAAGCCACCCAGGCAGGAATGTCGGTCCATAAGACTAATCTTCAGTTAACCAGCAAAAAGCTGGAAGTAGAGCTGTAGGTCAAGTGGTAAAGTGCTAGCTTAAGCAAAACAGCTCAGAGACAGTGCCCAAACCCTGAGTTCAAGCCATAGGACTAGCACAAAAAGCAGCAAAAAGGAGGCCTGGAGATATGGCTTAAGTGCTAGAGTACCAGTTAACTAAGTTGGAGGCCCTCAGTTTAAATCCTGGTCCCAGCAAAAGAAAAAAAAATTGTTTGTTCTCTAGAGAGTTACAGAATGCTTTTGAAGAGGATTATGGGTGGATTGCCAGAGTTCTGAGAAACGTATTGCTGGATGTTCTATGGAGGGTGGTTTGAAGGCAGAAAAGCATGAAGGCAGGGAGATCTGTTAGGAGAATCTGGAAGCTTTCTGGGAGGCTGATGCTGGTTTGATGCTGTGGAGATGGGAAGTTTTTTTTTTTTTTAATTCTGTATAGATTTTGAATAATGATGAAAGAGGATCCACTTGGTGAGTTAATTCATGGTGAGGAACTGGAGGTAATAAGCACAAATCTAATTAACTGGAGAATTCTGTGTGTAAAAGATATGAAAGGGACTAGGACTGCTTGAATGGAGGTAGGTGTTTCTCAGTGTTGGAAAACAAAAGGTGAGAGGATGGGTTGATTGAAGGCCTGAAGTGTAAGGTTCAACTCTTCCTTTTTGTCTTTTTGAGATATTGGGACCAACTCTAGGGCCTCATATGTGGTAGGCAAGCATGCTACCACAGAACTACACTCCCACCAGAGCGTTAACTCTATTTTTAAACTGAGATTTGAGCTTAGAGCTTGCTCATGGTTGAAACTGTACTAATTGAACCATGCCTCCAGTCTGTCTTTTTGCTGGTTAATTGGAGATGGAGTCTGGAAGGCTTTTCTGCCCAAGCTAGCTTTGACTTGTGATCCTCCAGATAGATCTTAGCTTCTTGAGTAGCTAGTATTACAAATGTGAATACAGCAAGTTAACTTTCCTTGTTTTATTTTTGAGATAGCATCTCAGTTGGCCAAGTGGACCTGGAGCTTGCGATCTTCCTTCCTAAGGTTCCCAAAGTCTGAGATGCACCACTACGCCTGACAAGTTTCACATTTGAAAAGTAGAAATGCATATCTTCTTCTGATATTGAGAAGAAAGGACAATTATGGGATAAGTATATGGAGAAATATATAGCAATATATGTTTTATAATATATAACAATGTATATTATTTAATACATAGTATGTAAATATGCATCTATATATTTTTATTTTTGTGGACATGTCAAATTTATACAAATGTCATATTAATACAACAAACTTGTCTATGTCCTTAATTTATACTCAATAATTGTTAATATTCTATGACATGAGCCAACATTTTTATTATTGCTGACACCTATAGATTCTCTGATGCTGTCCTCCTAAATACTTTAGTGTATATGTCCTGAGAAGCAGCCCTTTTACTGCCACAATATGTTTTCTTTTTTAAAAAATAAATTTTTTATTGTGAAAATACTGTACAGAGGGGTTACAGTTACATGAGCAAGGTAATGAGTACATTTCTTATCCAGCATTGTTGCCTCCTCCTTTGTTTTTCCCCTACCATCCCTTTTCTCCCACCTCATCAACTACACCCTCCACCTAAATTGTAAAGTTCGTTTTTCAACATAGCGTCTTGTACATCTCATTGTTGAAATGTGTCAACGTGTATCCCTACTTAAAACAATTACAATTGTACATATTTATGGTGTGTGACATGACTTTTTTGTAGTGCTGGGGATAGAACCCAGGGCTTTGTGCGTGCTAGGCACATATTTTGTCATTGAGCTGCTCTCCCAGATTACAACACAGCTTTTGGATATATACATATGTAGTAAATGGTTATTACAACCCAGTTAATTCCCATGATTATTATCTGACATAGTTACCTTTTTCTTTTTCAAGATCACGTAAAATCTACTCTCAGAAAATTTCCACAATTTTGGATCCTTTGACCCAGAGGATCATCTCCTATCTCCCTATCCTCCATCTGCTCCAGCTTCTAGTTACCAACATTCTCTTCTATGTTTCTGTGTTTGACTATTTCCTTTCCATCCCTCTCCCCTTCCCTCCCTTCCATTTTTCACAATTCCCTTTCCCTCTCTCCCTCCCTTTCTCCCTTCCTCTCTTCCTTCCTCTCTTCCTTCTTTCCCTCCCTCCCTGCCTCCTTCCTTCCTTCCTTCTTTCCTTCCTTCCTTCCTTCCTTCCTTCCTTCCTTCCTTCCTTCCTTCCTTCCTTCCTTCCTTCCTTCCTTCCTTCCTTCCTTCCTTCCTTCCTTCCATAAGGTCTCACTATGAGGCACAGCAGCCTTTGAACTCATGATCCTCTTGCCTCAGCAGCCCATGTCCTGGGATTACAGGCATGTGTCACCATCCCTGCCATTTCTTTTTCTCTTATAGAGTCCACAAGTACAAGAAATTATCTAGTATTTGTCTTTCTGTGTCAGGCTTGTTTCACTCATTAGATTGTCCTCTAGCATAATTCATGTTGTTGCAAATTATGGGTTCTTTTCCAGCATAAATAATATCCCATTTTGTATATGTACCACAATTTCTTTATGTAATTGATGGGCACTTAGGTGGTTTACATACCTTGGCAATTGTGAATAATGCTATAATTAACACAGGTATGAAGAGAACTCTGTAAAGTGTTCATCTCATTTCCTTTGAAGATATATATAAATATATTACTGGAGATCTATCTGTCTATATATTTATATCTATCTATCTATATAGATAGATAGATCTCCAGTAATGTGATTTGTAGTGTGTGGCAGTTCTATATTTGACTTTTTGTGGAACTCCCATACTGTTTTCCATAATGGTTTTTACAAATTTACATTCCTAACAACAATATAGAAGAGTTTCCTCTTCTCCACATCCTCACAAGCACTTATTACCTGTCTTTAAAAAAATCATAGCTATCCTAATAAATATTAGGTAGTATCTCAAAGTGCTTTGGTTTTACCTTTCCCTGGTAATTAGTGATGTTGAGCACATTCCCATAAAACTGCTGGTCACTTTTTCTTCTTTGGAAGAGTGTTTATTCAGGTCATTTGCAGCATAAAATTTGATAATTTACTTATTATATTGCTATTGAGTCAGGCAAATTCTTTACATAATTTGGATATTTATTTTCTTAACAGATAATATGGTTTGTAAACATTTTCTCCCAATTTGTTGTCTGCCTTTTCATTTTTTGACTGTTTCCTTGTATAGAAAATTTTCAGTTTGATGTAGTTCCACTTAAAAAAATAATTGAGTTTATTGCTTTTGTTATCTAAGCTCTTGGTGAGATATCTAAAAAAATTCTCCAACCCAATGTTGAGGAGCTTTCCCCCTGTGTTCGGTTCCATCCCAGGAGTTTTATGGCTTCATGGGTTATGTTTTGGTTTTGTAACCATTTTGAGTTGGTTTGAAATCAGGATGTGGTGAAACAACTTTGATTTTCTTTCTCGGGATTACTTGGCTATTTGGGATCCTTTTTGGTTTCCTAGCAATTTTAGAATTTGTTTCATCTGTTTCACCACAGCACACACTTTTACTTCTAGATATTTAATATTGATAGAATGCATTTATTTACTTTAAATGCCCATTCAAAATTTACAAATTGTTCCAATTCAGGAGAAGAGATTTCATTTTCATTCTTTTTTTTTTTAGTTTGAAATAGCTCTCATACACCATAACTTTCAAAGTATTTAAGTCAGTCATTTAAAAAATTAAGATTTTTTAAAATAAGCAAAGGGCAGCTGGGCGCTGGTATCTCACGCCTGTAACCCTAGCTACTCAGGAGGCTGAGATCTGAAGATCACGGTTCAAAGCCAGCCCAGGCAGGAAAGTCTGTGAGACTCTTATCTCCAAAAAACCACTAGAAAACCAGAAGTGGCGCTGTGCCTCAAGTGATAGAGCACTCGCCTTGAGCTGAAGAGCTGAGGGACAGCGCCCAAGCCCCAGAGTTCAAGCCCCATGGCCGACAAAAAAAAAAAAAAAAAAAAGCAAGGGGAGGTTATTGTGATATTTCCATGTATGTGTACAATACACACCATTCATTTCATCCCTTCTATCTCTCTTCCTCATCTGGAAAGAGTGAATGAGGGTGAATATGGTAAAAAAAAAAAAAACCTTATATGCATATATGAAAATAGAACAGTGAAACCTGTTGATACTGTTTTAGGTCAGCTATTTTATAGTACGGCCTTCACTTTGAGTTTATCTGATACTGCCTCATGATTAGATTGGAATTGAACAATTTTGGTAAAATACAACAGAATTGATATTGTGTCCTTCCCAGTACATCGTATTAGGAGGCACATGATGATGATGTTAGAAGGCAGGATAACATTAAGCAAATTACCATAAGAATTATCACTTGATACTAGAAGCAGCAGGCAAAGGCTTGACGGCAAACAGGATATGTACATATGCACAAAGAATCTCACAATGGAGTATTATTACAAAGGATACAATATATCATTTGCAGTGGGAAACCTGGTACAGTCGAAGTTAGCCATGAGATATATAATTGAAAAAGAGAAGAGGACCATGAGGACTCCTCCATATTCCTGATGGTTGACTGTTGAATTCTCTTGCCAGTTTCCACACTTATTTCATGGGTGAGAGGTGGTCCAGGGGTTGATTGGAATGGGACCCTTCCACTGGTTACCTATGTGTTTGTTTTGTTTTTCCAGACAGCATCAAGCCTGGAATTGGATCTAGAAGCATTCGAAAGATCCTAGGTCCTCTTGATCTTTAATTATGATGTAGAGCTCTCTGGATCCAGATAAGTTGGTTCCTAGGGGTACAGAGTGAGCAGATAGATGTAGAGTGAGCCAACCCGTATAGCTTTTACTGTATTTGTCAGTCTTTGAAGCTGGGTGGGAGGAGTTTGGCTGGACTGTAAGACATGGAGGCTCCTTTGTCTTTTGTAGTGGCTCTTTCAGCATACTAGAAGATGCCTCTCCAAAATGATGAAAACCCAGAGGTGGGAGTGGGGAGGCCTGCTTTCCCTGTTATCGGGTGGCTTGTCTTGTCACTTTGTGGGGTTGAGTTGTCTTCCTCCACATTCACTTTCATCTTTCACACCCTCCCTCCCATTTTCTTAATCCCCTTTTACATGTCAAGCCAGAAGCTGCAGTCTCTAATTTGCAAAGGCAACAGGCAAGAACTTTCTAGCTTTGTTTGGGTGGTTCACCCTTCCTCTGAGTCTTTCAACAGGATCAGAGCTGCTGAAGGGTGTGGGGCCACCTCTGAGTGGGGTCTCCAAGGCCCTTTCAAAACTTTCTCTGGTCTGTGTACTTCAGAGCTATAGCCCCAGAGATGCCTGCCTTATAACCTATGACTGTTTCAGTGACCTGTTACACTGGTTCTGGCCAGTGGGCAGTCATATTAGCAGCATGGGAGGATGCACATTTGGATGTAATGATGGGAGGATGTGTATAAATGTGTGGAGTTTATGGTTTTTTATTTGGGATGTAAGAGTAATGAATCTTTGTATTAGGATGTTACTTGAACAAAAAAATGAAATAGAACAGCAATGGGATGTATGAATTTTCTTTCCCTTAAGTCCTGGGGGTATGTTCTAGGGTTTTGGTCTCTGTATGTCAATTATAGGCCTAATGTTTCTGGGGGGTGATGCTTTTCACTGTAACACCGTATAAAGTTAAAACTTCATTTTCTTCCTGACTTTTCCTCAGTTTGACTTTCTCAACAAAGCCCCTGTTTTCTTCACAGAAGAGAAAGTAGATGACAGTAGATTTTAAAAAATGTGATTTCATGTAAGGGATGATGGACAAGGTGTCAGATTGGTAGATATATTGATGTCTCTGCTGGGAATCCATATTTCACATTGAAATCTTAGCTGGATACATGACTTAATTTTAGAAAATTTGCTCAGAAACAGAGATTAAACTGATGGTGATATGTAACCAGTAGTTGGCTAAGAGAGCAAATAAGAAGTGACGGTAATTTTGATCCTCAGAGTTTTATGATTTTGAGTGCCCAAAAAAGGAGTGGCAATAAAATTCATAGCTGCAGAACAGAATTTGACTTAATAGGCAGAGATGTTAAGCAAAACAGGAAGGCTTTAAAAATGCCTCTCCCCATTGACAGCTAACCAGGGGTAAAGATTTGACAAGGATGTTACAAGAAACAAAAAGGCATTCCATAGTTGTGCTAAGCATGCATGCAATAATCCTCAAAAACACTAACAAACTAAATTCAACAAAACATACAAATAATCAAATGAGAATTATCTCTGGCATGCAAGGATAGTTCAGCACACATAAATAAATAAATAAATAAATAAATAAATAAATAAATAAATAAATAAATAACATGCCACATTAAGAGAATAATGGGGGGGTTAATATCATCTCCTCGGCTTCTAGAAAAAGCACTTGAAATTAATCCCCAGTAAGAAAGAAAGAAAGAAAGAAAGAAAGAAAGACTTACAAGTGTTCCCATCTATTCAGTTTTCTGAAAGACTTTTTTTGGGGGGGTTGGTATTTGTTAATTAAATGATGAATTTAGGCATGAAGTCACCATGTCTTGGGCTTTTGTGTTTGGGGGACTGAGAATTGAATTTAGGGCTTCATGTTTTTGAAGCAGGTGTTCTACTAGTTAAGCCACACCCTTAGCCCCTATTTCTGTTATTTTTCAAGTTAAGAGTTTGCTTTATGTCTGGGCCAGCTTAGGCTGCAATGTCCATACTTACACTTCCACAGTGTCTCTGGAGATATCAGATGCTTGCCACTGTGCCCATAAATTATGCTTCTCTTGTGGCTGGGCTAACAGGTGTGCTATTGAGTCTAGCTATTAGTTGAAATGAAGTCTTGAAAACTTTTTGCCTATGCTGGCCCCAAACTGAAATTCTACAATCTCTACCTTCCAAGACAGGCTTGAACTTGTGCATCTGGCTTGTTGGTACATTTTTGATTGTCAAACTTTTGATTGTCAAATCTATCTCTTACTATTGGTTTTCTATTCATTCATGGTTTAATTTTGATTGATTTTTACACTTCTTGCAAATTAGCCATTTTTCTAGGTTACTAAATTTGTTTTTGATATATATTTATCTTTTATTCCCCTTTGAACTTCTGTGACATCATTTCTAATATCAATTTGATTTCTCATTTTATTCATGTAGGTCTTCTCCCTTATTCATAAAGTAATTGTTTTAAATATTCCCCCACTGTTTGTGTGTGTGTGTGTGTGAGTGTGTGTGTGTATGTATTTGTGTAGATGTTTCAGCACTCAAACGTAAGTGAAAACTTCTGAGGACTATTTATTCTCTTGTTCTTGTTTTCACCTTGAGCTTCAAAATACATATTTTTATTTTTTTTGTTTTTAATGTTTTATTGTTGTTGTAAAGATGATGTACATAGGGGTGTCAGTTACGTAAGTCAGGTAAATAATATGTTTCTTGGGGCAATTTCATCCCTTCTCTCACTTTCTTCCAGTTTTCCCCAATCACTCCCATTTTTTTAGTTTTTTTGTGGTTGTTAGGATGGAAACTTGGGCCATGTTAGGCAAGCACCGTTCTCTCTCTTTCCTTCCTTCCTTCTTTCTTTCTTTCTTTCTTTCTTTCTTTCTTTCTTTCTTTCTTTCTTTCTTTCTTTCTTCCTTCCTTCCTTCCTTCCTTCCTTCCTTCCTTCCTTCCTTCCTTTTCTTTCCTTCCTCTCCTTTCCTCTTCCCTTCCCTCCTCCTCATCTTCCTCTTCTTCCTTCCTTCATAATTTATTTTCTGTTTAGAGAACATCCCTTTTCACTCTTTTGGGGTAAGTAGGTTGATGACATTGTTGGTCTTCCTTCATTTGAGTACATTTTCATCTTCCTTATATCCTGAAGGTTACTTTTTGCTAGATATGGAAATAGAAGTCAACACCCTCAAGACTAGATAATTTCTCTTTCAAAATACTTATGCTTATTATTACTTATTTCACGACTACTCTACTGGAAGACCAGCTATTCTGGCCAGGATTAACATTAGGAATCTTAATGCCAGGCTGCATCTCTGGTGGATGAAATCATAATTGGTCCCTGGGTTTTCAGGCTCAGATATCCATAGTTTTAATGCTTCCTTGGGTGATTGCAATGTGCAAGTAAGACAGAACTGGTGCCCATGGGAGACTCTGTCTCATTTACAGCTGGAGACCTAATACCTAGCTTGGCACCTTGCTCTAAGTCAATATTTGTTGAAAGAAATTGATTTAAGTATAATTGACTTAGAACAACAAGCCTTTATAACTCCACAATTATTTACTAACTAATCAAAGTGATTTAATTTCATAGTCTAATTCTATAAACTTTTGTTGAGACCTTTGAATACTGGTGTTGAATGTATTAAATTCAATGACACCATCTGTGCCAGTCACCATGCTATAATTTAGTGACAGAGGCAGGCCCATGAACAAATAACTAGAATACAATGTAGCTAGTAGAAGCCATAGGACTCTGTGTAGAGAAGGCAAATGTTAATTTGCCTGGGTGGTGAGTCAAAGGACATGTAAGCATACTGCCTTAGAATATTTTTGGTCAAGAGTCAGAGGAGCTCTTAGTTAATGCAATGATTAGTCTCTCCTAAATAGAAGAGACTGAGATTGACCACCTTCAAACATCTTTGGTACAGAGACCAAGCACTGGAAATCTGTTGATGCTTCTGTACTGTTGTTGTAAGCTAACAAAATAGCCCATGATGTCATTGAAAGGATGAAAGCAAGGCTCAGAGAATGGGTGATTTTTCATTTCAACATTACCTAGCTAGTGAGTTAATGTGAGTGTGGGACTTGAACCTTAGTCTCTTTGGCCTTTAGTCCAATGTAGTTTTGAAAGTACAGTCCATTGGTCCATTTGAATTCATGGATCTGAGAGCTGGTAGATAGGCTTGGACCAGCTTACTGAGGACATTTACACTGGAGGCAGGACTGAGTTCTTACCTCCTCCTACCCCATCTATGCTCCCTGGTCCATGCGTGCTGGCCCAAACTTTTATGAGTTGTATTTACCAAGTTCCTTAGTGTGGAGTTCCCCTCTGTTCCCTCCACAAGATTCGATCACCTTTAACACAGGCTAGTCTTTCTTTGTAGCAGTGGCAAGCCATGAAAAGATTTTGAGCAGTTGGGAGTGACTGTGCTGTTGATTGGTCTTCTTTGCCACTTCAGCACTCACTGTTTGGCACTTAAAACCAAGCTGACAAGTTAGTTTTACACTCCTATCAGCAAGTCAGAACCTGGTAGTTTGTGGTCAAACTGTTTATGTACTTTCTTTTAACAGTTTTTCTTTCGGCTGCTTTTCGGCTTTATTTAAGGGCATTCCAGTCATTTCCATCTGTCCTCTATTAGTGGCCAACCTTAAAGGAGCTCTGATGTGTCCCTCCCACCCTATCCTGCCTTGATGAAAAAACTGGGTTCTCTAACACTGAAATAAAATCCAGCCAAACAAGCAAAGACACAATCGCTTCGGACATGGAACACTGAAACGGTGATTAATCTTCTTCCTGAACATTCTTGTCAAACGCTTACTTCACCTCACACTTTCTTCGTTTTTCAAAAAAACATCTGGCATGCAGCTTTTTCCCCCCTCCTCTTTTCTACATGTTGCCTAATTCTCCCCCCCCCCCCAGCTTGTCTTCTATTTTTGCTATTTGGGGAAGAGAATGCTAAAAATGAGATGAGGATGCCAATGAGCCAGTTGCATGTTGTCTCCTAGATCCCAAATGTAATAGTGAGAGGAGGCTACTTTAGTGATCATTCCCATTTTAGTAACTTTAGAAGTCAAAAGTGAGCTAAAGCTAGTAGAAGGAAAAAAAATGGAGAGAAGATCCTGGCTTTGGATGGCTCAGGCAATGCTGTGCCCTGCAGGCCATGATTTGAAAGATGTGGACATTGAGTCTCAAAAAACTTAGAGGAATTGGTGAAAGTTGTAGTGTTAGTAAAATTACAAAAGCCAGACCTTGTCTTGGTTTTTCTTCTGGTGTGGGAAGAGTCAAGTCAGATTCTTAAATACTGTGGGAATTCTTAGAATACTATTTTCTCTTATTTGCTTTGGTTTTGACTTTAAACTTTTCATTTCTGAAATAATTTTAGAGTCATAAAAAATTGCAAAACTTGTACTGAGAGTTCCTGTATACCCTTCATCCAACTTCCCTCAATGACAACATTTTACCTAACTATGGTACATTTTCAAAACCAGGAAATTGATGTTAGTCCAGTTCAATAAACTAAATATTATGGTCTGAGTTATGTCCCCACTAAATTTATATGTTAAAATCTTAACCTGTAATATAACTATATTTGGAAATAGGGCCCTTAAAAAGTAATTAAGGTTAAATGAAGTCATAATGGTGAAGCCCTAATCCATCTGAATTCTAGTTCTTATAAGAAGAGTAAGAGACAGCAGAGTACTCTTTCTAAGTACAAAAGAAATGCCATGTGAAGAAATGGAGAACATGGCTTTCTATAATCTAAAAAAATAGGTCTAATCACAATCTATGGCACCTTGATATGGAACCTCTATCTTTCAGAACTGTGAGAAAATAAGCCTATTTTTAAAACCATATAATCTATGCCATTTTACTTTGACATTCTACACACACTAATTCTAATTCACCCTTATTCTGTGTTAACTAGTCTTATATGAAGGAATTTCTTTTTTAAAAATTGGATATACAGTGCTAGATTCACTTTCTGTAATTACCATAAACAGAATACCAGAGACTTGGTGACTTAACAGAAATATGTATTTCACAATTGTAAAAGCCAGAAGCCCCAGTCAAGGGACCAAAAGAGTTTATTTCATTCTGAGGTCTATCGCCTTGTCTTGCACATAGCTGTCCTTGAGTTGCCTCTTTACAAGATTATGGTTCAGTGTCTGGTGTTTTGATCTGGATGTGTCCTAATCTCTTCCTTTTTTGTTTTTAAGGAAAACAATCCAGATTGGATTAAGGCCCACTTCATGGTTTCATTTTAATCTAAGTGTCTCTGTAAAGGCTCTATTCAATCATATTCAAAGATACTAGGGATTAGAGTTACAACATGAATTTTGAGTCCTACAACTCAATCCATAACAAGTGTTATATTTTATTACAGCAGAGATTTGTTAGTCAACAGCAAAGTTACATGAATCGTCCCATCTGCATGAAGAAATTCTCTTGTGTTACCACATTATAATTCCACTCTCTTTTATTCCTACTCTCTGGCACCACTGATTTATTCCGTTCCTCCCCCCCCCCCACTGCAAATCTGTCATTTGAGAAGGTTATGCAAAAATGTCACATTTTTAGATTGACATGTTTCCTTCACTCAGCATAATGCCCAAGCTATTATGTTTGTCACTTTTCTAAATGCTGTAACAAAACACCTGATATAAACAACTTAAGGAGGAAAGATATTTTGGCTCATTGTCTTAGAGAGTGCAGTCCATTGTTGTTTGGTCTCATGCACTTCGATAGATCATTGCGCTGGTAGTAAAGTATAGTGGATGGCTTTCTTCACATCATGATAGACAGGAAACAGAGAGGAGAGAGGCCAACAGGAAGGTACTTCTAAAGATCTTCCTCCAGTGATATCCTTCCTCCAGCTTGGCCTCGCCTCCTAGTTTCCAGAGTCTTTTAAAATAGTACCAGCAGTTGGAATCTAGTCTTTAACACACAAATCATAACATGTACAATTGGCATGAGTATACCATAATTTCTCTGAACATTAACCAAAGAGTTCTAGTTTAGGGCTATTATAGATAAAGCTGTTATAAAAATTATGAGGAGACTTTTGTTAAAAACTAGTTTACATATCTTTAAAATAAATACCCAAAAGCAGGATTGCTGGATCAAATGGTAGTTATATGTTTAGCTTTATAAAAACTGTCAAACTGTTCTCCGGCGTGGTTGCAACATTTTACCCCACATGGAGATTCCAGATTCTCCATATTTTTCCTAACATTTGGTGATGTCACTATTTTAGCCACTCTGATAGTTATGAAGTAATATTGTACTGTGGTTTTAATTTGCATTTCTCCAGTGGCTGGTGATTTTTTCCAAGTGTCTCTTCATGTTCTTGGCTCATTTTAATTGAATTACTTGTGAATTTTCCTTTTCAAAAATCTACTGATTTGTGAAACTTACTGCAAGTCCTTTGTCACATATGTAGCTTGCCAATGTTGTTCTTAGTTTGTGTGACCTGTCATTTCATCTTCTTAATGGGATCTTTCACTGAGTAAAAAGTTGAAAATTTTTAATGAAGTAGCATTTACCAATATTTTAATGAATTAGGATTGTTTTCTGGTGGTATTTGGATTTGAACTCAAGACTTGGTGCTTGCTAAGCAAATGCTCTACTGTTTGAGCTGTACCTCCAGCCTTTCGTGCTTTGCTTTTTGAGATAGGGTCTCATTTTTTTTTTGCATGGACCAGCCTGGATCATGATCCTCCTATTTATGCTTCTACCATAGCTTGGATGACATAACAGTGTCAGCTACTGGTTGAAATGGAGGGAGGTCTCACAAATTTTTGCCTTGGCTGGCGTCAAGTTTCTGTCCTCCTGATCTCTATTTCCCATGTAGATAGGATGATATGTGTGGACCACTCTCTTATAGTTCAGGGACTTTGGAGTTGTATCTAAAACCTATTAACTAAGTCTTAGATTCTGAATATTTTCTTGTTATTTTCTACAAGTTACAGTTTCACCTTTTGTATTTAAGTATGTAGTCAATTTTGAGTTGATTTTTGTGTATTGGTTAAAGTTTAAAGTGAGGTTCATTATATATTTATTCACTAAAAATTCTTTATTTTGCTATTGGTTATGTCAGCTTCATGAGATAACTAACTCATTGAAGTGACAGATGGGCCCTGTGTTCAGTTTAATGTCTTACTGTTATGATACTCTTTTGAAATTCCTTTATTAAATTTAAGTTTTGAATCAGCATACATGCATAATATGAATTCATCTTTGAACAGTCATTGGAAGTCCAATGGGGCAATGCAGCATGGGCATAAACAGAGCAGATACACATCATATATGTCTAATGTTCCTTGGTGCCATATGGATATGAAATATTTCAAAGTACCTCAGGAGCACAGGATTGCATTAAACTTAAAAATTTGTGGGAATTCAGCAAGACTCAAACTGAGTTATAGCCAGGTTCAAGCTATAGAATTTGTGGGGTCCAGAGCAAAATGTTATATAAGGTCTCCCATTTTGAAAACAGAAAAAGTGCTAATAAAATTACTGTGTGTGTAATGTTCAGGAAGGGCACTGACAAGCTACACTTCCCATTTATAACAGAACTAAGTTTTGATTGCAAAAAGCAGATGATGGTGTTCAAAGAAATATGAGTGGCCAATGGACCCTGTCACATTCTGCCTTACTCATGCTGCTTTCCTGCATTAGCTAACCACTGTCATTGAACATAGTAGAGAGAAAGATGGGGGTAACTCACAGCTCCTTTTCCTTTTGGTCTTTTCCTTACTCAGTAGCAAACCAAAGGTTGAGATGATTGTAGAATTTCTGATACGTGAACATATCAGAAAATGAAACACAATATTGAGTTGTTTTAGTACTGCATTTCTGTTATTCTGCTGGCAAAATGTAGTACATATTCATGTAAAACTATAAAATACTAATTGTGCAATTTTGGTGATTTTGCATGTGAGCTTAGAGTTCTTTTATTTGTATTTAAGTGACATTGGACAATGTGAAGAATTGTAAAAGCCATGCTAATAATTTAAATTTTAATCACTCTCTGTTGAGAACTATATTAAATAGCAAATAGAAAATATGGCAAGTCAAGGGGAAAGGAGCAAAAGAGAGGCTTAGAGCGGGAATGAAAATACTTTTTTATTTTAGTAACTTTATTAGTACTTTTTCTGGTTTTAAAATGAGAGACCTTATATTTCATTTTGCACTGGGCTCTACAAATTCTATAGCTTGAACCTGGTTATCTATTGGAACTATAATACAATTTTAGGAAAAATCCAACCTATTCTTTGAATCTTATACCAGTCAAAGGCCTTTATCATGTACAGCTGGCTGGTGTTTGAGACTATGGATAGGCAATGTTTCCTTGTGGGTGTGAACTTTTGGAACATGAGCTGACTGGCTTGTATATTTCTATTTCTTCATGATAATTTGAGCATAGTGGACACCTATTAGCTGTTGTCTGGATAAAGAATTAATGAGTGAGTGAATGAATGAGTTGAGTGTTAGCTGTATTTTCTCCTCACAGATCCTTCAGAATCAACCGTTGGTTCCTGTTGCAAGAAAAATTTTGTTCTATGATCCAAGGAGGCACTCATATTGCCCTCTGTCATCAATCAGACTTTTGGAATCATTCACCTCTCTTGCCTACTGAAATTTCCCCCTCATTCTGGATGTTCTGTCTTTTTAAGGCCTGAAATCCATATCTCACATCCCCAAGAGAGATGGATCTGCCCTGTCTTATCAGGTTCAGTGATTTGTGTCTAGCTCAAAGGTCCATAAATGGATTGAGTAATGGATAAAATGTCTCATGTGGGTTGAAGGCTCAGCCCCACAAGAGGCCTTTAAAACTTCCCATACATATTAGAGCCTTTTGTTTCCCACACCCGCTGGAGTGGTAGAGAGAGACATGGAGTGTGAAGGATGATTTTGTGAAATCTTCCCCAGTAAGCTGGGGAAGAAAGCCATGAATACTGACAGAAGAGGAGAGAGGACCTGGGCTGCCTATCTCCTTGCCACTGGCCAACACATATTAGTGGCATTATAAACCACACCAGCCCTACTCCCTCCAGAGTCCACTGTCCAACCCCACTTTCCACTTTTCACAAGCTTTACTCACCACTTCTTAATCAATCAGGCAGAATTTTTCCAGCTGGGCTCAGTATTGGTTTCCCCGAATGACCCTTCAAAAGTTCCGATTTGAATCCATGGATCTGTCTGAGCAGGAGGCGGGCCTCATACATCATTGAACAACTCATCTTCTCAGAAGGTCGAGGCCTTGGCATGGTTGGGTGTTGATGTCTTAATGGATGGAAAGTGTTGGTTTTTACATTCTACCGGTAACCCCCACAGAGGTGATACTGGGATTTAGGGATCTAATCATTTGGAAAATGCTTGCTTGGAGCCAGCTCTAGTGTCATTTATAGTTTGGAAAGCAAAGATAATGACTCATACTACAGACATGGCTGCTCCTCCACAATCTTATTGGACAGACTGTGGGAATGATCAAGCTGGCAATGTCAGCTGGGCAAGGGAATGGGCATGGCAGTTTGAGAAGAGACACAACAAAACCCAGAAGCCCTAGTGGAAATAGCACTGAGCTGGGAGTCAGATCAGGGCTCTGGTTCGGGTTCTTCTATACCCTAACTTCTTACTATGTGGCCTGGAACAAATTTATTTGTCTCTTTGAGTTTCATTTCCCTCATATATAAAAAAGGGAAGATCCCTAAGGGTCTGATTTGTGTATTGGATAGGATAGGTTTTCATCTTTAGTTGGGTTAAGAGTACAAGGTCTGGGGCTATACTATTTTTTTAAATGTCCATGACCTATACTTTTCTAGCTGTGTGACCATAAGCAAATTTCTTAGCCTCTCTGTATTTCAGGGTTCTTATCTATAAAATGATGATAATAATAGTACTTGCTTTATTTTTATTTAACTAGTTGGCTTTACTTATTCCACATTATATTCATGCATCACAAAATCATTTGTATGACAATAAGCCTAATTATACACTTTCAATTTACAATCAAAACACATATTTTTTAAACACATACTTTGTTTTAAGAAACAAACTATTTAAAGATGATTGAACTCTATCCTCTCCTTTTCTAATTTCTCATGGTAATCTTTATTAATAATTTGATATAATCTTCATGTATTTCTCCATGCAAATATAAAGATGTGGTCACACAACCCACATAAACATAGAGTTTATGTTTGGGAAAATAATAAAATGATTCTCACACATTTTACTTCCTAAAAATGTCTTCTTTAAATCTTTCAATAAACAGATATGTTAATTCATTTCTTTACAATGATAGAAAATGTATCTCAGTGTTGATCCTATTTCTTATTTTTGTTTGTATGTAATTGCTTTTTAACTTTTTTATGAGTGATATTTTTGCTATCAAACTTCTTTGTACTGGGGTGTTGAGAGGAGGGAAAAAGGGAGAAAAATGAGGGAGGGGGAACAAGTTAGACAAGAAATGTAATCATTACCTTACTTATGTAACTGTAACCCCTCTGCACATTACTTTGACAATAAAATTAAATTAAAAATTCTTCATACTTACTTTAATTTACAGTAGTAACATTTTTTCTGTGGGACAAATTTTGTAAGCAGTACTTGCTTTATAAAATTGTTACAAGGACTAATTATTTACAATCACATGAAGTACTTAGAATGGTATTTCATGTAATGCTAGCTATCATTATTATTTTAGGGAACCTTCATTGGGCTATTCCAAGGATAATAAGCTGGAGTCTGGGATTTCAGGCTGTAGCCTTTGCCTCCTCTCTGCAAAAAAAAATAACCCAGATAGCCTAGTGGTTGCCTTCCTAGGTCTCTGGACATATGCCTCTCTCCCCTTTGAGGTAAGCCATCCTCTGGCCAGCTACTAGCTAGCATCACAGGCCTACTTTAATATGGGCTCTCAAAGTAAATCTCTTTAGATAGTTCATGTAATGTTTTATCTTGCTTTCTCAACATGGAAGATCACGCTCATCTTCCCAAATACTTTTTTTTTTTTAACCTTCTGGATGGCATCTCCCTTTTACTGGCCAAGATGGTCCATAGTGGGCAGTTGGAAGAAATGGATAGGATGAACATGAGACCATCAGGGCAGAAAGGATGGTGAGACCACTCTGGGTGTTGTGTTGTGTCTGGATTTGTTTCTAGAAGAGGCTTCTGTGCCTCTGCAATATCCATATGGCCAATCCATGTCCCTGACTCTCCTTTGCTTGTGGCATATCTAGTGAATTCAAACAAATGGATAAATGAAATTTAGTGAATTGAGTGGTAGCCTTTGGAAAGTAACTTTTGAGCTTGGTTAGGGTAAGAGCAGTACAGAATTTTTGTAGTCAGAAAATTGTATAATGTTTTGAGGAAACTGAGGCCCAGAAAAGGGAAAAGAATGGGCCAGAAGAAAGGAATTGGATGCATAGTTATGGCTTTTCCTCTTTATAAATTGGCCTGTGGGCATTGGGGAGGCAGAGTTCCTGAACCAAAAGGAGTGACTCTAAGCATATTGATGTGAGGGTACATGGGTAGGGCTGTTTTAGGAGAGTAAGGTCTTTATCCCTTCCTTCAAAATCCCTTGTAGGCACTTTTCTTCTTTGCCTTCAAACAAGCACAGCCTTACTGATGCTCAATGTGGTCCAGGACAGCCAGAGTTTCAGAGCTCCATGTCCCCAGTTGGACTGCCTGTCATTGCTGGGTGGGGCCAGGACAGAGCCTTGCAGCTGGATTTCCTATGTGTCCCTAGGGCCTGGGAGGAGCTTGTCGCTGTGGAGTACACAAGGCTCACAGCATCTGCTTTGAGGTACATGGTCACACCATCCAAAGACAACGGGGAGATATGAATAGAATTGGTAAAAGCATGAATCAGGGGTCACTGTCTGGTTTATTCGGCAGCCAGTTACATGGGAGCGGCGTAGCAATGAGAACAAAGCACAGTGTGAACCCCTGGCCAACAAAATAACCTAATAAATAGAGGTTGCACACCCCAGTGAGCACAGTGGAGTTTCTGGCAGGATGGGGCAGCAATCATTCTGAACAAACAAGATCTTAATTTATGTCTAAGCACAGCAAGATTAGAAACCTGCTTCACATTCCTCCTAGAGAGTGTTTCCGAAAATCAGCCAAGTGAATTTCCTGCATTTGGAGACAGAGCAGAGAAGCCACGCACATGGCTTTCCAAACATAGTTCCCGGGCCACTGTGCTGGCAGTAGCAGGCATAAGCCTCAAGGTAGCAGTAGCTGGTGCCAACTTGCCGTGCCAAGCCAAGAGCAGGGACAGTCTCTCATCTGGATCTACATCAAGACCTAGATGGCCTGCTTGAAGCTTTTTTTTACACGAGTGCCAATAGCTGACTGACCTGCAGGCCAGCTTTTCCAGAGGATCTGCAACCAACTCTTTTTTTTTTTTTTTTGCCTATTTTCCCTTTCTATTGAGATCAGTATTATATTTCGGATCCATAAAACTATCATTTGTACATTCAGTTCTTTCTTTAAATCTTGCCCCTCCTATGTCCCCCTGGGAGATTTCATTCAAAGGAAAGATAGTAGAAGAGGGCTCAGGAATAATTTTTTAATGTAATTTTATTATATTTTAAGGTGATGTCACAGAGGGGTTACATTTCATAAGTCAGGTAATGAGTACACTTCAGTTTTGGACAATGTCACCCTTTCCTTCGCTTTCCCCCAGTTTCCCCAACTTGTCCCTGTCCACAAGCTGCATAGTTAATTTCCCACATAGTGCATCCGGAGCACTGTGACTGTATTTGTTTGTCCATCCTCAGGAAGAATTTTCAATCTTGAAGTTGGAAGCATCTCCAAAAGAACTGCTAAAAGAGTCTCTTGAGGTATTTACTCTCCAAGTTGCAACTAGCATTTAGATGCCAATGATGTGCAATTCAACATGCTCATCTTTATCCTCAAGCTACAAGTTCAGGTATCAAGCTGCATGCCACTTGGATGGACCATGGATGCCATAAATCCAACAACTCCTAATGCCAAACTCATTATGCCACTTGTATCCTACCTTAGAGTTTCTAGTTTGACTTGGTGGCAGTATTATCTGAGAACTATAACATCATACTTGAATCATCCCCTTCCTTTCCCTGTTAAGCCCAAATTCAGCAAGGAATTCTATTGGTTTTTCTCTTTGAAATACATTTCAGATTCATTTACTTCATTCTATTTTCACTGCCTTCACTTCAAATCTCAGCACTTCATAGCCAAACTGTGGTGTTAGTCTCCTACCTGACAGCCCCTGCTTCTTATTTGGCCCCCCTCTGTTCAGCCTCACATTGTCAAAATGATGTAAAATGTAAATATGATTATAGAACTTTTGGAACTGAAACCCTTCATAGCCCCTATTGCTCTTTTTTTGGGGGGGGGGTCGATGGGAGGCATTGGTGCTGGGGCTTGAACTCAGGGCTTGGGTGCTGTCTTTGAGGTTTTAATTTGCTCAAGGATAGCAATCTACCACTTGAGTCACATCTCCACTTCTGGCTTTTTGGTAGTTAATTGGAGATAAGAGTCTTATGGGCTTTCCTGGCCAGGTTGGCTTTGAACCAAGATCCTCAGATCTCAGTCTTCTGAGTAACTAGGGACACAGATGCCAGGTTCCATTGCTCTCTTCCTCCCTCCCTCCTCCCTCCCCCCCGCCTCTGTATGCTAGAACTGGGATCTGAGCACAGGGCTTCCCATTCTCACTTGGCTTTTTTCTTGAGGTTAGCACTCTACTCCACATCTGGCTTTTTGCTGGTTAATCAGAGATAAGAGTCTCAAGGACTTTTCTGCCTGGGCTGGCTAATATGCTTGATCCTCAGACCTCATTCTCCTAAGTAGCTAAGATTATAGGCTTGGGCCACGAGTACAATGATCCTAAAGATCACACTATTTTCAGGACCTGCAGTATTTTTCACAATCTAGTTCTTGTTTATTTCATGATCCCTGTCTATTTTTTGGTTTGTTGTTACCACTCCTCATCTTGCTTTTCATGCTCTACAAACACGGACCTGCTTGAAGTCCCCTGTGCCTTTATTTGTTCCATCTCCACTTTTGTGGCTGGCTTGAGTCTCCTCTACTTGTTGTTTTGCCTGGCTAACTTATTACTTCATTCTGGGAATCTTTCCAGATCAAGACTCTGGTACCTGTGTGATGTCACACTTCCTTTTGAATTTTTGTAGTGTATCTATTTCTCATACTCAATTATAATTATCTGTTGCCATGGCTTTATGGAAAGATAGGAACTATTTGTCTGTATTCTCAGTTCTTAGTACACTGTTGGGCATATATTAGGTACTTTGTGAACAAATGAATGGGGTAAGCATAGATTTGGTTGTTTTAAAATTCAACTGCTTTCCTTTCCTTGTCTTTCCTTTCTTTTCCTTTTTTTTTCTCTTCTCTTCTTTTCTTTTTTGCCAGTTGTGGGGCTTGAACTCTTGGGCACTCTTTCTCAGCTCTTCAGCTCAAGGCTAGCACTCTGCCACTTGAGCCACAGCACCACTTCTGGCTTTTTGTGCTTATGTGGTGCTGAGGAATCGAATCCAGGACCTCATGCATGCAAGGCAAGCACTCTACCACTGAGCCACCTTCCCAGCCCCCAGCTGTTTTTCTTATATCAAGTGCTCTCCCACTTATTGACTCTTTCTTTCTCTCCCAGCAGGCATAGGAGGTTGGGTGGGTACATATAGGATTTTCTTACATGGTTCTTATAGTGACTCTTCTCACATTTTACCTTAAGGGCAGCAAACTTGAGAATTTACATTTTGCAAAGGCAAAAGCTACCCAAAGATGATACATAATTTGCATCTCTTCATAAAGCTAATTAGTAAAGGCTTAAATCCTAATTTCTAGATGTTTCATGCCAAGAATTTACTTTTTCTTATGCTATTCTATTAAGTTTTTTTAATGGACTTTTAAAATCGCAGTATATAGAAATGCACTAATTTTGTGTCTTGACATTTCACTGAATTTATTAGTTCTAAGATTTTTTTTGGGGGGGGTCCAGTCGTGGGGCCTGAACTCTGGGCATGGGCGTTGTCCCTCAGCTCTTCAGCTCAAGGCTAGAGTTCTACCACTTGATCCACAGCGCCATTTCCGGCTTTTTTTTCTTTTTGCTTATGTGGTGCTGAGGAATCGAACCCAGGGCCTCAGGCATGCAAGGCAAGCGCTCTACCATTGAGCCACCTTCCCAGCCCCAGTTCTAACATTTTTTGAGTCTTGGGCTTTCTCTATGTTATGTCTTTCCTTTTGAGTTAGTCCTCATGTTTGAGTAGCTAGGAAGCTACTCAAAAGGCTGGAATCTGGAAGATTATGGTTTGAAACCATCATGGGCAAAAAAAATGTCATTAGGCTCCATCTCTAAAATCATCAGGCAAAAGTAGGGCTAGACAGCTAGAGCCATGAGTTCAAATCCCTGTAACCTCCTCCTCACAAATAGACCATGCGTTCTGATGACACAATTTTATTTCTTCCTTTCTGATTTAGGTGCTCATCACTGAGTATGATATTAACTATGAATCTTTGCTGGATTGAAATTCTTTCTGTACCCAAATTATCAAGAGTTTTAATTATAAAATGATGTTGAATTTTCTCAGGTACATTTCCTACATTTATTGAGACAATTGTTTAATTTTCCCATGATTCTATATTGAATTTATTCATTTGAATGTTTTGAACCATCTTCACATTCCAAGGATAAATCCAACTTGATCAAGGTATATGATCTTTTAAGATGCTCTCGTATTTATTCAAGATGCATTTGTGTTTCATGTGCTCTTAGATGTTGTTGATTTAGTTTTATCCTATTATGATCTGATAAGATGCAAGAAATTATTTCTATTTTTATATTTGTCAATACCCGTTTTAAGGTGTAAAGTGTGATCTGTTTTGGAGGATGTTCCATAGGCTGCTGAGGAAAATGTATATTTTTGAACTGCTGGATGAAATATTCTGTAGATATCTCTTAAGTCCATTTCATCTATGCTTCATTTTAACTCCAAAGCTTTGTTGCTTTTTTCTGCATAATCTATTTGTTCATGGGAATGGATAGATTGACATATCCTACTATTACTATATCTGGACCTCATTTGTGCCTGTGTGTCCACTCATGGCTTTGTGGGATTGTGTGTGTGTGTGTGCGTTTGTGTGTGTGTGTGTGTGTGTGTGTGTGTGTGTGTGTGTTTGTGTGTGCCAGTCCTGGGGCTTGAGTACTGTCCTTGAGCTTTTTTTGCTCAAGGCTAGTGCTCTACCACTTAAGCTACAGCTCCACTTCTGGCCTTTTTTGATATTTAATTGGAGATAAGAGTTTCATGAGTTTTTTCCCAAGTCTTTCCATTTCCTAACAAATGAGATGATGTCATTATTTCTGATGGAGGCATAGAATTCCATTATATATATATATATATATATATATATATATATATATATATATATATATATATATATATATATATATACATTTACATATCACATTTTCTTGATCCATTCATCTACTGAGGGGCATCTGGGTTAGTTCTATATCTTAGCTATGGTAAATAATGCTGCAATAAACATAGTTGTGCTGGTAGCTTTAGTATGACCTTGTTTGTGATCATACGGGTAAATGCCCAAAAGTGGGATTGCTGGGTTATAGAGGAGTTCTATGTGGAGTTTTTTGAGGAACCTTCATACTGCTTAAGTAAGCCAGGCCCAAAGAAACATAAGTCCCATGGTTTCCCTTATTTCCAGTAACTAGTATATATCTAGGACAAGCAGAAAAGGTCAAAAGCTATGTACATATGACCATATAAGATGATGTTTCATGAAATGAACCCCAAGATAGGGATACAAGTGGGTTTTTCTTTCTTGTTATTTTTTTAAATCATATTTATAATATACTATGTGATTTTTTTGTTTCTTTTGTATGTTCTTCCCCCATGGTATAACCCCTGTTTTCACTGTATTTGATTCCAGTACCCTGCATCTTGTATATACATTTTTCTAATTTGGGGAGAGGAAGGGAAATAAAATGCTGAAATAAGGATACAGGTTGACCCATTGTAACAATGAGATGGACAAGACACTATGTTGAAAATGAACTTTACAACTTGTGGGGGCAAGGGCAGAGGAGTTGTGAAGGTGAGGAAGGAAGGGATAGTAGGAGAAAAATAAAGGAGGAGGTAACAATGTTCCATAGGAAATGTACTCATTACCTTACTCATGTAACTGTAACCCCTCTGTACAGTTTTTACAATAAACACACACACACTTACACACACACGCGTGTGCGTGCGTGCACACACACACATACACACACACACACACACACACAGTCTCATGAGTTTTCCTGCACAGATTGGGATAAAGCCATGATTCTCAGATCTCAGCCTCCTGAGTAGCTAGGGTTATAGGCGTGAGGTGCTTGGCTTATTGTTGGTTTTATAAAATTGGGTATACACTGCTGGTGCTGCTGGTTCATGCCTGTAATCCTAGCTATTCAGGCTGAGATCTCAGGATCAAGGTTCAAAGCAAGCGCAGGCAGGGAAGTTGGTGAAACTCATCTACAATAAAGTACTTTAAAAAAGCTGGAAGTGGTGCTGTGGCTCAGTAGTAGAGCACTAATCTTAAGGACAGAGAGGCTCAGGGACCGTGCCTAGGCCCTGAATTCAAGCTCCAGAACTGGCAAAAATATGGGGGTACTAACACTTGGTATATATATAATTTTGATCATTATATCTCCTTGTTACCATTATTAGTACACAGTGACCTTCTTTCTATCTTTTGAGTAATTTTGGCTTGAAGTTTATTTTGTCAGGTGTGAGTCTAGCTACTCCAGCCTGCTTTTGGATTCCAGTTGCATGGTATATCATTTTTCATCCTTCCATTTTCAGTCTGTGTCTTTGACCAAGAGGTTTGTTTACCAAGGGCAAAAGAAACAGATCTTGATTTTTAATCCCATTCTCTAGTCTGCATGTTTCAAATGGATAGTTCAGAGAATTTCTTGATGTGTAGATTACAGACCTCCTGTCTTTATTTTTTCTGTCTTGGAAGTGGCGCTGTGGCTCAAGTGGTAGAGTGCTAGCCTTGAGCTGAAGAGCTGAGGGACAGCACCCAGGCCCAGAGTTCAAGCCCCACGACGACGACGACGACCACCACCACCACCACCACTACCAACAGCAACAACAAAAAACACAAAAAAACTGCAGGGCTATTTTTTCTGTCCTGGGGTTTGTACTCAAGGCGTCAGAATTACTATATTAGCACAATACCATTGAGCCATGCCTCCAGTCCTGTTTTTCACTGGCTATTTTTGAGGTAAGAGTTTTGCTTCTACTTAGGCACATGTATTTTAGGATTCCTCTTATTGCTGAAGCCACAGGTGAGTGCTACCACATCCAGTCTCCTTCCATGGAGATGGAGTCTCATGGATTTCTCTGGTCTGGCTTGGAACCTTAATCCTTCCAATTGTAGACTTCCATGGAGATTGAGATGACAAGTATGTGCCACTTTACCAGCTATGGATTGACAAGGGGTTCTTGTGAACTTTTCTGCCCAAGCTGGCATTGAACCACAGTGCTCCAATTCTCAACCTCTCAACTAGCTTGGATTACAGCCATGAGTCACTGGCACCCTGCTTCTAATACTTATTTGAACATGCACTGGAATATCGCCATCTATAAATGAGGATGAATTCACTTATTAGTTTATGCTATGTTTCTTTAGTTCTTTTCTTGGTCTAATTGCCCTGATGAAAACCTCTACCATGGAGTTGAGCAGACATGATAAGAACATGCCTCCTTGTTTTGCTCCTGGTATGGAAGGAAAGCACTAAACCTCACCACTCAGCTATGGAGTTTTCTTACATATTCTTGGTTGGACTTAGGAAGTTCCTTCCCTTCTATTTGTATTTTGTTGAGTGTCTTTTGTTTAAATCATGAAAAGCTACTGATTTTTTTAAAAAAGAAAAACATCTAGCTAGCAAAGATCTTTTCCCATTCTGTAGAGACTTCTCAGAAGAAGTTCAAATGACCAATAAATGCATGAAGAAATGCTCAAATATCTCTGGCCATAAAGGAAATGCAAGTAAAAACAACACAGATTCCATTTCATCCCAGTTAGAGTGGCCAGCATCAACAATATGGACAACAATAAATGTATATTAGTGCAACAATTACAGAAGGTAGTGTTTACATTATTTGAAAGATGTAAAAAATAAAACTATCCTATGATTCAGCAATGCCACTGAAACATTTATCCAAAAGACTGAAAGACAAGATTCAATAATGGCATTTGCACACCCATGTTCATTGCAGCACAATACACAGTAACCAAATCATGGAAACAGACTGGATGCCCTACAACTGATGAATGGTTCAAGAAAATGTGGTATATCTATTTGAAGATAATAAAAAGCTTTAAGAATAAAAAATAAAGTCATGACATAATAATTCTGTCCCCTCCAAAAAGCACTGACAAATAAGATTGTATCATATTCAAATTTCTGCACAACAAAGGAAATAATTACCAGAATGAAGAGACAGCCAGGAGAAAGGGAGATCTTTGACAGCTCCTCATCCAACGAGGAACTAACACTGAGAATGAAGTATGCAAAAATTACTGACCACAAAAGTAAATAATCCAATCAATAAATTGGCAAGTGCATCTAGCATATGGTTTTCAAAATAAGTACAAATGGATAATAAATATTGAAAAAATGTCAGCTGTCTTTAGATCACAAGGAAATGTGGATAAAAATGACACTGAGATTCCATCTCATTCCAGTCCAAATGCTATTATCAAGGAAACAGAAAACAACAAATGAGGGCTGGGGACGTGGCTCAAGTGGGATATTACTTGCCTAGAAAACACAATGCTCTGACTTTAAACCCTGGTGCTACCAAACAAACCAAGACAAAACAAATGTTGGCAAGAATGTGAGAAGAAAGGAATCTCACTACACCACTAGTGGGAATACACATTAATCCAGACATTATGAAAATCAGTATGAAATTTTCTCAAAAACTAAAAATAGAGTTACTTTGTGATCCCACTATATCATTGCTGAATAGATATTTAAAGGAATTCAAGTCAGTATACACCAGCAATATCTGCATATCCATGTTTAGCACACAACACATTATGGAGACCACCTAGATGCCTATCAATGGTTGGAATGGATAAAGAAAATATGGGTGGTAAAAATCATAGCAGAGGCTGGTTCATCAGCAAGTCTTCAGAGAAAGTTGCTCAGAGATAAGGGGAAAAACTGACAAAATCAAGGTGGAATCACTTGTGCCAATCTATCCCAAAGCAACTAAAGCTGAGAAGTTATATTGCAAGGGTTCTCGTGCATTTTCACCTGACAATAATGCCTGTCCATACAGAATGCAGATCTTATAACTCTGACAACACAGAAAATGACTATTTCCACAGATCCTAAATATGTTTTAATATTCTATACTCAGAGAGCTCTTTGAAAGAAAAGAAAAATACAAGTGATTTTTGTATGTTTATTAGGGCATCATGTAACTTTGCAGCGCTACTCATTTTGGTATAGGTTCATTATGATTTTTAAATTTTCTTTCATTATTTTTTGCTGGTACTGGGGCTTGAACTCAGGGCCTCATAATTGCTTGGCTTGCTTGCTCAATCCATGCCTCCTGTCCTACTTTTTGCTGGTTAATTGCAGATGGAGGCTCATAGGCTTTCCTTTAAAAAATTTTTGATTGTAAAGGTGATGTACAGAGGGGTTACAGTTATATAAGTAAGGTAATGAGTACATTTCTTGTCAAATAGTGTTAACCCCTCCCTGGTCTGGCTTCAAACTGCAATCTCCAGGTCCCAGCCTCCTGAGTAGCTAGGATTACAGGTATGTGTCACTGCCACCTGAATTCTATATAATGTGCATGTGTGAGAGAGAGGGGGGGAGAGGGAGAGAGAAAGAGGGAGGGAGAGAGGGGGAGAGAGGGATGGAGGAAAAGAGAGAGAAAGAGAGAGAGAAATAGAGAGAGAGAGAGAGAGAGAGAGAGAGAGAGAGAGAGAGAGAGAGAGAGAGAGAGAGAGAGAGAGAGAGAGAGAGTTACAAATTCCTAGAAACACACGAGTACCAAGATTGTAAACTGATTTATAAACAGTGATACTCCTTCCTTCCAAATTTGGATACTTTCTTCTTATATAATTTTCTTGGTAAAGTTTTCAGTACAATGCTAAAGAGTAGTGATGGGAGCTGGCATCCTCATTTTGTCTTGCACATTGGGCAAAGTGGTGAGAGTAGCCTGTTTTTTTTTTTTTTTAATATACAGCCCTCAATATGTTGATAAGATTTCTTTTATTTATAGATTTTTAGTGCTTTCCTGGAAACATGTTTTTACACTTTGTTAAATGGTCTTTTTACATCAGTTCACATAATGCAATGACTTTTCTTTTGTGTTTTATCAGTGTTTATTTTCATTTATCATTGCAGTCATCCTATTCAATTTTCATATGTGAAAATGGAACCAGGTAAATTTAGGGGATAGGTAGGGTTGGGAGGGATGGGGGAGAATTATGGAAGGGGTGACATTGATCAAGTGCTCTGTACTTGTAAGCATTATGCTCATCTTTGGTCCTCAGCTCCACCCAAACCTACTGGCCCCTGCCTCTCTCCACCCAGACCTACTTGAACTCCCATCTACCTCACTTCCTACCCCTCAGACCCTGCACCTACCTACATAGTGGAGGCTGCCAAGTGCTCTCTTTCTGGGGAAATATGGCTCCTCTAATAAACCTTGTAATAATCTTTCTCCTGTGCCTGTCTGCCTCCATGTGGTCCCCTGGGATAGATGTGATGGATCCTTTCAGTACTCATAAACTGACATGTTGAATTGCAACCCCTTTGTACAGCTATTTAAGGATAATTAAATTTCTTTTTAAACTTGAACTTGTAGGATAAATCCCAATTTCTCTACCACTTTAGCTACACCTCCCACCCCAAACTCCTAATTTCCCAAGATGTATAATCCTCTCTTTTTTGGATTATTATAAGGTTTAGTAGAGGGCCCATATTTCCCTGAAGAGGGAGCACATGGCATCCGTCCCTATCCAGGTAGCAGGAGGCTCTGGGGGCAGGAAGTGAGGTAGGTGTAGGTGCGTGCTCACTCTCTCTGAGAGAGAGTGGCCAGCCATATGAAATCCTCTTAATAAGTCATTGAATTCTACTTGATAGTATTTTCTTGAGGACTGTTGCACCTACATTCCCAAAGGATATTAGCTTGTAGTTTTCTTGTGGTGTCTTTGTCTGACTTTGGTGGCAGAGTAATGCTGGCCTCATGTAATGAGTTAGGAAATACTTCTTCCTCATAGTTTTAGAGTATTCCTAATTATTTTAAAAAATATTGTTATTATAAAGGTGAGGTACATTGGAGTTACAATTATGTGAGTCAGGTAATAAGTACATTTCTTTTTGGACAATGTTACCCCTTTCCTCGCTTTCTCCCAGTTTATCCTCCCGTCCCCACCCACAAGTTGTCTAGTTCATTTTCAAAATAGATATTCCTACTTAAATAAGTTGTTGAATTCACCAGTGGAACCATCTGAGGTTTTTCATACTTGTTTTCTGTTAATTGATTTTTTTTGTATGTATTCAGTCTCCTTAATTGTCTGGGTTGCTATTCTTGAATCAGTCTTGGTAGCTTGTGTGTTTCTAAGAAGTTGTTCATTTTATCTAAGTCATATTGTCACTGTAAAATTATTCAAGCCATTTTCAATAAATTTTTATGACTGTAAGGTTGATAAGGATTATTTTATTGCCCGTGTGCCAGTGCCTCACACCTGTAACCCTAGCTACTCAGGAGGCTAAGATCTGAGGATCACAGTTCAAAACTAGCTTTGGCAGGAAAGTCCGTGAGACTCTCATCTCCAATAAACCACCAGAAAACTGGAAGCAGAGCGGTGGCTCAAGTGGTAGAATGATTTCATTGAGTTGAAGGGCTGAGGGACAGTGCCCAGGCCCAAAGTTCAAGTCCTGCGACCAACCACACACCTACACACAAAAGAATGCTTCTATTTTCTTTTTTGTTTGTTTTGATATAGGGTCTTGCTATGTAGTTCAAGTTAGCCTTCAAGTCTTGATCTTCCTGTCACAGCTACCTGCGTGCTGGGATTACAGGTGTAAAATGTCACACCTAGTGTCATGTCTATTTCTTATTTTAGTAAGTGACCCTTCTGATGTATTGTTACTTGACTAATCTATTTTTGGTTAATTTTATTATTCTCAAGTAAATAATTTATAACTGTTGATATTCTCAATTATTTCCATGCTTGTCTTTCAAGTTCCTCAAAGTATGTATTTTGGTTACTGATTTAAAATATTTCTTCTGATTTATTCTTCTTTTATTATTTTTCTGTACTGGGAATTGAACTCAAATCCTGGCATAAACTAGAAAACTACTATATCACTGAGTTATACCTCTAATCCTTTTATTGTTACTTTTTTTTCTTTTTTGTCAGTTGTGGGGGCTGAACTCTGGGCCTGGGTGCTGTCCCTCAGCTTTTTAGCTCAAGGCTAGCACCCTACCACTTGAGCCACAGCGCCACTTCAGGCTTTTTGTGTTTATGTGGTGCTGAGGAATTGAACCCAGGGCCTCATGCATGCAAGGCAAGCACTCTATCAATGAGCCAACTTCCCAGCCCTTATTGTTTTGTTTTAAAGCAGGGTCCTACTAATTTGCCACAGCCGGCCTCAAAGTTGTAATCTTCCTCCCCTCAGCCTTCTCAGTAGCTGGAATGACAGACATGCACCACTACATTTAGCTACTTCTTTCCTTTTTTTAAAAAAAAAATTTTATTGTAAAGAGGGTTACAGTTATATTTCTTTCCTTTTAATGGAAGCACTTGTTATAAATTTCCTTTGGGGTACTGATTTTGCTGCACTGCATGCATTTTACTATATTGTGTTTATGCTTTTGTTTCAAGGTATTTTCTAATTTCCCTCATTCTTTCTTTTTTTCTTTTTTTTTTAAATTGTGAAAATACTGTACAGAGGGGTTACAATTACATGGGCAAGGTAATGAGTACATTTCTTATCAAGCATTGTAGCCTCCTCCTTTGTTTCACCTTACTATCCCTTCCCATCTCCTCTTCCCCCGCCCCCCACCTCCCGCGTGCCCTGAGCCAAAGTTGTAAAGTTCGTTTTTCGACATAACGTCTTGTACATCTCCTTGTTGCTTAAAAGTGTGTTGCCCCAAAGCTGGGTGCCAGTGACTCACACCTACTATCCTAGATACACCAGAGGCTGAGATCTGACAGTCTCATTACAAAGCCAGCTCAGGCAGATAAGTCCAGAAGACTCATCTCCAGCCAATCATCAAAAAGCCAGAAGTGGAGGGAGGGGTGGCTCATGTGGTAGAGTGCCAGTCTTTTTTTTTTTTTTTTGGTCCGGTCATGGGGCCTGAACTCTGGGCCTGGGCGCTGTCCCTCAGCTCTTCAGCTCAAGGCTAGTGCTCTACCACTTGAGCCACAGCGCCACTTCCGGATTTTTTCCTTTTGCTTACGTGGTGCTGAGGAATCGAACTCAGGGCTTCGAGCATGCAAGGCAAGCGCTCTACCACTGAGCCACCTTCCCAGCCCTAGAGTGCCAGTCTTGAGCCACAAAGCTAAAGGACTTCTCCCAGGGCCCAAGTTCAAGATTCAGTACTGGTGCAAGCGCGCGTGCGTATGCGCACAGACAGACAATGTTGTCTGTTTTTTTTCTTTATTTGTTACCTTCCTTCTTTTCTTCCCTCCCTCTCTGCCTCCTTCATTCCTTCTCTTCCTAGATGGGGTCTTGCTTTGTAGCTCAGGCTGGACTTGTACCAAGATGTCTTTAAATACCTGGAGTGATAAAAGAAAATCAAGCTGATCCAATCTTTACAGATTGACTTTGTCTTTTTGAACTCCTTTGAGATTAAGCCAGAACATTCATAATCACCAAGCTATGGATTCACTCTTTGCCCATCAAATGGAGGAATAGGTAAAGAAAATGTAATATATACACAAGGACAAAATTATTTTATTTGCAAGAAGTGGATGGAACTGCAGATCATCATGTTATGTGAAATAAGGCTCCAAAAAATAAATATTATATGTCTTCCCTCATATGGAGAATGTAGAAGGGGGAGTGTTTGGGAAGAGCAAGGTGACAAGTGGAGGAGAGATATGAGAAGATAACAGAGGTGAATATGATCAATGTACATTATGTGTATGAAAATGCCATAGTAAAATTCATTGCAATTAATATTGACTGAAGTATATCTAGATATATGAAACTAGAATAACAAAATCTTTTGCAACTATTTTAAGAAGGGGGAAAGGGTTAAGGGAGAGTTTTAGAGAATGAGGTTGATTGGGATTCATTGTATGCATGTCTGGAAATGCCACAATGAAACATTCCTGTACAATTAATGTATGCTAATAAAAATCACATACTCTAATAAAAAGTGGGGAAAAAGAGACTCAACCAGTCTCATTATGCTGCCTTAGCCTCCACAGGCTGCTTGCACTGAGCCTAAAGACTAGCTGAATATTAGACCTTTGGTCATCTTGGGTCTTTCCTGAACATTCATCCTACCTATCCTGGATGAATGTGCTAGTTAGCTTCTCATCACTGTAATAAAACCTTTGAGATAATTAATTTATACAGAGAGAAGTTTACCTTTGCTCATGGTTTAGGAAATCACAAAACATACTTGATTTTCTCCATGATTTGGGACATGTGCTGTGTCAGAACTTTATGGTAGGAGAATGGTAAGAGCAACATTATTCATATCATGAGCCAGCGAGGAAAGAGAAAGAGGGATAGGGTCTCCTAATTCCCTTTGGGGAACATGACACTAATGATTTAGGATTTTCTTACTGTGTTTCATCTGCATTTCAGGAGTGCCACCTGGAGACAAACATATTGGGGGAAAGGTTATAGAAACAACTAGCAGCTTGTGTCTATCTCTTGGATCTCTTGCTGTATGGAGGAAGTTTTGCATTGTTCTTTTTCCTTTTGGCGTGGGGGTGCTGTTTAGGACCCCCTGGATGTTAGGCACACCCTTTCCCACACATTATATTTGGATATCCATTACATTTGGATTATTTCTATTCAGTTCTCTTAAACTCCAATAACAAAGTCCTTTGCTCTCCACAATATTCCAGTAAGTCTATTTAATTCATCCTTCATTAACTTAAAAAAAAAATCAGTAATGGAGTTTGAACTTAGGGCTCCTCCTATGTTAGGAAGACACTTTAGTACTTAAGTCACATTGTCCAGTACTTGTTTACTTTTTAGTTACTTTTTGGAAAGGGCCTTCTATATTTCTCTGAGGTTGGCCTCAAATTATTATCCTCATACCTATAATCCCAGGTAGCTGGGACCACAGATGTGCATGCTACCGTATCTGGCTTATTATTTGATATGGATCTCACTAATTTTCTGCCAGTCATGGCCTTAAACCTTGATCTTTTCCATCTCCACCTCCCAAAAAGCTGCGGTTATAGACAAGAGCAACACATGCCCAGTCTATTCCCTCATTAATTTTTCTTGGTGCCCATCCTGGGGCTTGAACTGAGAGCTTGGGTGCTGTCAAGGCTGGTAATCTACCACTTGAGCCACATCTCTACTTCTGTCTTTTTGGTGGTTAATTGGAAATAAGAGTCTCTTGGTCTTTCCTGCCCAGGTGTGGGCTTTAAATCTTAATCCTCAGATCTCAGCCTCCTGACTAGCTAGGATTACAGCAACCCACCCAACATTATCACCAAGGATATTATTGAATACCTGAAAAACCTTCAAAAATTACTGACTAATTTTTAGAGCTAATTTAGTTTTATAGGCTATGGGAGATTTTTCTAAATTCTTACTCTTTAAAGTAACTGTCCAGTGTTTTCTCCCAGGTTTTCATATGTTAATGCTTGTCTCAACTATAATCTTTTTTTTCCCTTAGGTTTATTTACCTTTAAATTTTATTTGAAAGAAATATATTTTACTTAGCCTCTTTTCCATGTTGAGAGGATTCTACCTTATGTGAAACAAATCACACACCTCCCAGCATTCCTTCAGAGAACACAAAGATATGTCAAAAATTGACAAAATTATTTCAGAACAAGGTCTTCTTCTATGTTCCTCCAGATACCAGTTATCTACCCTTGAACATGAACTTCAAAAAAGCCACTGCACTAGGGAAAAGATGGGAGAATATTTTAAATAAGTTTTATTTATTGTGAAAATACTGTACAGAGGGGTTTCAGTTACATGAGCAAGGTAATGAATACATTTCTTATCAAGCATTGTTGCCTCCTTCTTTGTTTTTTCCCTAACCATCCCTTCCCTCCTACCTCTACAAGTACACTCCCCGACCTCTACAAGTACACTCCCCGCTCCCCTGCCTAAATTGTAAAGTTTGTTTTTCAACATAGTATCTTGTACATGTCATTGTTACAATGGGTCAACGTGTATCCCTATTTAAACATTTTGTTTTTCCCTTCCCCTCACCAAATTATACCGACATCAAATACAGTGAAAACAAGGGTTATACTGTGGGGGAGGGACATACAAAGCAACAAAAAATCATGTGGGACCTTATAAATACGTTAGAAACAATAGCAAGAAAGAAAAAAAACTGCTGTGTCCTTATCTTGGGGTTCATTTCATTCATTTCACTTAACATCATCTCATCTCACCTTTTCTGCTTGTCTCAGACATACAAGTGGTTTTTTTTCCTTTCTTGCTATTGTTTCTAACATATCTATAAGGTACCATGTGATTTTTTTTTTGCTTTTATGTTCCTCCCCCATGGTATAACTTCTGTTTTCGTTGTATTTGATGTTAGTATAATTTGGGGAGGGGAAGGGGAAAAACAAATTGTTTAAATAGGGATACAGGTTGACCCATTGTAACAATGAGATGTACAAGATGCTATGTCGAAAAATGAACTTTACAATTTAGGCAGGGGTGGGGGGTGGGGGTGGGGGGAGTGTAATTATGGAGATGGGAGGGAAAGGATGGTAGGGGAAAAACAAAGGAGGAGGCAACAATGCTTGATAAGAAATGTACTCATTACCTTGCTCATGTAATTGTAACCCCTCTGTACAGTATTTTCACAATAGAAAACTTATTTAAAAAACCAACCACTTGTGTCCCTATCTTGGGGTTCATTTCGCTTAACTTCATCTTATCTGGTCATATGTATATAGCTTTTGACCTTTTCTACTTGTCCCAGACATATACTAGTTATTGCAAATAAGGGAAAACATGGGACCTATGCTTCTTTGGGCCTGGCTTACTTCACTTAATATAATTTTTTCCAAGTCTTTCCATTTCCTAACAAATGGGGCGATGTCATTCTTTCTGATGGAGACATAGAATTCCATTGTGTGTGTGTGTGTGTGTGTGTGTGTGTGTGTTTGTGTGTGTGTGTGTATGTATACACACATTTTCTTGATCCATTCATCTACTGAGGGGCATCTGGGTTGGCTCCATATCTTAGCTATGGTAAATAATGCTGCAATAAACATAGTTTTGCTGGTCTTGTTTGTGATCATTTGGGTAAATGCCCAGAAGTGGGATTTCTGGGTCATACGGGAGCTCTATGTGGAGTCTTTTGATGAACCTCCACACTACTTTCCAAAGTGGTTGAACAAGTTTACACTCCCACCAACAATGCAGTAGGGTTTCCTTCTGTCCACATCCCCGCCATCATTTGTTGTTACTAGAGTTCTTGATTATAGCCATTCTAACTCGGGTGAGGTGGAATCTCATTGTTGTTTTGATTTGCATTTCTTTTATGGCTAGAGAAGTTGAGCATTTCTTCATGTGTCTATTGGCCATTCTTATTTCCTCTTCAGAGAAGTTTCTCTTTAAGTCTTTAGCCCATTTATTTATTGGGCAGTTGTTTCTTTGAGGATTTGTTATTGGAGGATTTAATTTTTTGAATTCCAGGTATATTTTAGATATGAGGCTCTTGTCTGTTGTTGGCTAGTGAAGATCTTCTCCCAGTCTGTGGGCTTTCTATTGATCTTGCTAGCTATGTCCTTTGCCATGCAGAAGCTCTGTAATTTCATACAATCCCATTTGTCCAACCTTTCTTTGATTTGCTGTGTTTCTGGGTCTCTCTTAACAAAATTTCGGCCTGTGCCAAGGAGACCTAGGGTTTCTCCTATTCCTTCTTGTAATGTTTTCAGGGTGTCTGCTTTGACTTTGAGGTCTTCGATACCTTTGGAGTTGAGTCTGGTGCAGGGTGATATATAAGGATCTAGCTTTAGTTTTCTACAGGCGATTTACCAATTTTGCCAGCACCATTTACTGAAGAGGCTGTCTTTCTTCCATTCTTTTTTTTTTTTAGCTCCCTTATCAAATATTAAGTGGCTATAGGTCTGTGGGTTCATTTCTAGGCTTTCAATTCTATTCCATTGGTCCAGAGGTCTGTTCTTGTGCCAGGCCCAAGCTGTTGTGATTACTATGGCTTTGTAGTAGAGTTTGAGATTTGGTATTGATATTCCTCCAGCAGTGTTGTTTCTGTAAAAGATCATTTTTGCTATTCAGGGTCTTTTATTGTTCCGTATGAATTTTTGGATTGCCTCTTCTATTTCCTTGAAGAATGAGGTTGGAATATTGATAGGTATCGCATTGAAGTTGTAGATAGCTTTGGAAAGTATTGCCATTTTCATGATGTTGATCCTTCCAATCCAGGAGAATGGGAGGTTTTTCCACTTCCTTAGTTCTGCTTTTATATCCTTTTTCAGGTTTTTAAAGTTTTCATCATAGAGCTCTTTCACTTCCTTAGTTAAGCTAATTCCTAGGTATTTTATTTTTTGTGGGGTTATTACGAATGAAGTTGCTTTCCTGATTTCAGCCACGCTCTTCTCATTGTTGCCATACAGAAAAGCCATTGATTTCTGAGGGTTAATTTTATACCCTGCTACTTTGCCAGAGTTCTAAATCAGCTCGAGTAATTTGGGAGTGGAGTCCATGGGATTCTTTAAATACAAGATCATGTCATCTGCAAAGACAGAGAGTTTTACTTCATCTTTCCCTATTTGGATCTCCTTTATGTTTGCATCTTGTCTTATTGCTGTAGCTAGGCATTCTAATACTAAATTGAAGAGAAGTGGAGAGAGTGAACATCCTTGTCTGGTTCCTGAGTTAAGAGGAAATGGCTTTAGCTTTTCCACCATTAAGGGGCGTTGGATATTGCCAAATGCTTTTTCTGCATCTATGGAGATAACCATGTGGTTCTTATTCTTGCTCTTGTTGATGTGATGAATTATATTAATTGATTTGTGTATATTGAACCAGCTTTACATCCCTGAGATGAATCCTGTTTGATCGTGGGGTATGATTTTTTTGAAGAGTTATTGAAGTCGATTGGCCAAAATATTGTTGAGAAGTTTTGCATCGATGTTCATCAAAGAAATGCGTCTATAGTTCTCTTTCTTTGATGAGTCCCTGCCTGGTTTTGGGATGAGGGTTATGATGAATTTGTAGAAAGAGTGGTAGTGAACTTTCACTTTCAATTTCATTGAGAAGTTGGAGGAATATTGGTCTGAGTTCTGCTTTGAAGGTCTTGTAGAATTCAGCTGTAAACCCATTCAGTCCTGGGCTTTCTTGGGTGGGAGGTCTCTTATTAGTGTTTCTATTTCAGTGGTTGATATGGGTCTGTGAAATTGGTTTAACTCAACTTGGCTTAGTTTTCACATGTTTATATTTGCTAGGAAATCGTCCATTTCACCCAGATTCTCAAACTTATTAGCATAAAGGTTTTAGAAGTATTCCCTTATAATGTTCTGAGTCTTGATTGTTTCTGTGGTGATGTTTCCATTCTCATTTCTGAGTTTGTTTATTTGGGTGTGTTCTCTTCTTTTTCTATGTGTCTGTCAATTTCAATACCCTTTAGTCTTAATGTCTTGCTTCATACTAGTTTCCTTTGTTAATGGCAGAAATTCTTTTACTTTAAAAAAAATTGTCTTCTTACAGAGCCCAAACTAGCTTGAAATTCACTCTGGAGCCTAGTCTGGTCTTAAAATCCTCCTACCTGCCTCCTAAAGGCATGTACCACCATGCACGGTTTGGAGCAGAAATTCATTACTTAGAATCCTTAGGTCAATGGAAGAACTTTGAAGAGTGCATAAACAGATGGTCTCACCCAAAAATGTGTGGGTCTAGGAATATATCAGTTTTTTTCCTCTGGAGGAGAGGATTCAAAGCTTTCCTTAGACTTTTAAGAGTCTAAGAATAACAAAAGGTCATGATTACTGATTTTGACCATCAACCATCTTTCTTCCTTTTAATAAACATCCTACCTGTTACCTTTTTGTTGTTGTTGTTGTTGTTGTTGGTCGTGGGTCTTGAACTCTGGGCCTGAGCGCTGTCCCTCAGCTCTTCAGCTCAAGGCTAGTGCTCTACCACTTGAGCCACAGCACCACTTCCGGTTTTCTGGTGGTTAGTTGGAGATAAGAGTCTCATGGACTTTCTTGCCCAGGCTGGCTTTGAACAGCAATCTTCAGCTCTCAGCCTCCTAAGTAGCTAGGATTACAGGTGTAAGCCATGGGCGCCTGGCTATCCTATCCATTTTTTAAAGCTCAGCTTTTACAATGTTACCTCCAAGATATTTTTCTCTTTATTTGGATACATTCTTTTTCAGTTTGATCTCGTTAACCCTATCACTTCACTACAGTTATTTATCTATTTAATGAGATTGGGTTTTGAACATGGGGCTTCATACTTGCTAGTTAGGCTTGCTATAGTTGAGTCACACATCTATTTTTTTTACTGGTTATGTTATATGCATATATGCATATGAATATATATTTGTATTCTCTTTGTTCAGTTTATGAGTGCAATGTATCAGTCCTGTCATCATTCTCCTTCCTCTCCCCTCAGTTTTCTTAGTTTCATAGGCTATGCCTTGACTATATGACTGCATTCTCTCTCTTCTTCTTTTCATTCATCTACCTGCCTCCCATTGGCCTCTCCCCCATACATTTTAAGTACCAGAGTCCTGGTATTCATGTTATTAGATTAAAGTTAGTTGTTATAAGGAGTTACACAATGTTAATTTTCCCCTACACATACCATACTTTGGCTAATGCACTGTGTACAGTTGTATATAACCCTGTATGTGTTTACACACATATTTAGTTATTTGTAAATTAGATCTAACTTCCACATATGAGGAACCATGCATCCTTTGTGTCTGTGGGACTGACCTACTTCACTTCACATAATTTTTTCCAGGTTCATCCATTTCTTTGCAAATGATTTAATATCATTCTTCCTAATGGATGTTTTTTATACTGGTTATTTTGGATACAAGGTTTTTTTTCCTACCCTGTCATGCACTTGGGGTGTTGTCTTCCTCCTCCTCCTCTTCTTCCTCTTCTTTGCTTCTCACTGTAGCTGGAATGACAAGTGCAAGCCACTGTGCCCAGATATTGGATAAGTAAGGGTCTTGTGAACTTTTCTTCTTGGGCTGGCTTCAGACTGTGATACTAATCTCAGCCTCCCAAGTAGCTAAGATTATTATAGGCATGAGCCATCATCACATGGGTTGACTTATATTTTAATTCCTTTCAAAGTGTATGTGTTAAAGGCTTGGTTCCCAGAATGATGCTGTTTGAGAGGTGATAGAAACTCTGGGAGGTGGGCATTAGTCTTTAGGTCATTGGAGTATGCTCTCAAAGAGAACTATGGGACTTCCACTTCTTGTTTTTCTTTTTGCCTCCAGGCGGATGAGAATAGTAGTTTTGGTTTGCTATATGATCTTGCCATGGTATGCTGCCTTGTCACAGGTCCAAAGCAACAGGGCAATTGATTAGGGAGTAAAACCACCCAAACCATGAGCCCAAATAAACCTCTTCTAAGTTGATGAACTTAGTCTTTGTGTTATAACAGAAAGCTGATTAACAGTATTGACAGGTACTTTTCACTTTCTGTCATATATTGCTATTGTGAATATGTTAGTGAAAAGATTTTTGGAGTTGGGCAGAGGAGCTTGAATCTTGGTTCTATCACTTAATACTTTAGTGGCCTTGAACAAAACATTGACTCTCTTTTTAAGCTTTATTGGTAACAGCTTCTATTTCATGGGGTTGTTATGAAGAGTAAACAAAATAAAAACATTTTGGGGCTGGGAAGGTGGCTCAGTGGTAGAGTGCTTGCCTTGCATGCATGAGGCCCTGGGTTTGATTCCTCAGCACCACCTAAGCAAAAAGAAAAAAGCTGGAAGTGGCACTGTGGCTCAAGTGGTAGAGTGCTAGCCTTGAGCTGAAGAGCTGAGGGACAGCGCCCAGGCCCAGAGTTCAGGCCCATGACCGGAAACCCCCCCCCAAAAAAAAAACATTTTAAGCACTGTATTTTTCTTGGCACATAATAGGTACAAAATATATGTAGATTCTATTATCTACAAGTAGCAGAAAGCCTAAAGATGTTTTAAAACCTAAGAATAGTTTTGTTTACAAAAACCATTACTGCAGGTGATGGTTTCAAGGTTCATGTCTTTAAAGAGCTCATGGGAAACATAATTTCCATTCTTTTGCTTTATCATTTTGAATATGTGGCTTGTTGTCTTCATTGTTTATTCATTTTAATTTGTTTACTTTTTATTGCTTTGTAAAGGTTCCAAAGTAGTGGCTGAAGTTGCAGGCAGAGTGTCCTCCCTTTTATGTGAACAAGGGCCAAGGATAGGAGGTTTTCTCATCAGGTTGGAGAAAGCTCACTAAAGTCATCTGCAGAAGCTTTCCAATACATTTCCACTCATATTTCTTTGGACAAAACTTTATCCTCTAACTACTTGTACTTGCAGGGGTGTCTGGGAAAATGAAAATTTGGCAAAGGTAAATGAGAGACTTTGAACAATTTATAGTAATTGTGATTCATCTTTTGTGGTTGGGTGTATTTTTGTTTGAAACAAAAATGAAGTATTTCTAGTAAGGAACAAGAGGAGATAACCGCTGCATGATCTTACTGTCCTCGTACTCTTCTGATCTCTTCATTTTCTACAAATTCCTGAGAAATCCATAACTTCTTTCTCTCCATAAACTCAATCCATGAAAATCAACCTGGTGAAGTGTGGTAATTCATTACCCTTGATTAGGAAAATAATTTTACAAAGAAGATTAAACATTTCCAGTTTTAGAACCCTAAAAAATACTTCAGAATACTGATTACATGACAAGGGAGGTATAGTGCATTGCTTTGCTAGGCTCTCCATCCTGTGTGATTTCCAAAACTTGTTTGGATTAGGTGGAATGTTTCTGTTTTTGTCTTGATCAGTAACTTTACATAAGTCTGGTACTCTTGCTTGTTCTAAATGTTCTATTGATGTGGATGTAGGAAGTGGGAGTTTGATCTCTTGGGTCTTGCTTGATGAGATCAGAATTCCCTTTCTCCTGAATGGCTCCAAATGTTGGTTACACAACTCATTTGAGCACCACACATGGGAGGAGAAAGGGATATGACTTGTTTACTCACTGGAAGAAAGAAAGGAACCCACAATATTATAAGTGCAAGAATAAATTGAATTCTGGTGGACAAGAGAGCCACAGAATATAGCTTTTCTTTTTGTTTTCCAAGATTGGAAAATTTCTTTCTTTCTTTCTTTCTTTCTTTCTTTCTTTCTTTCTTTCTTTCTTTCTTTCTTTCTTTCTTTCTCTTCCTCCCTCCCTCCCTCCCTCCCTCCCTCCCTCCCTTCCTCCCTCCCTTCCTTCCTTCCTTCCTTCCTTCCTTCCTTCCTTCCTTCCTTCCTTCTTTCCTTCCTTCCTTCCTTCCCTTCCTTCCTTCCTTCCTTCCTTCCTTCCTTCCTTCCTTCCTTCCTTCCTTCCTTCCTTCCTTCCCTCCCTCCCTCCCTCTTCCTTTCTTCATTTTTCTTTGTTTCTTTTCTTTTGTTCTGGTCCTGGGACTTGAACACAGGGCATAAGCAATGTCCCTGAGCTATTTTGCTCAAGGCTAGCACTCTGTCACTTGAGCCACAGCTCCACTCCTGGCTTTTTGATGGTTTATTGAAGATAAGAGTCTCACAGACTTTCCTGCCCGGGCTTTGAACTGTGATCCTCAGATCTCAGCCTCTTGATTAGCGAGGATTACAGGCATGAGCCACTAGGACCTGGTTAATCTTTCTTATGTAGGTTATAAGATGAATTTTTTTAGAATTTTTTTTTATCATGACACTTCCTTCTCAAAAGCAACCCTTATTTCCTCAGTATATGTAGCATTAGTCACTAACAGAGTTATTGTGATGACTAAACGAGATAGTATATGTGAATGTTCTTTGTAGATCACAGTGGCCTATAAACATAATTTCTTTTCACTTTTCTTTAGTATCAATGTCTCTAAAGGCTGATCCTACCCCAGAATGACCTGACCCTTATAGAACAGAGGTGACTCACATGATACCTTAGGGTCTAACATCTCTAGAAAACCAGTGGTTGTGGAAGCAGGAGAAAAACAAAGACTGTGTTAAGTTGCAGGTAACTTTTTGTTTGTCATGGGGCTTGAACTCAGGTCCTGGGTGCTGTCCCTGAGCTCTTTTGCTCAAGGCTAGCACTCTACCACTTTGAGCTACAGCTTCACTTCTGGTTTTCTGGTAGTTAATTGGAGATGAGAGTCTCATGGACTTTCCTGCCTGAGCTGGCTTTGAACTAGTATCCTTTGATCTCAGCCTCCTGAGTAGCTAGGATTACAGACATCAAACACCAGCACCGGGCTTGAAGAGTGCTTTTTTTAATCCTTTGAAATACCTGTAGTGATAGGCATCTGCAGGGCTGGACTTTTCTCAAGTTGGTGGGCCTGAGCCTTCAGGAGATTTCTTTTTTTAAAAAAAATCTTAAAAAAAATTACCTTTAAGTAGTTGTACAAAGGAGTTGCCATTTAACAAAGCAGTTTATAAACACAATGCATCTTGATCCATGTCACCTTTTTCAACACTGTAGGATACACATTGAATTCTTGACTGCATTCCTTCAGGAGATTTCTTTTGTTTTTGCGGGTTGGCAGAGGAGAAGGAGAACATAGCTTTTCACTGGCATCTCAGCTTGGGAAGAAATCCAGATAGCCCAGTGAATTCTATAGGCAGAGGAGGTAGATGAATCAAGGGAGTCTGAAAAACATGTGGAGATGTTTAAGATAAACAAGGAGAGATTTTTTTTCCCTCATGCAACAGACCATGCTTTTTGGGAGCTCTGAGAACCTTACGGAATCTAGGAATGCTTTTTGTGACAAGATACTTTGCAGCTGGGGGCACCTGCAAACAACCCCCTAGCAGTGGGACCGGTGACTGAGTAGTAGAAAGTTTCTGCAGGCAAGTAGTTTTAAAGAGCAGAGGGCGCTGTCTGTGGATAAGGATATTTACAAACCTTTATAGGCTCTAAGCTTTTGGGGTCCCACCCGTCATCCTATCAAACGTAATAAAATGCCCCCACAGTACACATGAAATAGAATTCTCTTCCTGTAAAAAATTAGAAAGGATCTTTAAAATGTTGCCTTTTGAAATTATTTGGCTATAACGAACTCCTTTAATTTGCAATTGGCTATGATTTCTAAGAAATCGTCATGCATACTTGAGAATTCCTGTGAAGTGAGAAAATACAACCCACAAATTGTTTTCAAATGTAATGCAACTTTTTTATGAATATTAAAAGTAACAATGATTGGAGTTTGCATATATTAAACATTTATTTCCACACTGCAATTTTAAACTATATATTTCAGAGCCAACAAGGTTAAAATGACCCTAATTATAGAACTGATTACCTAAACTTTGTGAGCACTGGTGGTGAACACATGTTAGACACCCCAAGGACTCCCAGAAATACTTGAGAGAAGTTTCCAGGGGGCTGAGATCTTCAGTATGCAGGTGTGGACAAGAGCTGAAGTTAACTTAGGTTATTGCCATCAGATGAGTCCTATGAGCAGGTGAAGCTGAGAAACCTCATATCATAGATGTGAAAAAGAAGAGGCTCAAAAAATGCCAACCAGTTACCAGTTCAAAGGAAATTCAGTGAACAAAATCCCCTAAAGAAACCCAACAAAATGGAACGTGGCCTCTTTATTGAGGTCCTTAGCGATTTCTTGTTCTTTCTCTTGATCAGATTGACTGCCTCTGGGAGAATTCTGGGCTAAAATTTCTTACACCACAAACCTAGGAGTCATGCTTTACTCCTTCACCTTCCCTTAAGTCTTATTTATGTCCAATCACTCACTCCATTTTCTGGATTTTATCTTGAAAACAGCCTGAATCCATTAACTTTTTTCCACTTCTCCTGCCAACACTCTGATCCAAGATACCATCATTTCTCTCTTGGGCTATTGCAACAGCTTCCCAGCTCGTTAGCCCTGCTTCCACATTTATAGGTCTACTTATCTATGCATGTAATGGTACAGGTCTACGGTGTCACCTGGCCAGCTTCCACATAGCATCTACAGGTATCTTTTGAAACTGGACATACAGTAATGTCATTTTTCTTCTTAAAAATTCTTTCAATAAGTTAGGTGCGGGTGGCTCATACCTGTAATCATAGCTACTCAGGAGGTTGCTATCTATGGATTGTGGTGGAAAGTCAGTAGGGGAAGGAAAGACTCAAACTCTGATTTCCAATTACCCACCAAAAAGTCAAAAGTAGAACTGTGGCTCAAGTGGTAGAGAGCCAGGTGTGGGCAAAAAGCCAAGGGAGAAAAGCACTAGGCCTCGAGTTCAAGGTTAAAGCTCCAATACTGACTCTCTCTCCTTTCAATAATAGCTTCCCATCTGATTGAGAACAAAAGCCTAAAAGCTTCTGTCTCTGATAGTCTCACTTGCTTCATGCCCCATCATATACCATATGACTTGCTGTACTCTAGCACACGGCATTTCCTTAAACCATGAAGCTACCTTGTATTACAAGATTTTGCATTTGGGTTTCTCTCTGCCTGGACTAGTCAATCTCTTATTTTACCCATGGTGGACTCATAGTTTGGGTTCTCATCATAACTATCATCTTTCTAGTATGTTCTTCCTTGATCATAGCTTCTTATTATGTTTTTGTGCAGCTCCTGGAGCTTAAACTCAGGGCCTGGGCACTGTTCCTGAGCTTTTGTTCCCAAGGCTTGTGCTCTACCACTTAAGGCATAGCTCTACTTCCAGCTTTTTGGTGGATGAGTCTCATGGACTTTGCTGCCCAGGCTGGCTTTCCTTTGCCAGATCTCAACCTCTAAGTGGCTAGAATTACAGGCATGAGCCACTGGTGCTTGGCTCTGATCAGTGTCTGATATAGCTTCCACTTCTCTTTGTACCCATTTTCCTTTACAGAAATCATTACTATTTAAAAATATTCTGTTTGTATGACTTCCCCCCCCCCTCCTTTTGGTTAGTCACCTAAAGTAAGCTCTATGAGAGTAAGAGTTGCTCATATTGTAGATGCTCAATAAACATTTGTTCAGTGAATTAATAAAGCATTTTATGTTAATCTTGCAAATTTGCTAGTTACTTTCATGTGTATGTCTTAGGTCCATCTTCTCTGCATTAGAATCCAATCATTGTGTGTGCCAAATTATGCTATGAGGAAGAAAGAAGAATGGAAAGCTTTTCAATCTCAAATAGGGCACCATCTCTCCAGGAAGATGAAGATATCCAGCCACACCTATCTGGGACACACTGAGTCTATCACTCCATTCATTTCATTCTGGCTTGAACCTAATACTGTCAATTTTGGAAATCAATGTGATTGTTCTTGCATTTGGAACTGCCTGAAAACCCCATTTCAAAGGAAATTCACCACTATATCCTTTTCCTTCATGGAAACTTAAAGCAACAGCAGATTTCAACTTGTCCTGCCATTTGTCACTCCCATTCCACCCCTTTCTGTGTCATTAATGAAAAAACCAAGATGCAGAGGAGAGATCCATTTGGCCAAACCCATGTCTGTCAACTCCCAAGCCACGTGTCCCTCTGGTTTTTCTACAACTACATTATAAGCACTTTATTTATTTATTTTTAAGTAGTTGTATTTATTTATCTGTAAGTAGTTGTACAAAGGAGTTCAATTCAACATGACAATTTATGAAGACATTGTATCTTTCTGTGTATATGTACAGGTCTTGGGGTTTGAACTCCTGTCCTGTGTCCTGTTCCTGAGCATTTTTTTTACTCAAGTCTAGTGCTGTACCAATTTAGCTACAGATACTCTTCTGGCTTTTAGCTGCTTAATTGAAGATAAGAGGCTTGCACACTTTCCTGCCCTAGCTGGTTTTGAACAAAGATCCTCAGATCTTAGCTTCCTGGGTAGCTAGGATTACTGGTGTGAGGCAGTGGAGCCTGATGATAAGACAATGCATCTTTATCAATGTCACCCCTTTCCATTGTTCTCCCCCATCTCTCCTAACATAAACACTTGAAGAAACATGATTGGATACATTGTATTTATTTCCCCTATGCACAGCAGAGTGTTAGATGCACAGAAGATCTTTTTATCTCTGTTGGCTACAATGATGCCTATCATGAGCCACAATATAAGACATAAATCATATTTTGTATTAATGGTAGGAAATTGACTTAAATATAGGTAGTATAATATTTCATAGGAGGTAGAATAGTAGAAGTAAAATGTTTATCTTTTAATTGAATTTTTGGTCCATTTTTTTCATTATCCTGATAAGCAGAGTCTTGTACTTTCCCAGCATAAGATCTACCTAGAAAGTCTAGCTATGAAATCCCATTTATTTGGAGGCTTCTGTAATATAATTAGATCTGAATCATTTATCAGAGATGATTTACAAATATTCTTCTATTTTTCCTTTTCATTGATTCTTCAAGAGTACCAGACAAAAAAAATTAAATTTTATTATTTTTAATTTTTATTTAATGGATAGTGCGTAGGGCCTTGTGTTTGCTAGATAAGCACCCTACCATAAGTGTCCTGCCTCTAACCATTTTTGTTTTAGTTATTTTTTAGATGAGATCTCCTGCTTTTTGCCCAAGGAAATTTCAGCTTGCAATCCCTCTACCTCAGACTCTGGCATAGCTGGAATCGAAAGTGGGAACCACTGTGATCAGCTTGTTCTTTGAGATAGAGTTTCATTAACTTTTTGCCTGTTTTGGCCTCAAACCATAATCCTATCTCTACCTCCCAAGTAGTTGGGATGACAGGCGTGAGCTATAGTGTTTGGCTTGAGATAAATTTTATGTGTGAGGCTCAATTAAGGTTTTTTGGGGGGGGAGTTGGAGGTGTTGTTCAGTTGGTAGAGTGCTAGCCAATGAGTGAAAGCATCAGATACTGAGCTCGAGTCTTGGTCTCATACTTACAAAAGAACTTTTTTACATTTATATATTTATACAATTGTTTCAGCACAATTTTTAAAAAGAGAGTGAAAGAAGGGGCTGGGAAGGTGGCTCAGTGGTAGAGTGCTTGCCTTGCATGCTTGAGGCCCTGGGTTCGATTCCTCAGCACCACATAAGCAAAAAGAAAAAAGCCAGAAGTGGCGCTGTGGCTCAAGTGGTAGAGCGCTAGCCTTGAGCTGAAGAGCTGAGGGACAGAGCTCAGGCCCAGAGTTCAGGCCCACGACTGGACCAAAAAAAAATTAAAAAAAAAAAAGAGAGAGAGTGAAAGAATACTTTTTCCCCTATTGAGCTTCTTTGGTAGCTTTGTGAAAAGTCAATTGACTATACATTTTTGGTCTGAGTTTCTCTCTCTCTCTCTCTCTCTCTCTCTCTCTCTCTCTCTCTCTCTCTCTCTCTCTCTCTCTCTCTCTCTCTCTCTCTCTCTCTCTCTCTCTCTCTCTCTCTCTCTCTCTCTCTCTCTCTCTCTCTCTCTCTCCAGTCCTGGACACTGTCCTGAGCTTCTATTGCTCAAGGCTAGCACTCTACCATTTGAGCCACAGCACTACTTCAGGCTCTTTTTGTTGATGTGTTACTGAGGAAATGAACCCAGGGCTTCATGCATGCTAGGCAAGCACTCTACCACTAAACCACATCCCTATCCCCTGAGTACTCGACTCTCTATGAAACTATTCCTCCCCTAATGCACACACTATTGATTATTATACTCTTACACTAAGTATTGAAGTCAAGTAGTGATTTCTCCTACTGCATTCTTTTAACAAAGTTGACTAAGCTATTCTAATTCCTTTGTCTTTCCATATATATATTTCCATGCCTCATGCGAAGTTGCATTTTTAGGGTCTTTTTAAAAATTATTTATTGTACAGGTGATGTACAGAGGGGTTATACTTACATAAGTCAGGTAATGAGTACATTTCTTTTTGAACAGTGTCACCCATTCCCTCATTTTCTCCCAGTTTTTCCCCTCCCAACTCCTCTCTCACCCAGGTTGTATAGTTCATTTCCAACGTAGTGTCTAGTGAGAATCACTGCTGAATTAGTTCACCTTTTGTCCATATATATTTTTAAATAAACTTGTCTATATCTATAAAAAAACTCTCGCTAGGATTCTTGACAGAGATTAAATTAGACCTGTACGTCACTTTGGAAAGAATTGTTATTTTCCTTATGTTGATTCTTCAACCATGAACATAAATCTCCTTTTATGTAGACCTTTGATTTCCCTCAGTGTTATTTAGCTTTCAACATAAAAATCCATATGTGTTTGGTTAGTCTTATGCTTATGTATTTTTGGAGCAAATTTTAAATGATACTGTATTTAAAATTTTGTTTTGTGTGTGTTTATTAGTATACACAAGAATACAAAGGGTTTTGCATGTCTATTTTTCATTCTGAAATATTGTTTCATTACTTATTAGTTGCAGGAGATTTTTATTACTTGCTTAGGAATTTCTTTCTTTTTTGGGGGGGGGGTCTGGTCATGGGGCCTGAACTCTGGGCCTGGGCCCTGTCCCTCAGCTCTTCAGCTCAAGGCTAGCACTCTACCACTTGAGCCACAGTGCCACTTCCGGCTTTTTTCTTTTTGCTTATGTGGTGCTGAGGAATTGAACCCAGGGCCTCATGCATGCAAGGCAAGCGCTCTACCACTGAGCCACCTTCCCAGCCCCTGCTTAGGAATTTCTATGGAGACTATTGTGCCACCTGAAAAAAAGACATTCTATTTCTTCCTTTTTGATCTTGGCACCTTTTTTTTTCCTTTTCTTACCTTAATGTTCACTAATATGTTGACCAGCAATGATGAGAACAGACATCTTTGCCTTACTCGCAATCTTAGAGGAAAATATTCCATCTTTTATCGTTACCATCTTAGCTATAGGTTTTATGCAAATGCTACTTACCAAGTTGAAATAGTTCTCTCCTATTCCTAGTTTGTTGAGCATTTTTTTGGTCAGTCATGGGGCTTGAACTCTGAGCCTGGTCACTGTCCCTCAGCTCTTCAGCTCAATGCTGTGCTCTATCACTTGAGCCACAGTGCCACTTCCAGCTTTTTCTGTTTATGTGGTGCTGAGGAATTGAAGCCAGGGCCTCATGCATGACAGGCAAGCACACTACCATTGAGCCACCTTCTCAGCTCCTTGTTGAGCATTTTTATTGTAAATGAATATTAAATTTTGTCAAATACTATTTATGCATAATTGATATTATTATTTGATTTTTTTCTTTTTTAGCTTATTAATATAAAGAGTTACACTGATTTTCAATTTTTTTGCCAGGCATGGGGCTTGAACTCAGGGTCTGGGCACTGTGACTGAGCTTCTTTTGTTCAAGGTTAATATTCTACTACTTGAGCTACAGCATCACTTCTGGCTTTTTCTGTTTATGTGGTAGTAAGGAATTGAACCCAGGGCTTCATGCATGCTAGGCAAGAACTCTACTAGTAAGTCACATTCGCTGCCCGATTTTCAAATATTGAACCAGCCTTATGTCCCTGAAAGAATACTTACTTGGTGATGGTATACAATTCTTTAGTCATATGCTGAATTCTGTGTGCTAATTTTTGGATGTGTATATGTCTATGTGTATGTGCAGTCCTGGGGCTTGAACTTAGGACTTGGATGTTGTCCCTGAGCTATTTTGTTCAAGGCTAGTGCTCTACCAATTGAATTATGACTCCACTTCTGGTTTTTTTGGTATTTACTTGGAGATAAGAGTGTCATGGACTTTCCTGCCCAGTCTAGCTTTGAACCATGATCCTCAGATGGCAGCCTCCTGAGTTGCTGCAATTACAGGCATGTGATACTGGTGCCCAAAATCTATTTTCTAGTATTTTGTTAAGGATTTTGCACTCAAATTCATGAAACATATCAGTTTTTGTTTCCTAAGGCTTAAATTCATGAAATGTATCAGTTTTTGTTTCCTAAGGCTTTTAATCAGGTAGCAGTCTTTCTTTGAGTTTCAAGTCAGTATTGGCTTCATAAAATTAATTGCAAAGTATTCCTTTTAGGAAAATATTATGTATAGTTAGTGTTAATTCTTCCTTAAGCATTTGGTAGGATTTGTCGGTGAAAGCAAGCTTGGAGATTTCCTTCAAGTCTACAGGGCTATTTAAATAATTTAATTCATATGTGTAAGGTATGCTGTTTGAGAAAGTTACCCTTTTGTCTTGTCCAATTTATGTGTGCAGGCTTGCCTGTGTTATTCCTTTTGAGATCTGCATGATCAATGCTGGTGCCCTCACTTCGTTCCTGGGTATGGGTAGTTCTCTTTTTATGTTGCAGTTAGTCTTTGAGAAGTTTTTTTTCAGTTTTACTGATAACTCATTGCTTCATTGACTTTGTCCACTGTTTCCCTACTTTTTGCTTTATTGATTTCTTCTCATTGTTATTATTTCTCTCATTCTTTTATGTTGTTTTGGTTTCTTTTATCTTTATTTCTCTAATTTTTCAAGATGTATTTTATGTTATTGATTTGAGACTTCCCCTCTTTTATAATGTAAATATTTAATTCAGAGCAGGCAATTCACGTAGCATCAGGGTCATCAATCTTTTGTCATTCCATCCATCCAATGTTGAGTCTTCCACTGAGTTTTAAATGTTGGTTACTGTATTTTTCCGTTCAAAGTTTTCTTTTTGTTTGTTTGTTTTTGTATTTTCTATTATTTTCGAGATTTCTTTCTTGAGTTATAATTCTTTTTCATTACATTCAAGTATTTTGCAATTTCTCATTGAAGCATGTTTATTGTACAATGCATGTATGCTAACGTTTTTGTCTTCTTGGTATTGGTGTACATTGATTATCTTTTCTCATTCAAGTTGTTAGTTTGTCTTGTTCTTGTTATGAAAAGTGATTTTGTATCATACTGTGAGACTTTGGATATTTGGTTATGAACTCCCGATCTTGTTTGTTTAAATCTTGTATTTAGCAGTTCATCTGGCATGGGAAAGAGAATGCTATTGTCTCTGTACTGGGCTACAAGGATAAAAGATTCCCCTGTAAGTTTCCAATGAGACAAAAGTGTTACATCATTGCTTCTAGGTAATTATTGAAGTTCAAGTTCTCCACAGAACCTTTGCTTATACCACCTTGGGTAGAGGTTGGGGTGGTCACCTGGAGGCTGCTACAATGTGGCTTCCATTCACATGGGGAGATATTTTTATTAAGGGTCAGGGAGGCAAGCCCCAGGTCTATGCTTGGTTTCTCTAACATCATGTAGTGAGAAGGACGGAGTGCTTTGTTTTAGGGGGGCAAAAATGTAAATGTAGGCTCCCACTAGGCATTTGGTGATTGAAACAGTGTTTTGCATGTGATTTTTGGCAGGAATAGAACAGTTGTTTAGAGTTTTGGCTAGAGATCAGGCTCTTTGGTTTTTTGTTTGGTTGGTTCATCTTTCTTGCTTTGGTTATCTATACCTATGGGCATTAGTAGATTGCTAGCTTCTCCAACTTCTCATATAGTATATATGAGGCAAAAGAAAATGTAAGAGCCAGGCACTAGTGGATCACACCTGTAATCCTAGCTACTCAGGAGGCTGAGATCTGAGGATGGCAGTTCAAAATCAGCCCAATCAGAAATAGTCCCTATAGGGCTGGGAAGGTGGCTCAATGGTAGAGTGCTTGCCTTGCATGCCTGAGGCCCTGGGTTCGATTCCGCAGCACCACATAAGCAAAAAGAAAAAAAGCCAGAAGTGGCGCTGTGGCTCAAGTGGTAGAGTGCTAGCCTTGAGCTGAAGAGCTGAGGGACAGCGCCCAGGCCCAGAGTTCAGGCCCCATGACCGGACCCCCCCAAAAAAAAGAAAAAAAAGAAAGAAATAGTCCTTATAAGACTCTTCAACTAACCACTCAAAAACTGGAAGCAAAGCTATGTCCCAAAGTGGTAGAGCACTGTTCTTGAGCACAAAGAGCTCAGGGACAGTGCCCAGACCTTGAATTCAAGTCCCATGACCAACAAAAAGTGGGGGGGGGGGAGGAAATGTAAGGAACTCATGGACTATGTTCTTCTTCAAGTCCCGCATCTGTTCCATTCTGCCTTCTCTCCACTTTTTAGTTTTCTTCTGTTTTTCTTATAATGTCTAGAAATTTTTTAAAGCTTTACTTAGTAGATATAATATGGAAAAATACAACACTCCCTCTGAACAGAAGTCTAATACTATTTTATAAGCATGGTTTTTCCTCTTCTGAAACAAGAACAGTCCTCAGGACCAATGGAATACAATTGAAAACCCAGAAATTAGCCCACAGACCTATAGCCATCTAATCTTCGATAAGGGAGCTAAAAAAAATAGAATGGAAGAAAGACAGCCTCTTCAGTAAATGGTGCTGGCAAAATTGGTTCACTACTTGTAGAAAACTAAAGCTAGATCCTTATATATCACCCTGCACCAGAATCAACTCCAAATGGATCAAAGACCTCAAAGTCAAAGCAGACACTCTGAAAACATTACAGGATGGAATAGGAGAAACCCTAGGTCTCCTTGGCACAGGCCGAAATTTTAATAGAGACCCAGAAACACAACAAATCAAAGAAAGGTTGGACAAATGGGATTGCATGAAATTACAGAGCTTCTACATCGCAAAGGACATAGCTAGCAAGCTCAATAGAAAGCCCACGGATTGGGAGAAGATCTTCACTAGCCATACAACAGACAAGGGTCTCATATCTAAACTATACCTGGAACTTGAATGCTTTCTAATCTACACCTTTATGTCTGACCAGGTCTTATCCAGTATCCTGGACTTGCTCTCATTGTCCCTTTTTATTGAACTACCTTGCATCTTTGGCTCTGCCCAGACTATACTTAGAGGTCTTTTTGCTCTATCTCTCTTCAATCTCATGTCTGCCTTCATGATGAACACTGATTTACTTGAGATACAGAGGTTGAATTTTCACTAGATGCTAGGTCTCTGGTCCAATGCACATATGGTATTTATACATAGATACACTGTTCAGAATCCTAACTATTGTGACCACAGTTTTGGAATGCCTGTAGAGTATGAGATGGAGGGCCAGCCAGAGGGAGAGTTAGCTCAGGAATGTAAGGGTCTGTGTCCTTTCCTTGACCCCAATGCTGCTTATCTCTCAACCCCCAACTGGATTTTTGTACATGAAAATTTTCTCACTACTACCTGCTTCTCTGGTAGCAAAGGGTGAAACCACTTCCATTTGAACTTCATGTTGATCACTTTGTAAAGGAATTTAAGAGATTTATGATCTCAGATTGAGAGGGAGGACAAGGGCAGTAAAGAGAGCACGTTGATTGGCATATGGGCCACCCAGTTATGGGCAGGGACTGACACAAGAACTGTTGAACTACAGAGTTGAAAGAGGAATCTTGGCAGACTTACTGCAAAGTAGATAATGTGCTAATTCCTCTTGGGGAATTCTGGCTGGCCTATGTTGTATTAGAGGCCATCCGGTTGGATTTGGTAGTGAATTATACAACAGAAAATACATAGGTAATGGGACTTGGGAAATGTCACTATTGAATCATCCTTACCCTTGTTAAGGTTGACTGGGTGGCATGTTCAGTTACTTAAATAACAGTAGGATGTTACTTTCCCTGAAGCTATAACAAGGCAGGGCAATGAGCTCCAAGGATGCTCCAAGAATACTTAAGCTGAGCTTTCTTTCTCTTCCTCTTCAACTTCATTAACATCTGGGGCCTGAAATAATGTGAAATCTTGGACCTTAGAGATCACCTAATGCAATGTCTCCTTGCCCTGCCTTCCCTTCCATTTCCTTGACTCACCTTACTTCCTTTTTAATAATGAGAGAAATTGGGCCCACAGGAAGGAAGAAGTGGCCTATAGTAGACAATATAGCCAGTGAGTGACAGAATGGGACTAGGACCCATGTCACCTCTCTCTGTCTCTCTGTGGCATGGTCTTTCTACAATACAAAGCTGTCTGCATTGTCTCTAAACTGAATACAAAATGCATGCTCATGTTTTCCTCTCATGCTTTTCTCTCTCACTTCATTTGTGCTTCTGACAGATGGTAAACAAACTCACTGTGTGGGCTTTGGTTCACTTAGAAAAGACAAGGAGAAAAGTTTGTCAAGGACTGTTGACATGGAAAAAACAGGGACAGACCAAAAATCAATAAAATTAGTGAAAAGTAACAGGTTTTATTTAATAAGAAAAACTAAAAAAAATCTAAAGCATATGATTTACTCAATTTTTAACCTAGGGACAAGGGACATAAAATTCTGTTTAGTTAACATGTCATGGTAGCAAAATTGTAATGTTTGCCTTTGCTAAGTGAAATTGGTCTCATTTTTATTTGTCCATTGTTTTGAAGCAGGATAATTTTTTTCTTATTTTCTTAATTATAATTTTTTTATTGTGAAAATACTGTACAGAGGCGTTACAATTACATGGGCAAGATAATGAGTACATTTCTTATCAAGCATTGTAGCCGCCTCCTTTGTTTCCCCTTCCCATCCCTTCCCATCCTCCACCCCCCGCCCCCTCACCCGATCCTCCTCCCCCCCCACCAAAGTTGTAAAGTTCATTTTCGACATAACGACTTGTACATCTCATTGTTGCAATGGGTCCACCTGTATTCCTATTTAAACAATTTGTTTTTTCCCTTCTCCTCCACAAATTATACCAACATCAAATACAGTGAAAGCAGGGGTTATACCATGGGGGAGGGACATACAAAGCAATAAAGAAATCATCTTATAAATTTGTTAGAAACAATCGCATGAAAGAAAAAAAACCAATTGAATACATATCTTAGGGTTCATTTCCCTAACATCAGCTTATTTTACCTTTTCTGCTTGACTCAGACATATACTAGTTATTGCAAATAAGGGAAACCATGGGGCCTATGTTTCTTTGGGCCTGGCTTACTTCACTTAATATAATTTTTCCAAGTCTTTCCATTTCCTAACAAATGGGGCAATGTCATTCTTTCTGATGGAGGCATAAATTCCATTGTGTATATATACCACATTTTCTTGATCCATTTATCTACTGAGGGGCATCTGGGTTGGTTCCATATCTTAGCTATGGTAAATAATGCTGCAATAAACATAGTCGTGCTGGTAGCTTTAGAATGGTCTAGTTTGTGATCATTTGGGTAAATGCCCAAAAGTGGGATTGCTGGGTCATAGGGGAGCTCTATGTGGAGTCTTTTGAGGAACCTCCATACTACTTTCCAAAGTGGTTGAACAAGTTTACACTCCCACCAACAATGCAGTAAGGTTCCCTTCTGTCCACATCCCCTCCAGCATCTGTTGTTATTAGAGTTCTTGATTATAGCCATTCTGACTGGGGTGAGGTGGTATCTCAATGTTGTTGGAGTCTTTTGAGGAACCTCCATACTGCTTTCCAAAGTGGTTGAACAAGTTTACACTCCCACCAACAATGTAGTAAGGTTCCTGAAGCAGGAGAATTTTTAAAAATTCATTTTGGATTCTTTAAAAAAGAATAACTATTTCTAGAAAGAGATGTTCTATTTCCTGTTTAAGGACTAGAAAAACCACATATATCATTCAAACCATTTGTATTTTTTACTTTTGAGGAAAAATTCTTGTTTCTTCCTCTGGAATGAGAGGTACAATTGAGGGGCCATGCTTCTTTGAACAAAAGAAGGATGCGTTGCTATGATGTTCTGGCTCTTGTGTTCTTTAGGACAGCATACTAAAGATGTTTGAAGTTGTATTATGCTTTTATACCCTGTGCAGTTACTATCATGATGCTAGTGGGCTTGGTGGTGTATGCCTGTCATTCCAGCTACTCTGGCATTTGAGGCAGAGGGATTGTATGTTTGAGACCAGCTTGGGAAACTTACTGAGAACCTGTCTCAAACTAAAAAATAAAAATGGATGAAGGTATAGATCAGTGTTAGAACACTTACCTAGCTTGTATGGGCTGTGAGTTCAGTCTTCAGTACTGAAAAATGTAAGTGGGTAAGTTCTGGATCTGGCAGGAAATTCTCTTTGCAAACTCTTTGTACCTGCCATTCGTAACCTCTCCTAAATCCTTCTTTAATAGTATTATACTACACAAAGCTAATTGATTATATAAATGTAAGAAAAATAAGGCTGACATTGGCAAGTATGTGGTGAGAAGTGGCTTTTTTCTTTGACTAGAGGGATTGCTAATCAAATGGGTTATGCTCTGATTCTCAGCTCTTCCCATCCCTGCTTCCCATATCCAACACTCCCTACTACCAGAACCCTTATTGCAAACCTTAAAATAACACCATTTAGTTCAGGAGTTCAAAGTCTTGTTAGCAAGAGCCACTAGGCCAATATGGGGGAACATTTTCCTTATAGGTGAAGTTTATTCTATAAGGTGCTATATTTTCTTCAAGTGTCTCACTTTAGACAGAACACCACTTTTCTTCTGTACATAGGGTGATCTGCTAAATATCTTTTTTTGCCAGTCCTGGGGCTTGAACACAGAACTGGGTACTGTCTCTGAGCTGCTTTTGCTCAAGGCTAGCACTCTACCACTTGAGCTACAGCACCACTTCTGGCTTTTTCTGTTTATGTCAGACTGAGGAATCGAACCCAGGGCTTCATGCATGCTAGGCAAGCACTCTACCACTAAGCCACATTCCCAGCCCCTAAATATATTTTTTTTCAGAATTTAATGGAACATTTCCTAGGCAGAAAGAGAATCACTGAAACTGTCCTTTCTACTGTGCACAATCATGATGATCTGTTACATATCTTCTAGAAGAAAGGAGTAGGTTGTGCAGTAGTCCAATGAAAGGATGAGGGAAAGGGTTTTCATTTCTAAGGGATCCTTTTTTTAATACAGAAAAATTGTATTTATTTAGAAGCATTCAGAATGTCAACAAAACAGCTGCAACTTTTTTTTGCCATTACAGTTAACAGAACAATTATTTCGTACAAGCTGCATCAGACAACTGACGAAACAACTACCATCCCCATATATAACTAATTTGTTCTATGCACCAAAAAGAACCTGCTTTAAATTTTCATGCCAATTTACACCCATACTGTACCAGGCAAGGTTAGGGCTATTGAAAATACCACCAGGACAGGGCTATCTAAAGACACATTCAGTAGTGTATTAACTATACAGAAAAAGACACTGAACAGTTTAAAAACAAATTTTACATAGACTTACATTTCAATTTTTTCTTTAAAAGGAGTTAGTTGTGTACAGGGGGTTAAATGCTTTTTTTTCCCTTTCCATATAGATTTTTTATTGTAAAAATACTGTACAGAGGGGTTACAGTTACATGAGCAAGGTAATGAGTACATTTCCTATCCAGCATTGTTACCTCCTCCTTTGTGTTTCCCCTACCATCCCTTCCCTCTCCACCTCCACAACTCCTCCCTCCCCCCTGAAATCGTAAAGTTTGTTTTCAACACAGTGTCTTGTACATCTCATTGTTACAATGGGTCAAACTGTATCCTTATTTCAGCATTTTGTTATTTCCCTTCCCCTCCCCAAATGATAAAAACGTATATACAAGATGCAGGACACGGGAATCAGATACAGTGAAAACAGGGGTTATACCATGGGGGAAGAACATACAAAAGAAACAAGAGAATCACATAGTGCATTATAAGTTCATTAAAAACAATAGCAAGAAAGAAAAAACCACTATGTTCATTTCACTTAACATCATCTTATATGGTCATATGTACATCGCTTTTGACATTCTTTTGCTTGTCCTAAACATGTAATAGTTATTGCAAATAAGGGAAACCATGGAACCTATTGTTCTTTGGGCCTGGTTTACTTCACTTAATATAATTTTTTCCAAGTCTTTCCATTTCTTAACAATGGGGTGATGCCATTCTTTCTGATGGAGGCATAGAATTCCATTGCGCATATATATATATATACCACATTTTCTTGATCCATTCATCTACTGAGGGGCATCTGGATTGGTTCCATATGTTAGCTATTGTAAATAATGCTCGATAAACATTGTTGTGCTGGTAGCTTTGGTATGACCTTGTTTGTGATCGTTTGGATAAACACCCAAAAGAGGGATTGCTGGGTCACAGGGGAGCTCTATGTGGAGTCTTTTGAGGAACCTCCATACTACTTTCCAAAGTGGTTGAACAAGTTTACACTCCCACCAACAATGCAGTAAGGTTCCCTTTTGACCACATTCCCTCCAGCATCTGTTGTTACTAGATTTCTTGATTATAGCCATTCTAACTGGGGTGAGGTGGTATCTCAATGCTGTCTTGATTTTCATTTCTTTTATGGCTAGAGAAGATGGGCATTTCTTCATATGTCTAATGGACATTCTTATTTCCTCTTCAGAGAAGTTTCTCTTTAAGCCTTTGGCCCATTATTAATCGGGCAGTTGTTTCTTTGAGGATTTGTTGTTGGGGTATTTAATTTTTTTAGTTCTAAGTATATTTTAGATATAAGGCCCTTGTCCATTGTGTGGCTAGTGAAGATCTTCTCTCAATCCGTGGGCTTTCTATTGAGCTTGCTAGCTATGTCCTTTGCCATGCAGAAGCTCTGCAGTTTTATTCAATCCCATTTGTCTAACCTTTCTTTGATTTGTTGTGTTTCTGGGTCTCTATTAAGAAAATTTTGACCTGTGCTAAGGAGCCCTAGAGTTTCTTCTATTCCTTCCTGTAATGTTTTCAGGGTGTCTGCTTTGACTTTGAGGTCTTTGATCCATTTGGAGTTGATTCTGGTGCAGGGTGATAAATACGGATCTAGCTTTAGTTTTCTACAGGTGTTTAACCAATTTTGCCAGCACCATTTACTGAAGAGGCTGTCTTTCTTCCATTCTATTTTTTTTAGCTCCCTTGTCAAAGATTAGGTAAGTATAAGTCTGTGGGTTCATTTCTGGGTCTTTAGTACTATTCCATTGGTCCTCAAGTCTGTTCTTGTGCCAGTACCACGCTGTTTAGTACTATGTTTTTTTAGTAGAGTTTGAAATTTGGAATTGATACTTCTCCAGCGTTGTTCTTTCTACTAAGAACTGTTTTTGCTATTTGGGGTCTTTTATTGTTCCATATGAATTTTGGGGTTGTTTCTTCTATTTCATTGAAGAATGAGGTTGGGCATTGATAAGTATCACATTGAATTTGTATATAGCCTTTGGCAGTATTTCCATTTTCATGATGTCAATCCTCCCAATTCATGACCATGGGAGGTTTTTTGACTTCCTTAGTTCTGCTTTAATTTCCTTTTTCAGGTTTTTAAAGTTTTTGTCATAGAGGTACTTCACTTCTTTATTTAAGTTAATTTGTAGGTATTTTATTTTTTGTGGGGCTATTACAAAAGGGGTTGCTTTCCTAATTTCAGCTGCACTCTTTTCATTATTGGCATACAGGAAAGCCATTGATTTCTGAGGGTTAATTTTATACCCTGCTACTTTGCCAAAGTTTTGAATCGGCTCACGTAACTTGGTAGTGGAGTCCATGATGTTCTTTAAATACAAGATCATGCCATCTGCAAAGAGGGAGAGTTTTACTTCATCTTTCCCAATTTGGATTCCTTTTATGTTTGCATCTTGTCATATTGCTGTAGCTAGGCATTCTAATACTAAGTTGGAGAGGAGTGGAGAGAGCAGACATCCTTGTCTCATTCCTGAATGGTTAAATGCTTTATAGACAAGAAAAAAACTGTGCTAGAACCAACTTATTCATCATCATCCTTTTCATTTTCTTCTTCTTCCTCATCCTTTTCATCTTCTTCCTCTTTTTCCTCTTCCTCCTTGCTCTTTTCAGCCTTCACAACTCCCCTTTTCTTGCTGCATTAGATTTTCCTTTAGCTCAGTAAGCAGCAATATTGTTTTTGTATTTTTCCCTCAGCTTAGCAGCCTTCTTTTCATAAGGTTGCTTGGCATCTGAAGCAGTGCTGTTACACATCTCTCCCAGGTTTTTTTTTTGCAACATCTTATAGACCAGGATATTCCCCTTTGATTTTAGGGTGATACTCAGAAGAGAACAAGAAGGAGGCCGAAGGAGACCTCTTGGGTGTATTGGGGTCCTTGAACTTCTTTTTTGTTTCCTCGTTAGGAGGGATGTAGATTTTCATTTCTCTTTTATGACGAGCCATGTCTGCCTTTGCCATATCTTCAAATTTCCCTTTCTCTTTAGCAGACATAGTCTTCCACCTCTCTGAGCACTTCTTAGAGAACTCTGAGAAGTTGACGGAAGCATCCAGGTGCTTCTTGTGCTCCTCCAGGCAAGTTTGCCCAAGGAAAGTATATGATGACATTTTGTCTTGGCTTCTTAGGATCTCCTTTGCCCATGTTTAATTTTTCCTCTGTGAGGCACAGAGTCGTTCGATGCCTGTCTGGCTCTCACTTGCCCCTGCACTGTTTCTATGGAGCTCAATATACCGCAATGGCTGTGAGAGCGGGAGCCAGATGCAGCCTCCTCACTCTCTCCACTCTGTAACCAGATCCTTTTTTTATTCCCATGGAGTGGACTGATCTTAAGACAGGCTCAGATTCATCCTAGGTACTAGCTTTGTTACCTTAGGAAAGTGACTTACCTCCCTTGAGATTTAGCACTCGCCTATAAAATATATGCCATAGTAACCTGTAATAGAAGTCGTTGTTCCACTATAAGTAATGCTCAGGAGATTCTCATTTATCATTATTAATGTTTTCATCTATTTTCAAGAAGACATGGAGGCCCATTGATTACAGAAATGTCTTTCATTACTTTCTACATTTGTGTTTTCTTTATGGAAACATGAATTTACCAAATCCTCTGATCTTTACTGCTTATTCTTCTTGAACCTTCACTAGTGGTTTTGGTTTTCATTTAGTAGGTTAGCAGATATGTTAGCTTGTTTGTGAGATACTAAATAAGATACTAGGCCATATTTTCTGAGACAAGATCTTACATAGCACAGGTTGGGCTCTAATTCATTCTATTTTTATCTTTGCCCCTTGAGTGCTATGGTTACAGTAGGCATATGCCACCATGCATGGTTTAGGATACCAGGTCTTTATTGAGTATATAACTCGTGCATAGAATATATGTGATTAGAAGAGTTTAGGAATACCAATGAGAGAAAATATGTTGCCCAATGTTACCAATGCCTGTATGCAGTGGATAAATAAAACTGTCCTGTAGAGGATTGAACAGAGATGCTGTTAGAGTTGGTGGTTTCTATCTGACACAGTCTGGCTAGGAGGGTCTGAGGAGATTATGTCAAATAGGGCAATGATTTCCAAACTTTGCTGTCAATCAAAATCTGGAGACCTTTCCAAATATCCTGAATCAGAATCTTTGAGAGTGGGATTTGGAATCTGTATGATTAAGACATGATTTTTGTGCAGCCAATCCACAAATCAGAGTCTATGAGAACAGGGTTTTATGGTTGGTTTGAGAATGGAGTTCCTTCCTGAAGGCAAGATAGAGGGGTGTGTTTATGAAAAACAATGAGTTCTAAATGGAATGACCTTTGAGGTTAGTGGGAGAGGAGAGACTGAGCAGTGTAATAGTTCAGTATGAGTGGAAATGTTGAGCCATGGGTGTCGATTTCTGGTGAGAAAAAGAAGATCTAACTGTGAATGAGCTACAAGGTTATTTCCTGACTACAAAGAGAAGATTATGGAATTGTTTGCCAGGATTTTGCCTTTCCTTCAGTTGAAGTCTGCTTCAGGTTGATTAGAAGCTGCAGCTAAAGGTGGAAAAATTCACTGTCTTTGGTTCTTTAGCCAGGAGTGTATACTCATCCGGCCTCCAAGGATTCTGCTTTGTTTCTCTGTGTGGTTTCTAGCCTTTCCCTATTGGTACATTAATTCTATTAGGTGTGGACATGACTTAGTTTTAGAGAGAGTAAATTATAGATAGAAATTTATTTCTCTTACCTCTGGAGTCTTAGAACATCCAGGTGTCTTCAAAGATGGTGCTTTATTGCTGTGTCCTTCCAGCCAAAGGGAAGGTCGAAGGATCTTGTTTTAGCCCTTTTGAACACTAATCTCAATCTTGGGGTTAGAGTGTCTTGTCTTAGACACTTGTCAAATGGCTCCATCTCTTAATGCTATCACATTGGGAATTAGGTTTCAACATATGAAATTTTGGGGAATACATAAATTCAGACCATACCAGTATGTGTGCAGAGGCATCTTTCCATTAAAAAATGTAGGATGCGGGCTGGGAAGGTGGCTCAGTGGTAGAGCGCTTGCCTTGCATGCCTGAGGCCCTGGATTCGATTCCTCAGCACCACATAAGCAAAAAGAAAAAAGCCGGAAGTGGTGCTGTGGCTCAAGTGGTAGAGCGCTAGCCTTGAGCTGAAGAGCTGAGGGACAGTGCCCAGGCCCAGAGTTCAGGCCCCACGACCGGACCAAAAAAAAAAAATGTAGGATGAACTGGATGCTGGTAGCTCATGCCTGTAATCCTAGCTACTCAGGAGGCTGAGATCTGAGGATTGTGGTTTGAAGTCAGCCCAGGCAGGAAAATCTGTGAGGCTCTTATCTCCAATTAACTACTAGGAAACTGAAAGTGGAGCTGTGGCTTAAAGTGGCAAATTGCTCGCCTTGAGTGAAAGAGTTCAGGGACAGTGTCCAGACCCTGAGTTCAAGCCCCATGATCAACCAAAAAAATGTAGGATGTACACACTTTTGCATGGAAAACATCTGAAGATTTCCTTTAGGACCTGAATGAACTCTTTATTTGTGAATGACCATTGGAAGACTCTAGAAGCAGAATTACATGCCTCTGAGGGGGAGGCAAGACTCATACACCCTCAACATTAGTGGTCTAGAAAATTCCCTTTTCCGGAAAACTTACAGCACTGCTCAGCACCACATTGTGTCTGTTAAGTGAGGGCAGCAAAATGAAGCTGAGTGAAAGCTGTTGAATAATAGAGGTACTGAGCATGGGGAAAATGAGCATAAGTGAAAGGGTCTATTTGATTAAAATAGTGTATTGTGAAATACCATGGTGAACCCCCCTGGCGCAATTAAAATACACTTAAAATGAATGACAGGGATACAAAACAGATCCTGTTTGGAGTGTGGGTACTAGTGGAGGGGGGGTGAAGAGATACAGTGAAGGAGGTGAATTGTGATCAGCATACCTTACATACATATAAAAAAATGGGAGAGTGAAGCTTGTTGAGATTGACTGGGGAGGGGGAGTAAGGAAATTAACAGGTGAATCTTACCAAGGTACATTGTACACATTGGACATCACAAAAGGAGATTTTTTTATACAACTAATTGATGCTAATAAAAATATGAGAAAAAATAAACTTTATGGAAAAGAATGCGAACCTTAAGGAAAATATTGATCAGGGTTGGAACTTTCTTAAACTTTGAATCAGAACCTGCAGGCTCCTGAGGTACATATGTAGAGGTCACAATAAGGCAAATGCACACTTTGGAACTAGCATTCAAACTCCATAAATGACTATCGATTACTCTTACCCTGTTGAAATCAGCTTGACCATTTTTGAATGAAAAACTCTGAGCCAGTGTTTTTTCAAATTTGAGTGCCTATCAGCCTCACCTATAGGGCTGTTTAAAAATGGAGATGGTTGTGCCATCTCCAGAGTTTCCGATTCAGTAGGATCAGAAAGAGGGTACTTGGGCCCCAGTGGCTCATGCCTGTAATTCTAGTATTAACAGGCTGAGATCTAAGGATCTCAGTTTGAAGCCAGCTTGGGCAGAAAAGTTCATGAAACTTTTATCTCCAGTAAAATACTCAGAAAAATCATTAAGTGGTGCTGTAGTTCAAGTGGTAGAGTTCTAGCCTTGAGCACAAAGAAGCTCAGGGACATCATTGAGGCCCTGAGTTCAAGCCCCAGGGCCGGCAACAAAACAAAACAAAACAAAAGGGTACCTGAGGATTTGTGTCTCCCAAGTTCCCAGACGAAACCGGATCTGTTGGCATGAGAACCACTGGCACAGGTGAATGGCTCATTTTATTCATATTTTTGGCTTGAGCAGAAGTTGGTAACAAAGGAGCCTACTCACCAAACCCACTTAACTCCTAACTGCTCTTCTTCTAAAGTCCCAAAAGTTTCTTTGCCCCTCACTCCCTTACACCAACAGTGTCTTTTTGAATTCTCTTGTCTTGGAATGCTGAGAAGTCAACGCTTGCAGAATCAGAATGCCCGGGTGGATCGTGACGGTGGTGGCAGCCCATCAAAGGTCCCTCTGGCTGGAATGGCGCTTAAGCAGTGGTGGTGCGCTAGACAACTCGGACTTGTGTGGAAGCCCTTGCTACACTTGCTCTTGAACTCAGGCACCATCTTGGTGTAGATGTCGAAGGCATTCATGGCAGACGCCACTCAGCAGCAGGAAACATCCGCAAAGGTGCTCAGCTTGAGGCCGCAGCCCGGGTTGTAACAGGAAGAAGCTGATGACTTCAAGTCCAATGTCGGTGATCTGGGATCCCAATGGAAGCCGATCGTTGCGGAGAGTCCCAAGGGGAGGTGGAGGAAAAAGGTCTTCTCTACTGACCTCTCCCTTCCATGCCGGCGATGGGAGTGATGATGACGTGGGCCTTGCAACGTGGCGCATTTGTGTAGTCCTTTCTCGCTTCTCTTGGCTGTTGCTGTGTTGAGTTAGATGGAGCTTTGGCATTTCTTCCCTGGTTCTTCCATGATTTTCGCTTAGGATAGCTGCGGGGCGACACGGTGGTAGCAGGTAAGGAAGGAGTAGCAGTCATCCCCAGCTGCCTAGGTGTATTGTCACAGATTTGGGGCAGATGCATCGGCGGGATCCCAGTCCACGGACACTGGCAACACAAAGTGTTTGGTTGCCACACGTTTGCCGCACAGGGGCTCGGGAATCTTCTGTGTGGCCACAAACCACAGGCTGCGGAGCAGGGATGGTGCCGAGAGGCTGAGTGGCAGCAGGATGAGGACGGCAGGCAGGCAGGCTGGTTGGACATAGACGGCCTTCGGGAATTCCATCTTCGGGGTGGCACGAACATCTTGAGTCAGCTGAGGAAGATCTCGCATTCACTGGGGAAGCTCTGAAGTGAGACGCGTTCAGTTACCGTCTGCTTGGTCTTTTTTTCAGCTAGATGGACGAAGGCCCGGTGGTGGGAGCAGCAGAACCCCTCCTGCCTGCGGGAGGAGTCAGGTGGTGAGTACTGGCTCAGAGAGGGCACACAAGATATACCCCCTGGCTTGGGTGGGGCTCAGTGACATGTGGGTTTGTTCTATGATGTCACAGCGACTGGCTGAGACCTTCTTGCTGCCCCAACCCTTACAAGGGCCAAAATGAGTGACAGTATGTTGGGTACTGATACTCCTCAGATCTCTAGATCGGAGTATCTGTTTTTTTTTTTTTTTTTTGCCAGTTCTGGGGCTTGAACTCAAAGCCTGCCTGGGTGTTGTTTTTGAGCTTTTCTTGCTCAAGGCTAGGGCTCTATCACTTAAGCCATAACTCCATGTCTGGCTTTTTATTGGTTAATTGAACATACAAGTCTCACAGGCTTTCCTGCTTAGGTTGGCTTTGAACCACAATCCTCAGGTGTCAGCCTTCTGAGTAGCTAAGATCACATGCCTGAGCCACTAGCCCACACCAGAGGATCTTTTATTGTACATAAGAGTCAACAGGAGCTTATTCAAATGCAGATTCTGAGGGAGCTCCAAGTGGCTCCAGTCAAGGTCAACCAGGGGTTTCTGGGTTGTAAGTTCAAAGTGAGCCACATCATCTAAAAATGTCGACTAGCTACATTTCATAAAGTGGACACACACACGCTGCAACCCAACAGTCATATTTCCTCAAACAATAACATCAGAGTTGGGAAAATGGAGGCGAAAAGAAGGAAACAGGCTGACTTGATCTTCCATAGTAAGGACACAGCCTTCTCACCCGTTTGGAGACTGTGCAGAGAGATGGGACAGTAGTTGGGTTTTTCTTAGGTCTGAGCAGGGAGGCAGAGGTTAATGAAAAAGCCATTAGGTCTAGGGAGGTGGGGGGCTTTCCGGTTGGGCCCATAATGGACTTAGGTAGATTGCCCTGCCTGTGTCAGGCGTCTGCACATATCTTTGGTGGCTTGCTTGATGTCTGTATGCACCTGGGAAAACTGGGGGAGGGGGGGAGGGAGCACAGGGGAGGGGAGGAAGTCAATCCTTCATAGTATGTCTTTGGATACATAGAAATAATGGGCCAAGAGGAAAGAGGCAAGTCCTTCAATCGGATCCAATGAAAAATAACTGCTTCCAACTAAACATGTGGGATGAATGCAGTTCCTTTGTTGAACCCTCCACATCTAGTCATACATGGTGGCTGGTGGATACTTCAGGGGTGACAGTGCAGAAACTGCCATTCTAGACAATTCCTTCCTCTTCTTCACTAGTAATTCTTCTTCTTACTGTAATTCCTCAAAATTGGACCCAACTTGAGGACACTTGATTCCAGTCTCAACACCCTGCCATTCCAGCCCCATTGTGATCTCTTTTTTTCTGAGCTTGTGTTGAATGCTTGGTTTGGCCTATGGTGCAGATTGGCTCTTTTCTTCTCTTTTCTTTTCTGGAAGAACATTTTCAGTTAACATTCTGGGACTGATGACAGTGAGCTGGTGAGGAAGTAGGATGCAAATGCTGCTGCTCCTTCTTCTGCTGCCACTCTAAGTGCTTCCAGGAACCATCTAGGGACAAGTTGGTGACAACCTGTATCATTGAAGACATCTCCAAAGCTGTTTCCAGAGGCACTTCTGGGAGGAGCAGGAGCAAATCCTGTCAGAGTTTTCTGATGCCAGCATGCCACCATGGGCATCTTAAGTATAACACTGAGGCTGTAGCTCAGCCCTCTCCTCCCAATGTAGACCTGGAGAAAGAGGGTTTGGCTAATTTCTAGGTGGTGCATTGAAGCCTCCTCCCATGAGTACATTATAGTCTGTCCCTTCCTTCATATCCATTAATCTGTGTTTAATATATTTAGGCACTTTATATTAAGTACACACCATTATAATTGTTAGGTCCTCTTGATGAATTGACCCTTTTATCATCATGCAATGGCTATCTTTGTCTCTTATAACAGCAGACTTAATGTCTGCTTTGTCTGATGTAAGTATACTTACTGCTACACTATTTTGGTCAACACTTTATTACTGACATTTTATTTTATTTTTATGAGTATATATTGATTGTCCAAGGGGGGTTCATTATAATAGCTCCACATATGCATACACTGTTATCTGATTGTTAGTCACCTCTATAATATTCACTCATCCTTCTTCCCCCTTCTTTAAACAATGTCAAAAGGATGCATTGTTCTAGTTTCATACAGGCTTATAAAGTATTTTGCCTATATTCATTTACCCTCTCTGTTGACCTTCCCCTTCCCTCTGGTATCCAAACACAATAGAATCTGTTCTAAATTGGTCATTCATTGTCTTTAGTATATATTAATTATACAAAGAGGTTTCACCATGGCAATTCACATATATATATGTTACACTTTAGTCAGATTAACCCCATTTGCCCTATTTGCTCTCTCTTTCCATACCCTCTTAATCATCTATTGTCCAATAACTTTCAGTGAGTTTCCTTATATGCTATCTTCATATACAGACACAAGGTATTTCCATATTATTTACCTTCCAAAATTTCCTTGCCCTATGTCTTTTCCTCATATTATACATATACTAGTATATATATTGTATATTATATTTACATATAAGATATAATGCATGTTATAATACATTATATAATATCTAGAGCATAAATATATTATATTACATATTTATATATATTATATAATATATAATGAGCCTGGCATTGGTGGCTCATGCTTATAACCCTGGCTCCTCAGAAGGTTCAAAGCCAGCCTGGGTAGGAAACTCCATGAGAATTTTTTTTGTCAATCCTGGGGCTTGAACTCAGGCCCTGGGCACTGCATCTGGTCCTCTCTGTGCTCAAGGCTAGCACTCTACCATGTGAGCCCCAGCTCCACTTCTGGCTTTTTCTGTGTATGTGATACTGAGGACTCGAATCCAGGGCTGCATGCTAGGCAAGCACTCTACCACTAGGCCACATTCCCAGCCCATAAGATGTTTTTTTTGTCTGTTGTGGGCTTGAACTCACAGCCTGAGCACTGCCTCTGAGCTTTTTTTGCTCAAGTCTCTATCTTTTGCAGCTCTACCGCTTTGAGCCAAAGCACCACTTCCAAATATAATTTTATTCCTTTTTGCTGATGTGGTACTGAGGAATCTAACCCAGGGCCTCATGTATGCTAGGCAAGCACTCTATCACTAAGCCACATTCCCAGCCCCTCCATGAGACTCTTATCTCCAATTAAATACCAAAAAGCCTGAAGTGGAGCTGTGGCTCATAGTAGTTGAGCAATAGCCCAAGCCCTGAGTTTAAGCCCTATGACCATCACCAATAAAATGGTATATATCTATATATAATGAACACATATATAGTCATACACTGTATATATATATGTATATACCTATTGTATATGCAAATCTTTTAGAGCAAGATTGTTTTCTGTTTATAGTTTTTTTTCTTCTATCTTGCTGTCTTGTGATTTGATAACTTCTTGTGGTGGTATACTCTGGTTCTTTTCTCTTTGTCTTTTATATATCTAGTATATGTTTTTACATGTTGGTTACCACATAGCTTTGTGGATAACTTACCTTCTTTTATTGACTATAAAAATTTTACAGTTTTACTTGTACTTCCTCTTGTATTCTGTTACTGATGTTGGAGTGTACATCTGACTATAGTGTGTACCCACTAACAAGTTTTTGTAAACATTTTTTGCCAGTCCTGGGGCTTGAACTCAGAGCCTGGACACTGTGCCTGAGCCTCTCTTTGCTCAAGGCTAGCACTCTACCACTTGAGCCACAGAACCACTTCTGGCTTTTTCTGTTTATGTTGTACTGAGGAATCCAACCCAGGGTTTCATGCATGCTAGGCAAGCACTTTACCACTAAGCCACATTCCCAGCACTACAGACATATTTTTAATACTTTGGTCTTTAATCTTTTATACTATAGATGAAAGTGATTTACACTACCCTAAGTTTATTTTAAACTCAGAGCATTCTATTCTATTTAAATTTTGCTTTTAGTTTTTATACTAGCATATGGCCATCTAGAGAAGTCTTCCCTGAGTTTATCCACATATAGATGGTCTGTATAAAAGCTAGGAGATCTTTTGTATGCTCTTCCCCCATGGTATAACCCCTGTTTTCACTGTATTTGATTCTGGTCTCCTGCATCTTGTATATACATTTTTATAATTTGGGGAGGGGAAAGGAGAGGAAATAACAAAATGCTGAAATAAGGATACAGGATGACCCATTGTAACAGTGAGATGTACAAGACACTATGTTGAAAACGAACTTTACAACTTTGGGGGTGGAGTAGGGAGGAGTTGGGGACGTGGGGAGGGAAGAGATGAGAGGGGAAAAACAAAGGAGGAGGTAACAATGCTCGATAGGAAATGTACTCATTACCTTACTCATGTAACTGTAACCCCTCTGTTCAGTATTTTTACAATAAAAACATAAAAATAAATAAAAGCTAGGAGAGTACTTTTTTTCATGAGTATGCACGTAAAATTGAGATGACCTGGGACATTCCAAAATTTAGAAATGGAAAAGAAAATAAGAGAAATTAGTGAAAAAGACAAGAGAGGCCAACAAGGTAGGAGGAGGAAACCTGGTGAGTAGGATGTCAAGAAGAGAAGAAAACATTTCAGAGAAGGAGGAAATTGATTTATGAGCTTGAATGTTGCCCACTGCTTAAAGAAGACGAGGACACAAATATTTTTACTCCACTAGTAATATGGATGCTGTTAATGAACTTGCAACTCATTGGTGGAGTTACAGGAATATAAATCCAATTGGAGTGGGTTGAGTTTATAAATAAATGTGAGGAACTTGAGACAGTGATTCAATGATAAAGAGAATTCAGACAGTAAGAGGAAAAGAGCTACAGAATGAGAGGTCCAAAAGTATTAAACCAGGATAACTTGGTGATGCATAAGAGAGTTTAGGTTCCAGAATACCATGAAGTAGAAAAAAACAACCCTTGAAGACTCCAGAACAAGTCCTTTAGTGAGTACTTCCTTTAATTCAATGGAGGCTAGAATTGCTTTCATTTTTCTATTCTTCTTACTTTGGCACTTGTAATCTCCATTACAAAGAAAAAGTTAACTCTTGCAGTGTAATAACTACTAGATCTGAAATCTGAGATGTAATAACTGTCCTTGCTTGACTGACCTTTTACAATTATTAATTTTACAAAGCTGATGCTTTTGGGTGTTGACACTGTTATTTGTGCACTTGATATTTTTTTCCAGTCCTAGAGCTTGAACTCAAGGTCTGGGTGCTGTCTCTGAGTTCTATTGCTCAAGGCTAGCACTCTTCCACTTGAGTCACAGCTCCATTTCCAGCTTTTTAGTGGTTAATTGGAGATAAGAGACTCATGAATTTTCCTCCGTGGGCTGGCTTTGTACCATGATCCTCAGATCTCAGCCTCCTGAGTAGCTAGGATTACAGGCATGACCCACCAGTGCCTAGCTTTTTAATTGTGCTCTTGAAAGACAGTATCCATATTAAGATTGATTTCTATGTTTTACATGTGTAAATAACATTTAAGCTTTATGGATTTTGTAACCTAATAAAAAGACAATAATGATATTAAAGATGACATGTTATCTACAATCAATATGGTCTATACCATGAGTTATGTATTTCTTTAATTTTTTTTGGTGGTCATGGGGCTTGAACTCAGGGCTTGGGCACTTTCTCTGAGCTCTTTTGAGTCACAGTTCCACTTCTGATTTGGGGCTGTTAATTGGAGATGAGTCTCACAGAGTTTCCTGCTCAGGCTGGCTTTGAACTGTGATCCTCAGATCTCGGCCTTCTGACTAGCTAGGATTACCGGCATGAGCCAACAACACTTGAGTCTATTTATTTTACAAATAGTATATTGATATTATTATTATTATTCTAATTTTACAAATTAGGAGATTTGGGTATTAGGATGGAACAGGTATCAGTGTAGCTGATCCCCAGGTGAAATCCATATACTTATTATTCAAATGTATTGCTTAATTTATTTTAAGGTACTGCATTAGTCTATGCTATAACAAGGTACTTGAGGATAAGTACTTTATAAAGAAAAAAAGCCTTATAGAGCTCACAATTTTGGAGACTGAAAGCCCAAGATTGATTGTTTAGCATCTTGTGAGGGCCCCCTGGCTGGGTGAACATAGCAAAGAAACAGTATGGGAACCGGCCATGTGTAGAAGCAGCCAAAGGTATGAGGTGGCCTATTTTTGTAGCAAACAGTTCCACAATTACTAATTCACTATGCAAGACCAGCGTGGACCTTTTTTTTTTTTTTTTTGTGGGGCTTGAACTCAGCGCCCGGGCTCTGTCCCTGAGCATTTTTGTTCAAGGCTAGAACTCTACCACTTTGAACCATAGCACCACTTCTGATTTTCTTATATTTAATTGGAAATAAGAGTCTCATGGGGCACTGACAGCAAATATAGCAAGAACAGGGGTTATACTGTGGGAGAGGAACATACAAAGAAACAAAAAAATCACATGGTACATTATAAATATGTTAGAAACAATACCAAAAAAGAAAAAAAAAAACCACTTGTGTCCCTATCTTGGGCTTCATTTCTCTTAACATCATCTTATCTGGTCATATGTACCTGCATCTTGTATATATATACTTCTCTAATTTGGGGAGGGGAAGAGAAAAAAACAAAATGCTTAAATAGGGATACAGGTTGACCCATTGTAACAACAAGATGTCCAAGACACTATGTTGAAAAATGAACTTTACAATTTAAGCAGGGTGAGGGGGGAGTGTAATTGTGGAAATGGGAGGGAAGAGATGGTAGGGGAAAAACAAAGGAGGAGGCAACAATGCTTGATAGGAAATGTACTCATTACCTTGCTCATGTAATTCTAACCCCTCTATACAGTATTTTTACAATAAAAAACGTATTTTTAAAAAACCAGAAAATAAAGCCAAGACAAAAAAAAAGTCTAATGGGGACTTTTCACCCCAGGCTGCTTCGAACCCCGATCTTCAGATCTCAGCCTCCTGAGTAGCTAGGATTATAGGTGTGAGCCACTCATACCTGGCTCAACACGGATCTCTTTTAAAGGAAATGGCCCCATAGCTTAACTATCTTGCACTAGTCCTCAACCCTGGAAGTTTCTGCAAGCTTAACATCACCACACTGGGGACTAAGCTTCCAGCACGTGAGCCTTTGGGAGGACACACTCAAACTATATCCAAATGATAGCAGGGACTCATTGAGCCCTGCATACCCATGGCAATTCCAATCCTTAACTAAAATTGTAAAAATGCATTTTTTGTCAGTCCTGGGGCTTGAACTCTGGGCCTGAGCACTGTCCCTCAGCTCTTCAGCTCAAGGCTAGTGCTCTACCACGTGAGCCACAGTGTCACTTCTGGCTTTCTGGTGGTTAATTAGAGATAAGAATCTCAAGGACTTTACTGCCCCGACTAGCATTGAACTGTGATCCTCAGATCTCAGCCTCCTGAGGAGCTAAGATTAAAGGCATGAGCCATAGGCGCCTGGTGTAAAATGCATATTTTGATCAGACCACAGCTGAGGTTTTGTTCCAAGAATGTCTCCTCACAGATTGTTTTCATGAGCTTCCATCACAGCTCCAAACTATTAAAGTTGGAATGTTAGCAAGAGTTAAAGACTTCTAACATTTCTTTGGATTCTCTTATAACTTTGGAAGGATTGCTTTACCCTTCTTCAACTTCACTATCATCTTCAAAGTGTTCTAGAAAAGTGATCTTTTAAAGTGGTCTCTCAAAGTCCAGTGAGCTTAATTTGACCTATAGGTTTTTTTTTTTAACTAAGTATCAATTATTGATATAAAGCCTTAGCTGGGATTTTTCTTTTTTTGTCAGTTGTGGGGCTTGAACTCTGGGCTTGGGTGCTGTCCCTGAGCTCTTCAGCTCATGGCTAGCACTCTACCCCTTGAGCCACAGCACCACTTCTGGTTTTCTGGTGGTTAATTGGAGATAAGAGTCTCACGGACTTTCCTGGACTTTGTTTCCTTGGCTGGCATTGAACCGAGATCCTCAGATCTCAGCCTCCTGAGTAGCGAGGATTACAGGCGTGAGCCACCGGCACCTGGCTCTTAGCTGGCATTTTTTTGCATGTTTGATTCCTGACTGCAGTCCCACCTGTTCTGAAGTGAAAATTCGATCCAGAGACTTCTATTTCAGCTTCTCTATTGCCACCTTCTGGAATGGGCCACCCTCCCTCAGCTAAATATGCAAATAACCAGCAGGTGGAGAGCAGAGTAGGTTATTCACATATGTGAATACCATTCATTTCTAGTTTAATCACAACCCCTTTCTCCAAACTGGAGCAGAGGGAAGTATTTGAGGGGGGGAAACCTTACTTCCCTTTAAGGCCCCAGTTATCACTCTCACTGAAAGGACATTGCCTAGGATGCTATTAAGTTTATAGGTGGGTGAAGTGTATCATATTGGAAAAGCTCATGAGGCAAATGATTGGTGAAGAGAAATGAAAGAGAGGAGTGTAGGTAGTCAAAGAATAAGTTCATTTCACTGCATTTCTAGAGTTTAGAGGACTACATTGGCATAGAAATGAAACAATGCTAGGCAAGGATGAAAGGAGGAGAAGCTCAAAGTTGAGTATTAAAACTCAACAGTGAACATTGCTTCTTTTCTTTGTTTGATTTTGCAATGGTCTCTGGGTAAGTCTGAACTACAGTGGGTCACTTGCCCCATCTGATCTTTCCTGAGGTTTCTGTTCTCTTTCTTTTGCCCTGGTGGATTCTATCCTCAGACACGTGTCCATGGACTGGGTGACCTCCAGTCCTTGGCCTTGGGCTTAAGAGTTGTTGGGTAGACCAAATGGAATATTCATGTACAAAGTTGGTGATATAAATCAAGTGGGAAAAATCCATTTTAGTGTGGTCATTGTGTCAACTCTTATTATTTCAGTTCAGCATGACCACATATATAAATCTCCTTTAGGGAACCAGAAAAGGGATACATGAAATAACATTTCTAAGAGGCATGGTCACTTGCTTCTATTAATAATTGCTACTTGCAAAGCCTGGAAGTGCTTAAGATGTTCATATTTTTTTGAACGATTGACTGGCTCCTTTATTTATACATATAAGAATAAAAAGCCAAGTGGGGAGAGGAAATCGTCTGTTGCTGCAGAAACGTGAAAGTCACATTTTTGGCACTGTTCCCTAGTTGATGTCATTCTGGGGAATGTGCTAAAGGCCATGATTTTCCAGAGGGAGAAGACTTTTTTTTTTTCATAGCCGGCTGTTTGTGGGCACTCATTGACCCTTCTGAAGTCAGGCCAAAACCAAGCTGGGTCTTTTTCTGCCTTGTTTGGCAGTACCAGACCACGCCTACTTTGAAGCAAAGTCTAAAACTTTTGCTGGTCCATCATTGTGCCTGGCCACACCCCATACTCTCTCATACCTTTGAAAGTGTCTCTTCAGGAACCTTTCAGCTCTTGGCCTTTGCACAGGCTGCTGAGAAGGTTGGTTTTCCCCTGCTGTGTGGTAGCACTAAAGTCTGCCAGGGTGTGTGTGTGAGTGTGTGTGTTGCACGCATGCGCACATGTGTGCTGGCCAGCCCTGAGCTAACTACTGAGGGAGACCACAGTAGAGTGTGGGTTGGGGCTTGGATGCAGCTGTTCTCATTCTCTTTTCTTAAATAGTCCCAGAGCAAAATGGGCTGCAGACTCCACTACCATCTGGGAGTAGTCTCTACCCTCATCCCTTTTCTCCTTGCCTAGTCTCATCTCTGGACTGCTGTGTAGAGCTGCCTAGAGACCTTTTAAGAACCACTTGACATGGTCTTTCGAGCTTTATGTGGGTTTCTCTAGCATAAAAAAGGTCATTGCATCATGGAATTGGGTAGTCTTGGTCACACCAGGCCACACCTAGGTTCTTACTATTTGCCCCACCTGCTTAACACATAGGTAGACACATAAAATTCACTATCATTCCCATCTCCATGCCTTTACTAAACCCATAATGTATAACTCTTTTATCATGTGCCTTGAACTACAGTTCTCACTGTCTCCCTATAGGGCCTTCATCTTGTTCATCTTCTGCTTAGCATTTTTTGAGAAAAGGGTCTTGTTACATATTACCAGCTGACCCTGAAGCCCAGGAAGACCTCAAACTCATGCTCCTCGTGCCTCAGCTTCCTAAGTGCTGGGATTGCAGGTGGTACTACAATGCCTGGCTTTTTGCTTAGATCTTAAGGCCCTCTAATACTTGACTCCAACTTTTACTTCCTATTTTCCTTGAATATTTTTTTGTGCTAGTCCTGGGATTTGAACTTGGGGCCTGGTCACTGTCCCTTAGGTTTTTAGCTCAAGGGTAGCATTCTGCCAATGAGCCACAGCTCTACTTCCAAACTTATTCTTTACCCTACTTGTAGACATTTATTCAGAATTATTAGTATTCTAGTGTAGGTATTTTTTTACCAAGCATAGTGATGCCTAGAGAAAGAAGTGATCAGATCTGCTCCAGGAAATTAAAGAAAATGTGGCAAATGAGATGATGTTCAAAGTTGGGTCTTGAAGATTCAAAAAGGAGTCCATGATGAAAACATGATTCAAACCGGAGAATAAGGAGAAGGATAATTTTCTGGATGCCTGCTGAGTTCTTACCCTTCTTTTGGGAGGTGGTGGCTAGAGCTTTTCCTACAGCCCTCATTATCCCTGCTTCCTGCCATAAGCTTTCTTGGGGGTAAAAGACACCAAGAGGTCCAGCTCTAAGAAAGGGGCACAGTTGAGAATCACTTCCCCTGGGGGCTCATCAATAGGGAGTAAATCAATCCATTTATTTTTATTGGTGGAGAGATCTGAAGTCATAAATGGTGAATGGAAATGCCCAAGGCCACACAGTCAGTTGGTGACAGACGCAGAATTAGGGGAACATTTGGACTATTATCTCAGGGTTCTTTCCAGTAGGCCGTGTTGTGGTTGTGGCATGTCTTGATTGCCTTTTGTTCTCCTGCAAGATTTTATTCCTTCCTTGTGTTTTAGTTCTTAAGTTTCCCCATCTAAAAAAACAAGTTGGAGTTAACTAGTTGGTTTCTGTATATAGCCCTTATTGACAGGGACATTCAGCCACTAGTGTGCACAGAGCATCACCTTTATTTTTAAAATTCTATTTTTATAATCTGTGATTAGTTGTACAAAGGAGTTACCATTCAACACATCAGTTTATAAGTACAATGCATTTTCATCGATATCTCCCTTTTCATCATTCTTCCCCCATCATTTCCAACCCCATCCCTTCCCTTAATTTTGTTAGTTTCATAGGATATGCATTATATGTAGGATGGCTGCATTCTTCCCCCTTCCTCTCTGCATTAGCATCATCTTTTTTTATCCATTTGCTGAAAGTAGAGTACAGAGACACTTTTGGAGCTGTCAAAAAGTGCTGAAAGTGCTGGGTGCTCATGGCTCACGCCCGTAATCCTAGCTATGGAGACAGAGATTTGAGAATCACAGTTTGAAGCTAGCCCAGGCAGGAAAGCCTGTGAGATTCTTATCTCCAATAACTAAGAGTCAAAAGTGTATTTGTGGCTCAAAGTGTAGAGCTCTAGCATTGAGCAAAAAAAGCTCAATGAGGGGCTGGGAAAGTGGCTCAGTGCCTGAGGCCCTGGGTTCGATTCCTCAGCACCACATAAGCAAAAAGAAAAAAAGCTGGAAGTGGCTCTGTGGCTCAAGTGGTAGAGCGCTAGCCTTGAGCTGAAGAGCTGAGGGACAGCGCCCAGGCCCAGAGTTCAGGCCCCATGACCGGACCCCCCCCCCAAAAAAAAAAGCTCAATGATAGCACCCAGGCCCTGAGTTTAAGCCCCAGGACCAGCACACATACACACATAGAAGTGCTGAAAAATGTAGTGGATCCAGGCTCTGAAGGCTTCCTATTGGCTTAGAAGTAGATCTGTATTTCAAATGGCCTCTTGTTTTTTATGTGATCGAATTGAAGCCTGAGTTGGGGTAGTTCTCCTGGAAAAGTTGAGATGATCTGGGTTTGGATCCCAGGGCTTCTGACTTTGTATATCCATACTGCTTCACTGAGTTGGTTATGTACTGGCCAGAGAAGTTCCTAAAGGACTAGAAGCTCATGAGTCTGTTACAAATATAGTCTAGTTGCAATGTGGGCCAGAGTGTTTGCAGATGGTAGTAATGAAGGAACAGGATCCAGGGTTTTGAGGGAAGATGAGAGAACAGTGGCCTTCTCACATCCTATTAGGATGTTTTGGGGTTTCCTTGGGTCTGAACCCCAGATGAGTGGAGGCTCAGGGACTATTTTTCCTCACTTTCCTTTATTCAAATTTCGATCTCTTCACACGGTCTCTCTTTTCATCTCCTTCTGCCTCCATTCCTAACCTGCCTCTTTCTACTTTAAAACAGAGATAATTATCTTTGGGTTGGTTCACCTCTACTTAAACACACACACACACACACACACACACACACACACACACACACACACACACACACACAACTATGCCTTATAGTCATTTTTAAAAGCAGCAAAACATCTCATAAGCCACTTTTGCATTTGCTTTTAATTTCATGCTGTTTGAGATTAATTGATTTTGTGCTCTCCCAGAATGCTCTGGTAGGGAAAAGGAGACAGATGAAGACCAGCTTCTTCTTTTTGGAAAAGAACCCAGCTTATATCAAATAGAAGACCTCTGTGACCAGTATCTTTTGTTCTTTGGATTGGTTCAAGTGGTCTCCAAGTTACTGGCACTTTTTCCCTGTGGCCACCCACATCTAATGGGAAGATAGGGAAGACATAAACTTTAGCTTTGAACCCATTAAATTTGAGAGTTCCACTTTACAATGGAATGATGATATTGAGTAGGCTATTGGATATATTGAGCTGGATATATTGTACTGTGGCTTGGACTCAGAGCCGCACATTCTCCGTTGGCTTTTATGCTCAAGGATGGCACTCTACCACTTGACCTATACTCTCATTTCTGTTTTTTTGCCTGTTAATTGGATAAGAGTCTCATGGACTGGACTTTCCTGCCCAGGCTGGCTTTGAAGCACAATCCTCAGATCTCGGTTTTCTGAGTAGCTAGGATTACAGGTATGAGCCACCAGTTGTCTAGCTAGCTTAGAATTTGATAAACAATTATGTCTCAACGTATAATTTGGGAGTCCAGCACGTAAATAACCTTTCAAACCATCAGAATGACTAGATCAATAAGAGATTGTGTAGAGAGGGAAGAGAGTTCTGTGTAATTCTCGGGCATTGATTTTTCAAGGAGCTGAGAAGCAGGCAAAACTGGACTCATTTCCTGGGAAGAAAGCTTTGCCTTCCCCTCAAAATTGGTATTTGATTTCTAAGTGTGGTACAGTGGAAATAAGTAGGCTACTGGTTATATACCTTAGATAAAGTCACCCAGATATTTTGAGTCTGTTTCCCTATGAGAGTTCTGGATGGAATTATGTTATGTTATGTGATTTATTCTAAAGAATCTATTAATGGGATTGGTAAAGTCTTGCTATTATGTTCTGTTAGAACAACACACATGTTGAAAAGACATTGCAAAGTAACAAATTCTGTACCTTTAATTAATTAATTAATTTAGTGCCAGTACTGGGGCTTGAATTCAAGGTCTGGGCACTGTCTTTGAGCTTCCACCTCCCCAATCAAGGCTAGCTCTCTACCACTTGAGCCACAGCTCCACTTCCAGCTTTTTTGTTACTTAATTGGAGATTAAGAATCTCATGGACTTTTTTTTGCCCTGCGTGGCTTTGAACAGGATCCTCAGATTTCAGCCTTATGAGTAGCTAGTATTACAGGTGTGCACTACCACTGCACAGCAATAATTACTATGTATTATGACTATGTTGTACCTTATCCCCTTTGTTTGTTGGATGATAATGGAGAAACAATCATTGTCCTGGGAAGTCAGCACATCTTGGTTCCTCTATGGGCTCAGATTCTGAGTAACTTGTTGAATGTAATGTTTTCCTTACCTGGTCCCAAGTTTCCACACATTAAAAGTTGAGGGCATTGGTTTTTGTCTGTGATTTTTAAATATTCTTTGAAAAAGAATTTTTTTTTCTGGTACCAAGATTTGAATTCAGAGCCTTGAGCTTACCAGGTTTCCTTGTTCAGTTGGTGTTATACTATTTGAGCCATGCTTCCAGATTGCCTTTTTGTTGATTACTTTGAAAATGGAGCCTTGTGGGACTTTTCTGCCTTCACTAATTTTGAACTGCAGTCCTCTGGCTCTCAGCCTTTTAAGTAGCTATGATTATAGGCATGAACCACCAGCATGAGGTTAAGAAACCTATTTTAGAAATGAAGTTGGTATAACTTCTCTGAGAAATCATTAGGTATATGGGAGGGGATAGAAGCTCAGATCACCTGAGAGTCATCCCTTGAGCCACTTTTGGTGACCCACCCCCACCCCCAGACATCAAAGAATGCAGTTTGATTTGCAACTAACTGAGCTCTACTAAATGAACTACTGACAGGCTTTTAAATACCCTGATATTCTATCATTTGAGAGTTCTCCTGGCATTGGTTTAAAGTCCAGGGTTCTTTAAAAGGGTAGAATAGTAAATACACAGGGCTTTGTGAACCACTGTGGTCTCTGTTGTCACCAGTGCTGCTGTTACTGCTGCCACTACCTCCTCCTCTTTCCTCTAAAATTCCATTAAACATATTTTAAAAATTCTTAGCTCATCAGATTAGAACAACAGGCCATGGATAAAATACAACCTGCTGGTCATAGGGTACTGACCCTTGAATAATCAGTGATGAGACCCCAGAATAAGTCCCCTGTCTATGTAATTTGGTGATGGTGTGGACAACGAAGGCCATCCTTCATCCTCAACAAGACACTTGTTTATAGCCTGTAGTTTCCAGACTGCTCTTGGCTGGGCCTCAAGGCAGGGGTAGGTACAGGTCACAGGTGGAACCTGAGCTCCAGTCCCATCTGGGGCCCTGCTTGAAGCAAACTACCCCCCCCACCTTTGGCAGAGCTGGGCCATTCCATGTGCATACAGCCTCAGGGAAGGCAGAGCTAGTAACAGTGGCCCAAGCTGGATCAGGGCCAAGAAGGGTGGCTCTGTTGCAGGCACAGCTGGGAGGGGGTGGGGATAAAGGGGATCATCTAAACATCAGAGTCTAGGCATGGAGGAGAGGAGGCCTAATTGGGATCAGATGTCTCTACAGAGCAATAACACTGCCACCTGGTTATGAGCATCTTAGTTTTGCAGAACCCAAAGGGCTTTTCCAGACAACATTTAATTCATCTTCATTGTGCCCTTGGGAAAGAAGGAAGAGGGGAGGGGGTTAAACTGCGATGAAGAAGAAAGAGCTCTGGGTTAGGAGTCTGGAGCCAAAGCTTGGTCACTGATTTTCTCGGGTAGCCTTGGACAAGTCTCTTCCACTTACTGCTCCTCATTTTCTTCATTTGTAAAGTGAAAGTTTGGACTGGATTGGTAGTTCTTAAAGTATGACGTCCAGATCAGCAGCAGCATTTGCCCCTTGGAATTTGTCAGAAATGTCGATTGTCAGGCTTCATCCCAGACCCAGAGAATCAGGAACTCTGATTCACTTTTAACAAATCCCTCCAGGCAAAGAGAACCACTAAGACTTTCCCAGATTTGATTCTCTGATTGAATTTGATAATGGATATAAAAAATAAATTTCAAACCACATCCTATACATTTTAAGGATGCTGATGGTGTTGGTGACACTGATGTATCAGATGATTCTCCTGTTGAATTTAGGCCATATACTGACAGCCAGCCCTTCACCCATTATCCTCAGTGAAGTTCCTCTGAAGGTCTGTAAGACAGACAGATACCCTCAGGAATGTACTCACTGTGTAGGTACATAGATACTATTCCAGAGAAGTTCCAAGTGAACTCTCAAACGACCAGAGAATAGGCCCAGCTATTATTAGAGATGAAAGGGGGAAGAAAAGCTCACTGTGGGTTAGGGGTGATGGCATTGGAAAGAATTCCTAGCGTTAGTGGTGGTGGTGATGGCAGGAGTCCTGAGGAATGGAGAGGGTTTCATCACTTTCCAGGAAGTTCAGGGGACATTGGGGGCGGGGGATGAATTTGAAAAGGAAGGCACAAAGGCAGAAAAAATAGCATATGACCTCAGCTTGTATAGTATTAAAACCAGAAGAATCCTTATGTTTATCTAGAGTCCTGGCTGATTCAATGGGTGTTGGCTATCACTCCAGTCATGTCTTTCTCACTCTGGAAACAGAAAAAGAAAGAAAATAAACGTGGGCGAGAAACCAGGGAGAAACTGCCCTATGTTCTAGAATTTAATAGTAATTCATTAACATACTTATAGTTTCTTTAGGAACAACTTGATTTTAACATACATCCCAAGTAATTGCAACACTCCAGGCATTATGGTTGAAGAAATGGCTTACATAAGATCATCAAAAAGAAGCGAATAACTGAGTTGGGACAGGAACCCAGTTCTAACTTCTAGTCCAGTGAATCCACATGCAAATTGTATTTGCTCTGAGATCTGTGGAATGGAGCCCTTTATTCAAAATACAGAGTTTAGAAGGCATGTGTTTGAAGTATCACTGGAAGAGAAATGCTATTCAGTTTGGACTATCAAACTTATGCTTTTGAAATTTGTTCTGTAGACAATGGATGCTGCTGAAGGTCCTGGAGCTGAGATATGGCCTGACATGCAATTAACTAAGGCTGATCTCATAGGATAGTACAGCAATGCCCACATAGAAGAGCTTTTCAAAGAAGAAATCCCTATTGTAGGCTGCAAATGCCACAGACCCATTCTCCATTCCCATGCCATGAGCACGTCTTTATTTTTACCCAAATAAATGATTCAGCTTCCCAACTGCAGCTTTTCTTCTGGGATTTCAGCCATTGGGGATGAAGCTACTTGGGAGCTAGAGCCTTTTTGGCTCTGGGCTATGTGGAGGAGATTGCTTTGGACCACACTCACATCAGATCTTGCTAACAAACCCAGGGCCACTTCTGTTCACTTCTGTTTCACTTTGTCCTGAGATTTCTATGTGCTAGGAGCCAAGGACCTGCAGGGTAGGAAGTACTCCACTCCCCCTCTTACAAAGCCCCAGGCCCATAGAGCCTGCTTCTACTTTGACCCATGTCAGTACTATCACCTAGTCAGTTCCCTAGACCCTAGCTACAACAAAAGGACCTCCTGGTGATGTTTTAAAAGCTTCGCTCACGCTCACACCCATTATCCTTGGGTTCACACAAAACTCTTTGCGAGATAGGCAGGGCTCATTACACTCCTACTATAAGGAGATGAAACTGAAGAGCAGGATGGGGGAAGCAACTTGTCATGAAGCCAGTGAGTGGCACAGCTCACTTCCGCCTTCTAGGCAGTATTCCATGCTTCCATTTGTGCCTTTGGGGTTGGAGTGGTCATTTTTTATATGCATTATTGAAAATTCTTTCCTATTCCAGGGAGGGCCTGGACTGGAACATAGAAAGAGAAAGACAGGAGACCAGATTTCTCTTCATTACGAATCCAAGGCCTCTCCCTCAATACCATTCTACCTCTGTCTATTTTGGTGGGAAAACCCTTGGCCCTGCCCACCCATAGACACAGGCCTGTCCTTCCCTTGTCTGATGCCAGTGCAGCTCTGGGTGAGAATGCGTCACCTCTGTCTGCAGCCTTCATGTTTTCTTTTTGACATCCTATTCTCTGCTTCTGGGTATTTGGAGCAAAGGAGCAACCAACAAGCTCTTCTTTCCCTGGGCTACAAGAGTAGTGAGGCTCACAACCTCAGATCTTCCTTGGGCAAAAGGGCAAAAAGCCAATTGTTGACTCAGAAACCGGGTCAGCACTACACACAGCAGCTTTTAAAATATGGATGGCACAGGGTCTTTGGCTGAGGCTGCCTTGGCCGAATGTTTCCAGGGCTCTGGCTGGGTCTGTAGTGTGAGCCAAAGGCAACACCAACCAGAGTAGCATCAACCCGGCTTTCAGAGTTCATACAATGTCATGCTGTCTAGATTTTCATCATGACTGCTCCCGAGACTCCAACGCAAAGGGAATTGGGTTGATTTCAACTGGAAAATATTCCTGCCATCTCAACTGTTCTCTGGAATAACCTGCTTGCAGCTGTCATGGGGCGGCCCCCTCTCTGAAGTGCGTGGCTTTTCCAAGGCCCAAACTCCAGGGATCTAGAGGGGAAGCGGAGGAGGGGACTAGATTCTATACTGCATACTCCAAGCCTGGCTGATACTTGCACTTTGTTTCAGGCCTGGATTGAGTCTCTGGGGTTGAGGAGGTGGGGGAGGGGTCCAAGGAACAGGCCCTTGCTGGGTAGATCTCTGCTTGTTGCTAATTACATTTCTTTTGTTGACTGGTTCTACAAGAAGGAGTCATCTTCTGATGAAGCATATCCCATTGGCTAGTTGGGAGAGGGCAGGAGACCTGGGTATAAATCCTGGGTCTGCTATCAACTTGTATTATGGTTTTAGTCAAATCAGTTATTACCTCCCTGTATCTCAGCTTCTTCCATTTAAAGTGGAATTACTAACACCCTTTACTCACATCCATGGAGTAGGAACAAGGTGGGGGACTTGATGAATGTACTAAAGGAAATGGAAGTGTGCTAGGACTTTATTTTTACTTCTCTCCAGACTCAAGGAACTAAAGGAGTTGCTCTTCTCTCCTTTCCCAATGTCCTGGGGTGTTGCTAGAGTATCAGGGATGAGAAAGTCTCCAGGGATTTGATGCTCAGAAAGCAAGGGAGAAAAAAATCAACACCTAAGTAGTAGCATAACCTGTTAGGAAGTGGAAATATCCTAAAATTTGATCAAGGAGATGTAGACAGCCAGTCAGAAGCAGAGTCTTGTGATAATGGGAAACAAGATGGTGGTACTGGGGTGGAATTTAGGGTAGCAGGAAGATAGAGTACCAGGGAGAAATATTACTGCCTCTTACCTTTGTGCCTCGGACTGGTGTGTATTTTGTCTTCATTAGCTTCCGAGGTTGCCAGACTCTAGTCTGAGATACAATATATAGAAGTCTCTGTTTTTTAGGTAATGGTGTACTTGGGTTATATATAGCTGGAGAGGAATGTTGATGTCAGAGAACAAACAGCTTCTTTCCTGGGATCAGAGCTTACTTTGGCTCTACCTGTGCTTACTGATGCTTTCCTATCTTACTGGCCTCTTGATATCTAAAAATGTGTTGTCCAGTATAATTTCCTGGGAAGAGAGGCTGTTTTTTACATGGATATATGTATGAAGGGATAGGTAGTAAAGACTGATTATGAAATGTTTAGGAAGGTTTTTTTAAACTTTCTTTGCTTTGTGACCTGTAGCTATATATTTGTCCAATAATTATTCTCTTCTTCTGTACTAATGAACATTTTCATTGGACACAGAAGTAGCCAGCTGAATAGTGTATTTCCAAGACTTTCTTGCAGCTAGGTTTGAGTGTTTAAGTAGATTCTTCTCAATGGAAGAGATGTATACATTTTTAAGGGGACTGTGTCTTGTCATATTTCTTCTTCCTGGTAACTAGAATCTTAGGTGTGTTGGTAGGATCTAGAGCAGCCAATTTTGACCGAGAGTTAGAAGCTACATGCTAATGGCAGAACAATAAAATGTGAACATTTTTAACATTCTATTCATTCAATAAATGTTCATTAACCAACATATGCAATGCAAACACTTTTCTAGCTACTGGGGATAGAGCATTAAAAAAAGCAATATTTCAGCCAGTATAGAGCTTGCTTTTGTGGCTGGAGGGTATAGTAGACAAACACTGGCAAAATGGGATTCAACTAAAAAGATAGAGTAATTTAGATGTTTTAGACCAGAACTTCTAGTATAGATATAGTCCTTTAAAAGAGTTTATGTCTAAAAAGTGATGGAAAAATCCAAATAACATCTTTGAGCTGTAGGCACATATGGTATCTGTGTGTATAAATGGTGAATGTCTGGCAAAATTGCATGGCAAGCCTAGACAAAATAGTTATCTTAATAATGGTAAGAAAGGAATGGGAAAGAGAGTTGGGAGACCTGGATTTGGGCTATATGCTAACTGTGTGATTCAATCATTTTCTTCTTGTCAGCATCCTAGTATTCTTATGGATTAGTGAAGGTACTTGCACCTGTACTAGTGCAGTTCTACTATCTATGAGTGGATGATACTTGATTGAGTTGATTCTCTGTGGCACACCAAGGATATAGAGAGTCCTGCTAAAGCTTATTGCATTGGGATGGTGGGAAAAAAACAATTGGAGCTTTTCTTTGTGCTAGTCCTGGGGCTTGAACTCAAGACCTGAATTGAATGCTGTCCCTGAACTTTGTTGCTCAGGCTAGCACTCTACCACTTGAGACACAGCTCCACTTCCAGTTTTCTGGTGGTTAATTGGAGATAAGAGTCTTAAGACCCTGGTATTGCATATATGTTTACTTGAATTAAGAAAGAGAAGGGGAGCAATAGAGTGGTGAGACAAAGGACAAGGGGGAACCAGTGCAACAGCAACATAACACAAGACAATATGTTGGAAATGATCTGTAGAAGTTGTTGGGAAGGAAAGTAGGAAAAAAATGAGGGAAGGGGTAAAAAGTTTGACAAGAAATGTACTTATTACCTTACCTATGTAACTGTAACCCCTCTATCCATCACCTTGACAATTAAAAAAACAGAGTTCCTGCCTGGGCTGGCAATGAACTGTGATCCTCAATCTCAGCCTTCTGAGTAGCTAGGATTACAAACTACTGGCATACACTCTGTTGGGACTTTTGGTCACCTTTGCTTCATCTGAGTCAATCATTGAGGGAGCAGCATGGTATATGGATTCCTCCATGTCGTTCATGTTTCCTTATTGCCAATTCAAGGATTTAAAGAAAGCCAGGAACTGGTGACTTATGACTGTACACCTAGCTATTCATGAGGCTGAGATCTGAGGAATCACAGTTCAAAGCCAGTCTGGATAGGAAACTCTGTGAGACTCTGATCTCCAATAATCTACTCAGAAAAAGCTGGAAGTGGCTTTGAGGCTCAAGTAGTAGAGTGCTAGCCTTGAGCACAAAGAAGCTCAGGGACAGCATCAAGACACTGAGCTCAAGCCCCAGGACCAGCAGAAAACAAGAATACCACCATCATCAACAACAACAAAGATTTGAGGAAGATTTCTTGAGTGGTATTTTTGCTAGAGGAATGAGGAAGAATTAGAGAGAACTATAACCCATAGAATTGACAGGTTTCTCACCATAACATCACAGAATGGGAAAGCAGATTCCTTTGGCTTAGAGGTTTTTTTTTAAATCAAACCCTTCCAGCCAGGCCAACTTCTAATGTTGACAATATTGTCCACTTGTTGAACTTTGGCTCACAGACTCAAATGTTGTAACACCTCTAGTCCTTAGTTAACCAGTCATAACTACCTCACCCAGCCATGTAAATAGGGCAACTTCTATGAGCTACCACATATGAATATCTTTTGAGGGTCAACTTCTGAGGGTGATTTTTGCATACCATGTTGTCTCCAAGTGTACTGTTACCAGTCCCTTTTCTCTAGGTGGTTAATGAGGAATTAGAAATTGTTGTGTCAAGGACTGGAGATAGTATTTCTTTGCCTCCATATGCTATAGTGTGTTCTGTAGAGGCTTCTTCATTCCAGGATCTCAGCTTGAGTTTCATATGCATTACACTGTGAATATAAAGGTTCCTCCTCAAAGCTCATGTATTAAAGGGTTGGTTTTACAATAGTACAGGGGGGTGATTGGATCATGAAAGTATTGACTTTAGCATAGATTATCCATTGATAAATTCATAGCTGAATGGACTGTGAAGAGGTTGGGCCTTGTTGGAAGATGTGAGTCACTGAGGAGTGTGCTGTTGAAATACATAACTTGTCCCTAGACTCACATATACTTTCTCTCTCTCTGACTCTATATCTCATTCTCTGTCCCCATCCTCCCCTTCATAAGATAGCTACTGTGCTCTACCACATGTTCCTCACCATGATGTTCCTTCTACCCTACCATGCACAGGCCCTGAATCAATGTAGTCAAGTGACATGGACTGGACTGATACCTCAAAAATGGTGTGTCAAACTAAATCATTCCTCCCTTAAGTTCTCTCTCTCTCTCTCTCTCTCTCTCTCTCTCTCTCTCTCTCTCTCTCTCTCTCTCTCTCTCTCTCTCTCTCTCTCTCTCTCTCTGTCTCTCTCTCTCTAAGTGCATGGTAGTACTAGGGATTGAACTTGGGGCATGGGCACTGTCTCTGGGCTTTTTTGTTTTGCTCAAGGTGAGCTCTCTATCACTTGAGCCACAGCTTTGGTTAATTGGAGATAAAAGTCACATGGACTTCCCTGCCTGGGTTGGCTTTTCTAACCATGATCCTCAAATCTCAGCCTCCTCAGTAGCTAGGAGTACAAGCATGAACCACTGGTGCCCAGTTATCCCTTAAGTTCTTAAACTGTTTCTTTAGGGATTTTTTTCCCCCAGTGACTTGATTAATGAAACATAAATCTGACAGGGGTTGACTGGGCTTGGGTTCTCACTCTCATTTGATAGGTCCCACCTCTTCTTCCTTTAAGGCCTTGCTTGAACTTCCATTCTTCTGTAAGAGTTAAGTTCACATACTTGGTCCTGACAGGGCTTACTAACCACAGTACTTAACGTCTACATACCATAGGAAGGCACTCCATTACTGTTTGAGACTAATTTTTTCATGTATAGATGCTTGTGTTCCTTTAACAAGTCATCAGTGCCTCTAACACGGTCTTCTAACAAGTTTTCCCGCTTTAACCCTTATTGCTCTCTATACAAAACTAGTGTTCCGTGTAAGATTAAAGTCCTAATATGTCACTTCCTTTGTCCAAATTTCAATGCTCCAGACTTGTTATGAGAAAGATCTATGTATGCATGTATATATGTAGGTATGGTGCTGGTATTCAGGCTTGAACTCATGGCCTGGGCACTATCCTTTAGCTTTCTTGCTCAGGGATGGTACACTGCCACTTGGGCTACAACTCCACTTCTAGATTTTTTTGGTGGTTAATTGGACTTTTCTGCCCAGGCTGGCTTTAACCTAAATCCTCAGATCTCAACCTTCTGAGAAGCTAAGATTATTGGTGCAAGCAAAACTCAAAGCCTTAGGAATGTCCTCCAAGGCTTTCATTCTGCCTGTTAGCACTCCACCTTATTCTCTTACTGCTCTCTCCTTGCACCCTGTTTAGTCACCTCAGTTTCCTTGAATACTTCGCAAAGCTTCTGTACTTTCTGTTCCTTCTTCCTGGAAATACCTTCCCTCAGATGTCTATATGGCTGGCTCTCTCACATCCTTCATGTCTCTAATCAAATGTTATTTTAAAAAGGCATTTCTTTATTACCCTATCTAATAACACATCCTATCCCTCCCTCTCCTTGCTTAGCTTTATTGTTTTCCATCCTACTCACAGGCATACTATAATTTTTCTTGTGTGATTATAGTCTGTCTTTCCTCACTAGAATGCAAGTTGTTTGAGAATAAGGACTTTGTTCTGTTCAGTGATACCTTCTTAGTTTCCAGAAGTGTTTGAAACATAATAGACATAAAGATTCTTTTGGATGAATAAATAAATGGAGCCATAAAATCCTTAAAGACAGGCTCTATTCATCTCTTCCATTCATGTTCCTCATGCTAGATGCATGTGCATTAGTTGAACCATGGAACCAAGGTCTAAGGGCTCTTACAAATTGTCTAGTCTATCTCTTTCATGTATCTAGAGAGTTAAGCATTTGGGAAGGGTCATGCCAGGGAAAATGTCAGCAATTGTTGGCTGGAAGAATTATAATAAGAATTCAAGTCACATGTAGTCTAGATCTACACCATTCCTATAATATCATGTGAGGCATACAAATTAGTCTTAGCTTGTAACTATAGGGAAAAAGGGTGACATTGTCATGCTCTGTACATATTCACTGGAGATGGGAGATTTTGGCTCTTCCATAGTAGTATTCATAATAATTTTCTTCTCTGATGTGGAGAGCTATGGATCTAGACCCAGCATTTCATAAATATCTGATCCATTAAATCATGAATAACAGAATCATTCACTAGGCCAATTAAAAAGCCTTTTTTAGTACTTTCAGAAGTGCTCATTTGCACTATGAGTCTGATGCATCTCTACAGTTCTCAAGGAAAAATGGTGTTCCTCATGTATTTGTCAGGTCTCTTGTTTCCTACTTCCCTTCCTTCCGCAATCAGGGTCTTCTTCCAGTTCAACACATGCGTACAGAACACTCTGAAATAATACCAGGCAGTGGGTCAAGGACTTAGAACAAAAAAAGTGATGAATGATGAATGTGGTATAGTCTTTTACCTTCAATAAACAGGTGTCCAATAGGACAGAGAGATGTACACAGAGGTTCACTGTGTGATTCAGTAAGAAAAATCAGATTATCGGCCAGATATGGTGTTATTTAAGTGTAATTCCAGCATTGGAGAGTCTGAGGAAGGAATATTGTGAGTTTGAGGCCAATCTGGGGTATAGAGTATGCTACTCTTTCTGAAAAAGAATTCATTATTTATATCACCTTTCATTTTTCAAGTGAATTTGAAAGACATACACGGTAAGTTCTACTTATAAACAAATTTGTTGTGAGATCCAGATGAGAAAATTAATGATGTGGGGAGTCAATGAAAGCTTTTCCAACTAGAACATACTGTAATTTAATTTAGAGGCTAATTGAGGCTTTTCTACAGCTTCAAGATTACAGAATACAAATAGAGGGAGATGGTCAAGACATCAAAAAGAATGGCACACAGATGTATCCATTTTCTCTAGAGCAGGTATGGTCAGTGCTTGGCATGGTCATCATTATTAACTCCTCCCCTGTTTTAGTTATATAGTTAATCAGATCTAATGTTCTTTCCCACTGAGCCTGGATATGGCTTACAATACTTCTATTTGGTACTCTAAATGGCCAATGGCAGCAGATTCAAATTGATTCATAAGGTAAAACACATTTGCCATCCTTGGCTGATCCATAATGCTTTAAAATTATATTTCTGTTATCTTTAAGTAGTTGTGAAAAGGAGTTACCCTTCAACAAACCAGTTTCTAAGTACAATGCATTTTGATCAATGTCACCCCTTCCATCATTTCCCCCCATCCATTGCAACCCAACCTCATCCCCTCGAATTTCTTAATTTCATAGGATATGCATAGAATATTATGTCTGTATCCTCCCTTTTTCTCTCATCATTCAAATTATTTTCAGAAAATAAAATCTTGCTGGGAATTTGTTTTAAACAAACTATTCCTTCACCCCTAACCCATAATCCTGGTATACTGTTTATAGCCTCGTATTTGATAGCTCTTATGCTGTAATAGGTTGTCAAGTTAGTGTATTGTTTTACAAACAAATATTTTACTTTTTTCAGTGTATTTCTTTTAAAATATTACCTTTAGGTAGTTGTATGGAGGGGTTTCAATTCAACATAGCCATTTGTGAGTACAATGCAATCAGAATAGTGCTCTGTAATTTGGAAAGTTACTTTTGTTGATAACATGGAAAGACTGATGCCAGAGAGACCACTTAGTATGTAATGTAACTAATGTTTCAAGCAAGAGGTGAATGCCCGGCAGGAGAGGATGAAGTGGAGATAGAAAAGTAGTAAGTGCCAGAAACCAGGTGCTGTGAGGCAATATTTGAAAGAGAGAAACAACTTCTACATTAAAGGGGGTGGTTGTTATATGGGGAAAGATTTATAAGAATAGAATTTGAGCCAGGACAGTTAGCCCTTGACACCAAGAGAGAGAGAGAGGTGGAAGGAAGCCACTTCTGACCTCTGGACCAGCAAGAGCAAAAATCTAAAGGTAGAAAAGTCACAGGGCATGTCTGAAGAGCAAACAAGTAGTTCAATTTGACAGGCTTTAGCTTGGCATTCAGAGGCGAATTTTTCCCATCATCTTCCAGGTTCCTAGATGGCTTGTCTTATTAACCAGCCTGCAGGTGCTCAGGAAACATAAATTGGTGTTAATATTAACTGAAGTGGGGCTGAACGAGGAAGGCCTCTCATCTGTAACAACATGGTTTTAAGTGGAGGTTCTAAGAGACTTTTGCTTTCTCTGACGTTCTTGGTTGTTCCTACTTCCATATGCCAACGTTAAAACAGTGTCGGGGGAGGAGAGCTAAAGGATAAAAGATGTTTATTACCTAATAGAGAAAAGAGAATAGACCCAGAGTCCCAAAACCCCTCTGGTGAGAACCACATGTACAATAGCAATCACTGAAGAACTCTGAAGACACCCCTGTCCATCCCTTGAGAAAATGATTATGATTAGTCTTCCAATGATATCACATTATAAATTAACCTAACTTGTTTACAAGACTTTGTATTCCAAAGGGCTGATTCAGTCATTTACTTTATACAACAACCCTAGAAGTTAAGTTTACAGTGTTTCTCAATATGATAGTAAAGAAACTACAGAGAAGTTACAGGACTTGAGAAAAGGGTAATGATTGTCCATGATACGCTCAAGTCCATGTCTTCTACCATAATTTCTAGGTCCTAAGTATTTCTTCTGCGTAAGGAGTTATCAAATATTGATCATCATCAAATGTAACCCATTCTTTTCAGGTAGATTCAATCATAATTCATTAAAAAATATTGCTGAGCAGCTACTCTGAGACATTTTGTTACAGTGAATGATATAGAGACTGAGTTCTTAAGGAACTCATGCTCCAGCGAGAAACACATAGATGCAGACAATCAGACCAATAAAGGAAGTAGTCTGAGAGGACAATGGATAGTACTGTGGGGAGTTTCAGAAAGAAGAAGCTACAACACAGAGAACAGATGACACTGGAAAAAGGCTAGAGTCCTTTGTTAATCCAAGTAAATTTCTTTGAAGGAATTATAGCCTTAGAGATCGGACACAGGAGAGAATTGAATATTTTAGGTGGGGTGTTCTTGGAACTATTTTAGTGCTGTTGTAATTGTGGAGATAGTTGAATACACTTGTGGCCACTGTTGTGCCACTGTCTGTGCTGGGTTCAGTGTAGCCCATGTCAACCTCTCCATTGACTTCTGTCAGGTCTGGTGTGGGAAGTTGGATGCTGGGCCAACAGACTGGTTATTACCATTCATAGTTGTGCCTGCAGGTATCTGTGGCTGAAATAGGTCAAATCCTTGATCCATCAAAACTTAGTGTAAATAGGGCTTGTCAGACACCATTTTGCTTAGTAGTAAGAAGGAAAATTGAGCTAACATTGATTAAATGACTAATATTTCATTGCTGTTTAGAGTAAGACACACTTATGGAGGGTCTGCTGCTGTGTTAGACACTTTAGAAGACATGAGGTTCACCATATTGTGGGAAAGACAACAAAGAAGTTACTGTAAATAAAGAAACCACTGTGATATATTATACAGTAAAGTTTTTTCTGGTGGTGTATGTGTAAGCATAAGATGAACAATAAGTTGAGTTAGAAGAAGCTTAGAAGAATCTTCCATGAGGAAATGAACTGAACATTGAAACTGAACTCTTGTGCATGAATATACAAAGCATTAACATGTGGTGTACATTGGCTTTATCTCGCACTAGTTTCCTTGAGGGAGAGCAGCAACCGTGGGGGCTGTTTTTTTTCTTTTTTGTTGTTATTGTTGTCGGGCTTGAACTCTGGGTCTGGGCACTGTCCCTCAGCTCTTCAGCTCAAGGCAAGCACTCTACCACCTGAGCCACAGCGCCACTTCTGGTTTTCTGGCGATTTTTTGGAGACAAGAGTGTCACAGACTTTCCTGTCCAGGCTGGCTTTGAACCGTGATCCTCAGATCTCAGCCTCCTGAATAGCTAGGATTACAGGCATGAGCTACTAGCACCTGGCTGGAAGTTGTTTTACATTCGGTTAGGTAAAGGAAATCACTTCTTACCATAACATGAAAGTGAGCCTTAGTAGTTAAGGATAACTAAGGTACATGGTAAAGCTATACCACGCAAGAAGATCTCCCAAGAATTTGTTTTAAAGCAGTTGAATACTTGAAGTAGCTTGACAAGAACCACAGTTTTGGCTTATTTTCCTATTTATTGTTTATTTTTAAGTGGCACCCCTCTTATATCCTCTTACAGCATGTAAGTTGATCTGGAGATTCTTAAATTCTGTACTTCTAGAATACAGTTGCTATAACCCAGAGGACACTTGTCCTCCTGAGGCATTTTTCCCAGTCTGCAGGTGTGAAGAACACAATGATAAGGAAGCAAACTCATGAATGTAGAGCACAGCAGCCAAGACTGCCACACCTGGCTTCTCACCTCATTGCTTAGTTGTGGATCTTGGGCAAATGAAACTTCTAGAGTCATATATGCTTCTAGAGTCATATACATATACATTTTTTGCCAGTCCTGGGGCTTGAATTTAAGGCCTGAGCAGTGTCCCTGAGTTCAAGGTTAGCACTCTACCACTTGAGTCACAGTGCCACTTACGGATTTTTCTGTGCATGTAGTGCCAAGAAATCAAACCCAAGGCTTTGTGCATGCTAGGCAACCATTCTACCACTACGCCACATTTGCAGCCTCTAGAAGCAGTATGGAGGTTCCTCAAAAGACTAAACATAGAGCTCCCTTATGACCTAGAAATCCTACTCCTGGGCATTTACCCAAATGACCAGAAACAAGGCCATGCTAAAGCTATCAGCACAACTATGTTTATCGCAGCATTATTTACCATAATTAATTTCTTTAAGAAATGGAAACAAGTTGAGGGCTGGTGGCTCATGCCTAGAATCCTTACTACTCATGAAATCTGGGGATTGTGGTTTAAAGGAAGCTCAAGCAGAAAAGTTCATGAGACTCATCTCCAATTAACCACCAAAAAAGCTGGAAGTAAAGCTGTGGCTCAAGTACCAGCCTTGAGTGAAAAAGCAAAGCAAGACACAAGCTCTACATTCAAACCCCAGTACTAGCACATACACAGAGAGAAAGAAAAAAAAAGAAAAGAAAGAAAGAAAGAAAGAAAGAAAGAAAGAAAGAAAGAAAGAAAGAAAGGGAGAGAAAGAGACACCAAAGAAATATAGAAAGAAAGAAAGGAGAAGAGAAGAGAAAAGAAAAGAAAAGACTGGAAACAATGGTAGAACCTGCTTTATAACATCTGAGATTTATATAAAACAACCCATGGCAAAAGTACACAGATTTTTGCTTTATTATTGTCTCAATAATTTCCTTCAAAACATTCCTAAACCAAAGGAATTATGCAACATTTCTGGTTATTGAGTACTTAGGTGCAAAAAATACACTAAAACTAGATCATGAGATGTGTTTTTTTTTCCTCAAAACTTAAAATATTTTGCAGAACCCATGTGTTTTGGTCACCATAAGGTGCTTTGGTAACCAGTTAGAGAATAGACCATTGATCGCTAGGTACAAAATTCTTGCTAATTCCATGGTAGTTATTATTATTGTTAAATGTTATTAGCAGAAATCACAGAGATAGTTTAGGAAAATTGGTTTCTATATGTAATCAAGAAAACTCAATAACAAAAGCAGTGTCATTTTCTAGTTTGGCCACTGTCAAGATTTTTCTCAGTCCCCTACTCTCATTCATTAACCAAACTCATTTTTTCTCCCTATATATGTTTTATTGTAAAAATATTGTACAGAGAGGTAATAGTTACATGAGTGGGGTAATGAGTACATTTCTTATTGAGCGTTGTTACCTCTTCCTTTGTTTTTCCCCTACCATCCCTTCCCTCCCCATGTCCACAGCTTCTCCCTCCCTGCCCTCCACCTGAAATTGTAAAGTTCGTTTTCAACATAGTGTCTTGTACATCTCATTGTTACAATGGGTCAACCTGTATCCTTATTTCAGCATTTTTTTATATCCCTTCCCCTCCCCAAATGATAAAAATGTATATACAAGATGCAGGACAGCGGAATCAGATGCAGTGAAAACAGGGGTTATACCATGGGGGAAGAACATACAAAAGAAACAAAAGAATCACATAGTGTGGTATAAGTACGTTAAAAACAATAGCAAGAAAATTTTTTGCTCTTTTTTTTAGGAGTGATCACTGATCACAGTGTGCTATATGAAAAATTATTTCCTTAAGTTGGCTTGTCTCATCATACCCACAGCTAGGACATTCTCTCTGTAATTTTGAATTGTCGCTTTACATGAACTAAAAGAGAATGTCTTTGATCACAAGAGTTTGTCAGTGTTGGGTTGTTTCCACTGTGAGGTTCTTAAAGTTTTTTTTTTCTTTCACAATATCAAAACACTCATGTTAGAGTCCCTTTCACATGAAAGGTTTGTAGTTGAGACATTACATATATTTTACTGTTTATAATAAAAATAATCTATACAAAAATAGCTGCCTTTGTTTTGGTCTGGTCTTTCCCTCTCTACTTTCTTTTACTTCCTTCTATTACTCTTTCCATGTCCCTCTCATGGCATCATGATTCAGGGAGTGTGGCTACTGCACTCAGGAAGACTTCTTGGCCCACTGTGTGTGTGTGTGTGTGTGTGTGTGTGTGTGTGTGTGTGTGTGTGTGTGTGTGTGTGTGTGTGTGTGTGTGTGTGTGTGTGTGTGTTGGTCCTGGAACTTGAACTCTGTCTCTGAGTTTTTGTGCTTACTCCTGGTGCTCTATTACTTGCATCATAGCTCCATTTCTGGTTTTCTGGTGGTTACTTGGAGATAAGAGTTGCACAGACTTTCCTGCCTGGGCTGGCTTTGAATGGTGATCCTCAGATCTCAGCCTCTTGAGAACCAAGGTTATAGGTCTGAGCCATTGGTGTCCAGTTGGCCTGCCCTGTTTTGATTCTCAGCTTGTCCTTGAAGCCAATAAAAACAGGTGTGTGTGTGTGTGTGTGTGTGTGTGTGTGTGTGTGTGTGTGAAGGAGAGAGAGAGAGAGAGAGAGAGAGAGAGAGAGAGAGAGAGAGAGAGAGAGAGAGAGAGAGAGAGAGAGAGAGAGAGAGAAAGAGAGAGAGAGCTCATTCCAGGATACTTCTTTCCTGTCTCCTAAGGAAAGAGAGAAAAGCAACTCAAACAAGCAAGACTGCAGAAAGTGGCTTGTGGCCTTGGACCCCCTTGAGAGTGACTGCATAGAGGAGAGATGCCTCAAGCAGATGGGGCACACAGAATTTCAGTGATTGAGATCCATGGAAGATCTTTGACTTTTTCCTATAGGCTAGAACTGACTTTAGTCCCATTTAGTCCCATTTAATTGTTTAGCTCCACTGAAGGGAAATCTGATGTTTGAGGAACAAGAAAGGGTGAAATAGCAGAGCTGTCCATGCACTGTTGACTCTGGGCCTCCTTGGTGCTGGCCGGCAGAGGTCGGGAGCGGCTGGCTGGCTTTTAGCCTCGGCCGGCGGCGTTTGCTTTGGCCGCTGGGGGAAAGAGCACTTTGTGGAAAGCCAGCCTTCCCGGCCAAGGGCCTATTTTCGTCCTGAATCTGTTGAGTCCAGCCTGAAGGCTGAATCCAGGATCAACAGAGGCCATGGAAAATGGGACTGGATGCCTGGCAGCCATAACTGTGGGCTTTGTCTTCCTGACCAGGGCATTCAGCCCTGTGAAGGCAGGTACAATGGGGAGTCAGGGACCTTGTGGCATTAGGACCAGAAAGAGCTAGTTACTCTGCATGGCCCATGTATCCCAGGCCTGGCTGGCATACATCACTAGGCTTTAGCCCTTCCCAGATCACAAAGTGCAGAAAGGCTCCTACATGGTAGCTTGCCCACACTGAGGAACCACTAAATCACTGGGTCGATATCTCTACCAGCAAGCCAGGTCTCAGGAGAATACAGTTATGAGCTCTTTGCTGGAGGAGTTCAAGGTCTTTCTGGGGAAATAGGACAAGTTCACATTCAGCATCAGGTGGGTTATAATTAGGTATATGTGTGTAAGGAACTTCTTAGGATTTCAGAGAAGAGAAAGAGCCCTGAGAAAGGTCTGAGGTGAGTTGGTCTTTAAAAATTGAGTATGAAACAGAAAAGATGTGTGTGTGTGTGTGTGTGTGTGTGTGTGTGTGTGTGTGTGTGTGTGTGTGTGTGTGTGTGTGTGTGTTGTTGTGTGCCAGTGCTGGGCCTTGAACTCAAGGTCTAGATGCTGACCCTGAGTTTTTGTGCTTAAGGCTAGTGCTCTAACACTTGAGTCACAGCTCTACTTCCAGCATTTTTGGTGGTTAATTGGAGTCTCATGGACTTTTCTGCCCAGGCTGGATTAAAATCATGGTCTGCAGATCTCAGCCTCCTGAGTAGCAAGGAAGTGGCTGAGAGTTTCTTTATACATGTTTCCTTGGAAATTGACCCAGTTATCTTTCACTTAGTATAGGATTTTGAGCTCTGATCAAATTATATTTAGGCTACACGAGACACTTTTGTTCCTAAGTCACAGGGAGCACCTAGACTTCTGAGACCAGTGTAACTTTTTAGAACCAAGACAGAATTAGAGTAATGTCTAGATCCACGAAGCACCTCCATCAAAGTCCAGCTTTTGCTTTGTCACTTAACCTTACCCCACCCTGAAATCTGGCTCTTCTTTTACTTTCACAGCACCTCTATAAAGTATAAAAGTCCTTTCTCGGGCTGGGAAAGTGGCTCAGTGGTAGAGCGCTTGCCTTGCATGCCTGAGGTCCTGGGTTCGATTTCTTAGCACCACATAAGCAAAAAGAAAAAAGCTGGAAGTGGTGCTGTGGCTCAAGTGGTAGAGCGCTAGCCTTGAGCTGAAGAGCTGAAGGACAGCGCCCAGGCCCAGAGTTCAGGCCCCATGACCAGACCCCTCCCCCCCCAAAATAAAAATAAATAAATGAATAAATAAAAGTCCTTTCTCAGGGGCTGGGAAGGTGGCTCAGTGGTAAAGTGCTTGCCTTGCATGCATGAGGCCCTGGGTTCGATTCCTCAGCACCACATAAGCAGAAAAGGCTGGAAGTGGTGCTGTGGCTCAAGTGGTAGCACACTAGCCTTGAGCTGAAGAGCTAAGGGACAGTGCCAAGGCACAGAGTTCAGGCCCCACAACCGACAAACAAAAAAAGTCCTTTCTCAGCTGGGCACCAGTGGCTCACGCCTGCATGCCTGTAATCCTAGCTACTCAGGAGGCTGAGATCTGAGGATCATGGTTAAAAGCCAGCCCAGGCAGGAAAGCCTGTGAAATTCTTATCTCCAAGTTACCACCAGAAAACGGGAAGTGGCGCTGTGGCATAAAGTGGTAGAGCACCAGACTTGAGCTGAAAAGTTCAGGGACATCGTCCAGGCCCATAGTTCACGCCCCACTACAAAAAAAAAAAAAGTCCTTACCTTCTAACTGTTCTCTCACACTTCTTAGAGAGGTCTAACTGTCCATATAAACTAAACTTATATAGACTCTCTTGAGCTCATGGGAAATGGCTTGGCATTATTTGTGGATTCTCTGTAAGGTTTCTTTCAGATCTACCTTTCCTGTTAAGCCAAGTTTAGTAGAGAATGGGTTCTTTGTTGCTCTAGAGCAGAAGTCAGCAAACTTACACTATGGAGAGCAAAGTAGTAAAGTGTTTATTTAGGTGTTGAAAGTCATATTGACTTCTGTGTCACCCCTCAACTCTACTGTGGGGAGAGGAAAGCAGGCATTGATATACATAAAAGAACAAGCATGACTGTTTCAACAAAACTACTAATGGGTTGTAATTTGATTTTTATATATTTTCACCTGCTATAAAAGTTATTCTTCTTATGAACTACATATAAAATCACTCTTAAGCCGGGCGCTGCTGGCTCATGCCTGTCATCTTAGCTACTCAAGAGGCTGAGATCTGAGGATTGTGGTTCAAAGCCAGCTTGGGTAGGAAAGTCCATGAGACTCTTATCTGCAATTAAACACCAGAAAACCGGAAGTGGCACCGTGACTGTAGAATGCTAACCTTGAGCTGAAGACCTGAGAGACAGCACACAGGCCCAGAGTTCAAGCCCCATGACCAACAACAACAACAAAAATCACTTTTAGCTCATGCTTTGCACAAAAATAGGAAGTGCATTGGGTGTGGCCTGACTGGTAAGCCCTGACACCAATCTCTGCTCTAGAAGAAAACAGATCTCAAAGTACTGGATAGAAACAATGTGGGAGAGAGTTGGCCTCATTTTTTTTTGCCAGTCCTGGGGCTTGACCTCAGGGCCTGCACACTATCCTTGAGCTTCTTTGTGCTCAAGGATAGGGCTCTACCACTTCTGGCTTTTTCTGAATGGTTTGTTGGAGAGGAGAGTCTCATGGACTTTTCTCCCTGGGCTGGCTTCGAACCATGATCTTCATATCTCAGCCTACTGAGTAGCTAGGATTACAGGTGTAAGCCACCAGCACCTGGCTGGCCTCAATTTTTTTTTAATGACTAGAATTAGTCATTAAAAAAAAAGTAGTACTTTTCCACAAAAGATATGGGAGCTCTAGTTAGAGTGGTTATGTCTTAGGAGAGATTGATGACTTGATGAAGTCTGTAGGATTATCTTTTTGTCAGAGTAACCACAATTTCCTAATCACTTGCTGTCTCCCTTTTATTTTTGAAGGTCTGTGTCTTTGTCTTTTCACTCTTCTCTTCTTACTATTTAATGATAATGTTTTAATTTTCTCCCTAGTAGATCACCTGTGTAAACTTATCTCCCATCCAGAAATTTAGGAGTTAATGTCAAAAGGGCAAGGTTCATCAGGCAGCTGCTGCACTGTTGCCTAGCAACCATCAGCAGCAGCTCAGTATGTCTGCTGAGGCCTTTGTGAAAAGATGGTCTGTTCCAAGCATCAGGGTAGAATAAAGAGCACATGAGATAAAGTATATAAACACCATGCATTAGTAATAAAACAGAGCTTGATTCTGCACCACAGGATACCAGATTGTTTTCTACTTCACTATAAAAAATTTAAATTTGCTTTAAGAAATTTCAGCTCCCCATCCTTCCCCAGTGGTCTGATCCTGCTTCTCAGAACAGCATCCCCTTTCCACCAATCTTACAGAGTGGTGTGATCCTGTCATACAGATTATTAGGCCTTTTATGTTCTTACTCTTCCTTGTTCTTGTTGTCCATCCCTAACATCCCTAACCCAAAGTGGTTTGATAGAAAAGCATCCCTGTTCAACCCCCTCTATATCTTAGTGGTTTGATCCTGTCTGGAACAGCAGCATCTTTCCCCCTCCTGTCTCCCAGCAATGATTTGATCCTGCGTCATTGAGCATCAGTTTCTTTTAGCCCCTCCCCCGGGGTCCACAGTGGTTTGATCCTACCTCACGGACTATTAGGTCCTTTCTGATTCCCCCTCCAGCATCACCACCACTAATGGTATGGTCCTTAACATCAGGTCCTTTTTTGTCCCCCCCCCCCCCCCACTGGTCTTCTAAGCAGCTTTGAAACAGCTTCATCTCATTCCTGAATCATCCTGATCCCCCTCACAGGCTTATTTCTGCATGAGCAATGTAAAATTGGCCCAAGTGGGGTTTTAAATGGTCAGAAGTTGTTATGGATCAATTCATTTTTTTTCCTGACAAGCAAAGATCAATTCTGACCCATTTGAAATCCAACTTGACCAGTTTAAGATAATTCTGCAGAGCTGGAGCCTGAGGTCATAAATCCAGGAAGATGGTTGAAGACTATGCTGATTCAAGCCCCAGCAAGAAACCAGGTACTTACAGAAGTTGTAAGTGAGCTAACAACTAGGAAAAGGAAACAGGTTATTTAAGGAGATAGGAAAAGACAGGAGCCAGGGTTGGTTGAGGAATGATTCAGAAGAAGCGAGTTGTACTCCAAGTTTGTATTTTTATTTTTGAGAGGTGAGAGGCCATTTTGAGGAGATGATGCAGGGGTGGGGCTCTGTGTTGGTTGGTTTGTAAGAGAAGCAGTATGGTGCTGACATCATCCAGTAGCCTCATGTGGCTAGAGCTGAGACTGAGTTGTATGTAGTCCCAGATCTCTGGCTCTGCAAGCCCATTCCTGGGGCCATTCTTTTTGTCTGGCTCATCTTAGGTTGAAATTAAAATGAGTCCCTAACAATGAATGACAACCTTCTTATCCCTTTAACAGTGGATGACCAGGATACTGTTTGGTTATTTTTAGGGATGCTATTTAAGTTAGAAAGAAAGAGTGTTAAACCTCAAAGAAAAAAAGATGTGAAAGGGAATGAATCCAGGAATTGACTTGAGGGTTTTACCTTGGAATGTTTTAGAGAGCTGACTTGGAGAAGGTGGCTCTCAACCATGGGACTGGTTATGCTTGTGGTTTGGATAATCTGATTTTGAAATTGGACTGTGCTGTGTACATTTCTTCCAGTTGGATGTGTTTGTATCCTTTGTGGAAATTTCAGGGTGAAGGGTTGGGGCTGAAAAACATGGAGGATGATAAATGAAAATTTCATAGACCATAGCCTTGATAATTTGTGTAAAATCTCTGCAGTGGGACAGAGGGCAGGCCAGATGCTATGATGATGGATGACATAATGCTGCAGGATTGAGGGTGGGGTTGGAGCTCTGCTTGGTGCAGTATGTCTCAACATCTATTCTGCAGATGGAGGTGGTTCTGTGACTATCTACCTGTCAGGTTGAAGAAGAAAAGTCTCCTGGAATATAGAAACATGGCTGCTTGGGAAGGAAACTAAACCTTTTTGAAGAGGTTATTATAAGGCTGTGGGTTGAAAGATGTCTTTTAGGAAGGTAGCTTCAGTTAGCCACTGTCTGTTCCTTCAAAGGGAGGATGGCGGCCATTTTAGTCAAGGCAGTTGGATGGCGCTTCCAAATGTGAAAGTAGAAAAGAAATCTAAAGATTTGGAGTCTGATAGCCCAGATTTTGACTTCCAACCTTGCTATTTGTTATGTGGCCTTTGAGAAAATTACCTAATATTCTATAAACTTATTTGTAAAATTAAGCTAATATCATCTACTCTCAAAGATAAGAGCCTTAGTGTTTAATGCCTTTTTGAACAATGTAGCTATCATTCAACCTTCTTGTGTGATTAGACTGGATATTGTGACTCAGGATTATTTTATGTGTGTGTGTAGGGGGGATAATAATTTGGTTGCTAAAGACAATTTTTTTTTTGTAATTTTCACCAATACTTTTCCTAAAGGAAGCTACTGAACTGTTTTTAGGAGCAAAGGAGGAATTACTCATTGAACTATTCTATAAAGCATAATGGAAATGTGCCCAATGGTAATTTTTATAGTAATGTGTTCAATATCATTAAAGCCACAGCATGTTTTCCAGTGTTACAGACTCACAGGTATCTCTGATTCCAGATCATTTTTATCGTACTTTCTCCTGGACACGTGGCTACCAGAAGTCTTACGATGTGGTATGCCACATCATAAACCACAGTGACCCATGATGGATGGAGGCTGGAAGGTGGTGGTGGTGGTGTCATGTCAGAGACATAGGTGTGACAAGGTTGCATATTCCTGTCGGTCCTTCAGCCACGAACATGGTGGAATTATCTTGTTGCAAGCCAGGCCTGGGTTACTTTGCCTGGATTCTGTTACTTTCTCTAAAAAGAACAGGACCAGGTAAAGGAGCCACAGGAAGGGCAGTGATGTGAGCCTTGAAGAATGCGAAAGTCCTGACGCTGCCTTCACAGATGAGGGGGATGGGAGCCAGATGGAACACGGAGCCTCAGCTTGAAGCCATCACATTTCAGTATAGTTTGGACCATAATATCCCCATCGGGGAGCTGTGTTCTGGACTTGCATTTGTGGGCTGGGGAATGTGGTGATGGTTACAGTGTATCTGTTTTGCAACCAGGAGCATGACAAAATTTTTACTTTGTGATGTCCTGGTAAACAAATGGAGGCAACAATGACTAGATACATTATTCCTTTAGTTTGATTCTGAAATGTTCCTTTTGTTCTGTTACTGGGGATTGAACCCTGGGTCTTGCTGATGACAAGTGAAACTCTTCCACTTGACCTATACCTTCAGCTGAAGTAGGTATTTTATCTATCTATCTATCTATCTATTAATCAATTAATGAATGAATCAATTTATTTTTGTGCCAATACTGGAGCATGAACTCAGAGTGTCATGCTCTCACTTGGCTTTTTCCATTCAAGGCTGGTGTTCTGTCACTTAAGCCACACCTCCACTACTTCTGGTATTTTTTCAATGTTACTTTTGTTTTTTGTCAGTCATGGGGATTGAACTCTGGGCCTGGGCTCTGTCCCTGAGCTCTTCAGTTCAAGGCGAATGCTCTACCACTTGAGCCACAGCACCACTTCCGGTTTTTTGGTGCTTAATTGGAGAGCTAAGAGTCTCACACACTTTCCTGGCCGGGCTGGTTTTGAACCGAGATCCTCAGATCTCAGTCTCCTGAGTAGCTAGGATTACAGGTGTGAGCCCCTGGCGCCCAGCTAAGTGTTTTTTTTTTTAATTGAACACCTAGTATGAGCACTTATTATTGAGCACTTATTATTGATTGTTTAGCTTTCATTAAAATCCTATGAGCCATGGGTTATTAACTCTATTGATACAGATGAAATCATTTACAAAGATGTTATTTGTTGATTTCATGTTTCCCTCAAACAGGATTTTTTTTTTACAAACTATGGAAGATGAGGCCATTCTGTGGAGAATTTATCAGAGTCACTTGGAGAATGTTGTTTTCTTCCCCAAAAGAACACAGGCTTTTCCCCACACTTCAGTTTTCCTTAGGCCTTCCCCTCCTTGGGGTGGCTCTGATGTTTTGTCAACATTAAGATGATATAAATGAGTGATCATAGGATGTCTCAGTTGGATTGCAGTAGGAAAAAGACTGAGATTCAGTCTCCATAGGAAAGTCCTTAGGGGTAGACTGTGGGACTGTAACTTGCTCCATCTTGGTTTCGAAATCTTAATTAATGTCTTTGGTGGAGAAATAGAAAAGGTATGTTCAGGAAGTGCTAAGAGACAAATGGAAGAGGAGGGGAAGTAATATGCTTATCGATACAACCAGGAATCTAAGAATTTACTAGACTATAAGCATGGTCCAAAAGGATAAGGATAAGGACAAATGTGACACTTTTTTTTTTTACTAGTTTTGCAAAAATACTTGAAAAATCTTGAAAAGTTAAGAACGCTACAAGATGGGTACATGTTTAACGTAGATGCCAAAAAATGTCCATGGAAAGTCAGTTGCATTAATAATAGTATAGAATCTAAAATACAGGAGATGATTATTCATTGCCAAGTTTGTAGATCTATATCTCTAGAACTGTGGCTATGTATAGTAGGTATCTTTTGTGTGTGTGTGTGTCTGTGTGTGTGTGTGTCTGTGTGTGTGTCTGTGTGTGTCTGTGTGCGCGCGCATACACCAGTCTTGGGGCTTGAACTCTAAGCCTGGGCACTGCTCCTGAGCTCTTTTGCTCAAGGCTAGCATTCTACCACTTGTGCCACAGCTCCAACTTCCAGCTTTTTATATTTAATTGGAGCTAAGTAAGAGTCTCATGGAATGTCCTGCCTGAGCTAGCTTCAAACTGCAATCCTCAAATCTCAACCTTCTGAGCAGCTAGGATTACAGATGTGAGCCACTGGCACATGGCTAGCAGGTATCTTTTCAAAAGGGAAGAATACAAAATAGAGGGTAAAAATAGAAAGTACAAGCTGGGCACTGGTGGTTTGTATCTATAATCTTAGCAACTCAGGAGACTGAGATTGTAGTGTGAAGCCAGTCAGGGCAGCAAAGTCCATGAGACTCATCTCCAATTAACAACCAAAAATCTGGAAGTGTCACCATGGTTCAAATAGTACAGTGCCAGCCTTGAGCAACATGGCCTGTAATTTCACTGAAAAGTGGAGGAGGAGGATTGTGAGTTTGAGGCCAACCTAGGCTATTCAGTGAATTTCAGGCTAGTCTAGGCAATGAGACTTGATGTCTGAACCAAACCAAACCAAACCAAACTGATCAACAAAAAAGAAAAACAAAACCAAGCAACCAAAAAGCCCCACTTAACCCAGGAGACAGAATTGAGATTAGTGGATGGAAGTTGAAGCACAACGGAATGAAGGAGAAATGACTAAGCTCCTCATAACAACAGAAGTTGTCTGGCCACATAATTAGTGATTGGAAGTTTGCTCTGAGTCCTCTAAGGCAGCCTTCGTTCTTACAGTTCAGCATATCAAGACTCATCATGGACATTTCTCCAATATTCTTTGGTTCAGGAAAGGGAGGATGATGAGAAAGGATAGGTGTGTGGCACATCTTGAATCCAAGGCAATGCTATGGGTGGCTGGATAGCCCAGCCAAGGAGGAAAGCTTCACTAAGGACCTTCATTTTCACAACAACTGGGTGAATGAGGTATTAGTAGCCTTTGTTACAGATGAGGAAATGGAGGCTCAGAGAGGTCACATGACTCACTTAAGGTCATGCAGCTACTAAGGGACCTTGGGAAAACACATCCAATCCTTCTGGAGGGAAATATGGGATGGCATTTGGATTTTTACCCGATCACTTCTCCAGTCGAGTAAAGTGCTGAGATTGCCAGAGGCAAGTCAAGACTGTGTGGACAAGTGCGTCATGTTGGGCCGGGTGCCTGGAGTAGATGAGAGGGTCAGGAAGATATATGATCAGCCTCCAGTCCAGCAGGTCCTGGAGGAAGGTGTTGGAACGCAGCTGAGCTATTACACAGGCTAAAAGGCATGAGTGTTTATTAGAGTGTCTGTACCTTATACAGAACGCTGTCTTCTGTAGACTCGGAATGGCATTGCAGTGAAAGGACATTGAGATCTTTAAAAAAAAATCAGAAAGCTGTGCTAGAGAATAGAAGGACATCTCCATCTTCTGCTTCATCCATTTGTCCTTCACAATGCCTGGAACTTATTATTTTTTAAATTTAGAAAATTTAGGATTAGAGCAGATTTCTTTTTCAGGAAGGATCAATTTTCCTGTGAAACATACTAGTCTGTTTCAGAGCTACAAGATAGTTCTCTCTTTCTCTCTCAACTCAATTATTAGGAAAGCCAATATATTGAATATAGAAAAAGCACATGCTTTACAGTCAGTTTCAAACCCAGGGAAATTCTTAACTTTCATGAGCTTCAAATTCTTCACGTGTGAAAGTGAGAACAGTCATTCAGTCATTGGATGTGACTCCTGTAGAGTTTGAGGTGCTTGTGAAGAGCACAGGCAGAGAGATGCAGGGTGGGCTGAAGCTCAAAAGCATAACCCCATCTGGAAATACACATGACAACAAACAGCCCAAGGAAAGATATATAAAGCTACATGTGTGAATGGTGCTACCCAGCTAGAAGGACCTCTTCTACATGACAGTCACTCAAGAAGTTGAGGTGGATAGTCAAATCATCCAGATTGTTCTAGATTTAATATCTCTAGATATTCACCTCTAGTTTTAACACCCCTGGTATTTCTATATCTGTCTTGGATTCCATTTGAGAACACATCATATCTTAGTTTTGTCTGTGTGTGTGTGCGCAGGCACGCGAGCGCGTGCGCACACACACACACACACACACACACACACACACACACACACACACACACACACACACACACGTGCCCGGGGACTTGAACTCAAGGTCTGGGCACTATCCCTGTGCTTTTTGCTCAAGAGTAGTGCTCTACCACTTTGAGCCACAGCACTACTTCTGGCTTTTTTTGTGGTTAATTGGAGACAAGAGTCTCAGAATTTCCTGCTCCGGCTGGCTTTGATCCATGATCCTTACATCTTAACCTCTTGAATAGTTAGGATTACAGGAGTGAGCCACCAGTGCCTGGCTGGTTTTGTCACTCTTACTATGTAGTGCTCTAACTGTAAACAGTACTGCTGGTATATATTGGAGGAAGAGCAACATCAACACAGCCTTTACTGCAGACATTATAGTTTCATTGACACATCTTAGGATGTCATTTGTTCATTTTTGTTTTTGTCACTTAGCACTGACTCATATATGTGTATATCTGAGTACATTTTCACAGTCTTTTAGCAAGTACTACTCACTAGCCATATCATCACCCCCTAGCCACTAGGAAATAGTGAGTGCATGTAACAATATGTCTCAAAATTTTTTAAATAAGTTTTTTATTGTGAAAATACTGTACAAAGGGGTTACAATTACATGAGCAAGATAATGAGTACATTTCTTATCAAGCATTGTTACTTCCTCCTTTGTTTTTCCCCTACCATCCCTTCCTTCCCATCTCCACAACTACATCCTCCCCACCCCCTAAATTGTAAAGTTCATTTTTCGACATAGCGTTTTGTACATTTCATTATTGCAATGGGTCAACCTGTATCTCTTTTTAAACAATTTGTTTTTTCCCTCCAACTCCCCAAATTATACCAACATCAAATACAGTGAAAACAGGGTGAGGGATATACAAAGCAACAAAAAAATCACGTGGTACCTTATAAATATGTTAGAAACAATAGCAAGCAAGAAAAAAAACACTTGTGTCCTTATCTTGGGGTTCATTTAGCTTAACATCATCTTATCTGACCTTTTCTGCTTGTCCTAGACATATACTAGTTTTTGCAAATAAGGGAAATCATGGGACCTATATTTCTTTGGGCCTGGCTTACTTCACTTCATGTAATTTTTTTTTCCAAGTCTTTCCATTTCCTAACAAATGGGGCAATGTCATTCTTTCTGATGGACGCATAGAATTCCATTGTATATATATATATATATATATATATATATATATATATACCACATTTTCTTGATCCATTCATCTACTGAGGGACATCTGGATGGTTCCATATCTTAGCTATGGTAAATTATGCTACAATATACATAGTTGTGCTGTTAGCTTTAGTATGGTCTTGTGTGTGACCATTTGGGTAAATGCCCAAAAGTGGGATTGCTGAGTCATAGGGGAGCTCTATGTGGAGTCTTTTGAGGACTCTCCATACTGCTTTCCAAAGTGGTTGAACAAGTTTATACTCCCAACAACAATGGAGTAGGGTTCCCTTCTCTTCACATTCCCTCCAGCATCTGTCGTTATTAGAGTTCTTGATTATAGCCATTCTAACTAGGCTGAGGGACAGCGTCCAGGTCCTGAGTTCAAGCCCAGTATGAGCACAAAACAACAAAAAGAGTAAGAAGCAAGTGAATATGTTGTTTGAATAGACTCAGTGATATGTGGTAATCACAAAGGGAAGGGGCAGAACATTTGTATGAATACAAATTAAAAACCTTGAGACATATAAAAATGAACACAATTTAAAATGTGTATGATACTGGTCTAACCACTACTAAATATCCCCATGCTGCTGATCACATGTATGGTGTATAACATGTGAACACCATTATATATTACAGACTGTGATAGACAATTTGCTCCAGGAAAGTTAGAATGAACTTGTGACTTTAAATGAGCATCATTATTCCACAATACTGTGAAATTCAGGAAATTATGTAATCACTTAACCACAATCAAAAAAAAAAAAAAAGGAACCTCGGGGAAGGTAGGGAGGGAAGGGATGGTAGGGGGAAAACAATGGAGGGGGTAACAATGTTCAAGAGGAAGTGTACTCATTACCTCACTCATGTAACTGTAACCCTCTGTATAGTATCTTTACAATAAAAAATGTGTATGATAGACCATAAAATTGTGCAATAATATGACAAATATCCCTAACCATGCATGGATTCTGCCCTTACTAATTTGCCTACTTGTTGAAATTTATTTGGGCCATATTTTCTGTGCTTCTCTTGATTTTAGCATTTCAATTGGTTCTCCAAGTGGAGTACTCTAGTGTTTCCAAGCTCAGGAAGGCTGTGCCTTATAGAGGAACTGCATGTATTACATAAGTTTCAGGCATGCATTGTAGGATTGTTGGCTGTGGTCTCAATGCCAATGAATAAAAAAATAAGTGTTAACTAAGGTTTCTTTAATCAGAAACACAAACACAGTTATGTGTTCTCTGGTGATGAAAATATGACTAGAGGCTGGTCCAGAACCTTATTCTGTGTAACTCCACACAGTGTTCTTCACTATGATTCTATACCACATATCAATTTAAAATATCAGGGTATAATATATATAATTATCAGTATCATCCAACATGCAGAATATATAAAATACATGTAAATTGATAAGAAAAATATTGAGATTTCCAATAAAATAGGAACAACAAAGAAAACAAAGCATGTGTATTATTATTATTATTGAAAATTCCTCCTTTTTCCTAGTAATAGAAGAATTCCAATTGAAAGTACAATGACAGGTCATCCTTAGTGCTTACAAAATCAGAAAAGACTTTTTAAAAAAGATCTAATATTCTCTGTTGGTAAGAGTGCAATGAGGGCCAGGTGCCAGTGATTCATACCTGTAATCCTAGCTACTCAGGAGGCTGAGTTCTGAGGATGGAGGTTCAAAGCCAGCCTGGGCGGGAAAGTCCTGAGACTCATATTTCCAAATAACCACAAGAGGCCAGAAGTGGAGCTATGGCTCAAATTGTAGAGTGCTAGTCTTGAGCACAAAAGCTCAGGAACAACACCCGGGCCCAGAGTTCAAGCCCCAAGACTGGCAAAAAAAAAAAAAAATTGTGCAATGAAATGAAAATAGGAGACAGGTTGGGAACAGTGGTTCAAGTTTATAATCCTAGGTACTTGAAAAGTGGTCAGGAGATTGTGGTTTGAGGCCAGCCAGGGCATAAAAAATTTGCTGGAGCCCATTTCAACAAGTGGCTGACTGCAGTGATGTGCCAACAAAGAGAAAATCATGTAAATATTTTCAAAATACACTTAATGATGTACTTAAATATTTGTGATTTGACTGAAATAAAGCAGATATTTATGATCAAAATTCATGCAAAGTTATACATACAAAAGTAAATGAACTTAAAAATAAAGGAGTTTGAGAGCAAAATCACATCCGCTTGTAGCTAAGACCTAGCTGTAGAGGGAAGGTCCTAGTGTGAATCTTGGTAGCCATCAGCTAACCATATTCCATTGAGCATAGTTTAGAAGGTAGTGGATTGGGCTAAGTAGGGAATGGGGGCTTTACCAAGCTGCAACAGACCAGGGAGAAGGGAAGTTGGTACTCTCTTTTGCCCCCACCTTTCACATTTGGTAATAGAGAGGAAGGAAGATCCATTCTGATTTTTCTGTAAAGAGGCCAAGTGGTCCTTTTCTTAAAGGCTTCAAGAAGATGACATTTGAATTGAGTTGCAGAAGATATGAATTAGTTTGGGTGAAAAATTCAAGAAAACTACCTTTGAAGCTGGTCACCCGTGGCTCACGCTTGTAATCCTAGTTACTTTAGGAGGCTGAGATCTGAGGATCGTGGGTCAAAGCCAGCCAGGGCAAGAATGTCCATGAGACCCTTCTCTCCAATAAACCACTAGAAGACCGGAAGTAGCGTTGTAGCTCAAGTGGTAGAGTGCTCACCTTGAGCTGAAGAGCCGAGGGACAGTACCCAAACCCAGAAGTCAAGCCCCACAACTGACAAAAAAAAAAAAAAGAAGAAGAAAGAAAAGAAAAGAAAAGAAAGCACCTTTGTAGCTTTGATCCTTTTTTTGTTTCCTTTTTTTGTATTTCAGTACTGAGGATTGACTTTAGGCTCTTATGCTTGCTAGGTACCTTTTTATTTTTGTCGGTCGTGGGGCTTGAACTTTGGGCCTGGGCGCTGTCCCTCAGCTCTTCAGCTCAAGCCTAGGACTCTACCACTTGAGCCACAGCGCCACTTCTGACTTTTTTTTGCTTATGTGGTGCTGAGGAATCGAACCCAGGGCCTCATGCATGCAAGGCAAGCACTCTACCACTGAGCCATCTTCCCAGCCCTAGGCACCTTTTTTTGTTTGGTTGGTTTTGGTACTGGGGATCAAACCCAGGAAGTTGCACTTGCTAGGCAAGCGCTTTGCCACTAAGCTACATCCCTGCCCCGCTAGGTATCTTTTTAACTTGCAAATGTCAATCATGCTGCCATAGTATATAAACTCAATGCCTTTGAGAGGTACTGAAAGGAATTTTTCTTTGGGATGGCTGCACATGGAGCTTTTCTAGAGCTTTTCTTTATAGCTCAGGTAAATTGTCATATTCTGAAGCTCTAATCTGAAAATGTGTAGAGGAACCCCACGGAGAAACATTTCCAAGATTTTTCAACAATTTTATGAGTCAGCTATGTAATGTGGAGAATGCATTAAGAGTGGTAGGGTGATGGGGAGATTCTGAGAAAGAAGAAGACAGAAGAAAAGTTGGTGAGTACTTGCTAGTTATTACATCTCTTAAATTTAACTAATGTACTTAACAACCCTAAAAACAGGCTATCATTCCAATTTTGTGCATGAGAAGAAAGGAAGGCCTGAAGGGTGAATGAAGAGTGGAGGTGGTGTAAAGTAGGTGTCTTTCGAAATAAAATAAAAACTAGAGCTGGGTGCTGGTGGCTCATGCCTAGCTACTCAGGAGGCTGAGATCTCAGGATCTCAGGATCATGATTCAAAGCCAGTCTGGGCAAGAACATCTTGAGATTCTTATCCCAAATTAACCACCAGAAAACCAGAAGTGGCTCTGTGGCTCAAAGTGGTAGAGAACTAGTGTTGAGCAAAAAAGCTCAGGGACAGCACACAGGCCATGGGTTCAAGCCTGAGGACTAACAAAAAAAAAACTAAATAGAACAGAGGTACAGGGGTTGTTAATTGGCTTGACTTAACTATAATGCACACATAACCAGTGGGGGAGTCTTAATTCGTGAGATCATGGCAAGGTTAGAGAAAAGAAGGATGTTCTAGAAACTGCAGACCATGAAAGATACTCTGAGGCTTTGAGCTTAGAAAATCTGGGAGGATGGAAAGACTACTAGAGGAGTTAGAGAGTCAACAAGAAGCACATGATCTGCATGCCTGAAAAGGTCATAATGAAATTTATTTTTAAAGTAATTGCAAGAAAGATAAGAAAACGGATTGGTTGCAAGAGAATGATAAGAAAGAGTAATGGGGATATGCATGATCAAAGTATGTTGTATGCATGTATGGGAATATCACAATAAAATGCTATAAATTGTACAATTTATATTTACTAATAAAATAAACAAGAACAAAGAGTTTATTGGAAGGAAAATGGTATTTCTTAATTTCCTTCTTTCTTGTGTTAGTGGGGTTTGAACTCAGGGCCTTCCACTTACTAGGCAACTATTCTGCTGCTGAGCAACACTCCCAGCCTGTTTTTTGCTTTTGTGAGTGAGTGTGTGTGTGTGTGTGTGTGTGTGTGTGTGTGTGAATGTGCGCACACATGCGTGCGCATGCACACATGTTAGTCCTGTGACTTTTAAACTCAGGGCCTGGGCTTTGTCCCTGAGATTCTTTTGTTCAAGGCTAGCACTCTACCATTTATGCTACATGTCCACTTCCAGCTTTTCTGCTAGTTTATTCGACATAAGAGTCTCACATACTTTCCTGACCAAGCTAGCTTCAAACCATGATTCTTAGATCTCAGCCTCCTGAGTAGCTAGGATTACAGGTGTGAGCCACCAGCACCCAGCTCTTTGCTGGATATTTTTGAGATAGGTTTCTTCCTTCCTTCCTGAATATGTGCCTAGGTCCTTGTCCAACTATTTTAAGTTTCCTATCAAATTTTACACAATAACAGGCATGAGCCACCACATCCAGCTTCCCTGTGTTGACATGGAGTCTCACAAACTTTTTCTGCCCTGTCTGTTCTGCCACTGTGATCCTTCCAATCTCAGCCTCCCACATAGGTTGGGATGACAGTCACAAGACACTGTGCCTAGCTATTGTTGAGAACGTGTCTCCTAAACTTTTCTTCACAGGCTGGCCTCAATCCTTTCATTATCAGCCTCTCAAACAGCTAGGATTATAGGCATAGACCAATGTCACCTGGCTGACATTCCCTAATTCTTTCATACTTTCTCTGTGACTGTTAGTTCATTCTGCTCATGGCACTTTCCATTGCCTTCTATTGTAGTGAATAGAACTTATTATATGCAAGTTTTGTAGATGCTGACACTATCTATAGAGTGATACTCAAGCAACTTTTCATAGTGATTGCCTCCATAGAGGGAGACCTGATATAAGTGGGAAGAAGATTTATTCTCACTTTGTACCTGTTGATCTGTGTATCATATACATGTTACTTACCTCAAAAAAGAAAATTATAAAAAGAAAATCAGCTAAGCACTGGTGGATCACACTTGTAACCCTAGCTTCTCAGGAGGCTGACATATGAGGATCATGGTTCCAAGCCAGCCTTGGCAGGAAAGTCCATGAGATCTTTAGATCTAGTTAACTACCAAAAAAGCTGGAAGTGCAGCTATGGCTCAAGTGGTAGAGACAGAGCTCAGGCCCTGAATTCAAGCCCCAGGACAGGCACAAAAATAAAATAAAATAACCAGGAGCTGGTGGCTCACATCTGTAATCTTACCTACTCAGGAGGCTAAGATCTAAGGATCATGGTTCAAAGCCAACTGGGGCAGAAAAGTGCATGACACTCATATCTCTAATGAACCACCAGAAAACTGGAAGTGGCACTGTGGCTGATAGTGGTAGAGTGCTAGCCTTGAGCGAAAAAGCTCAGGCACAGCACCCAACCCCTGAGGTCAACAAATAAATACATAAATTAAAATAAATACATAAATAAAATAATAAAATATTTAAAAACAAAATAGAAAATCATAAAATGATTCAAAAACTTATACCCTCCAATACATTTCCATTGATTAATTTTTATTTATTTATTTTGGTGGTACTGGGGTTTGAACTCAGAACCTCACACTTGTTTGGCTGGTGCTTTACCACTTGAGCCATGTCTTAAATCCAGATTTTTGCTGTTTTTTGGAGGATGGAATCCAGTGAACCTGTACTGCTTGAGATGGCCTCGAACTCTGATCCTCCAAATCTCAGCTTCTCAAGAAGCTAGAACTACATGTATTAACCACTAGTGCCTGGCTCCATCTTCTCTACTTTAATCCCTATATGTCTCTTGTAATCTGTGCTTTTATTTATGATGCGGTTTTCTCTGACCATTCTAACCGATATTCCATCCTTTTTGACTTTGTGGTGACAAGACACTATGTTGGAAATAAATTTTACAGCTTGGGGGGAAAGGAGTCAGGGGGAGGGGAAGTGGGAGAAAATGAGGGAGGGGGTAACAATGTTAGACAAGAAATGTACTCATTATCTTACTTATGTAACTATAACCCCTCTGTACATCACCCTTAACAATAAAATTTATAAAAAGAAAAGAGTAAGACACAGCTCAGGGCAGGGGTTGTGGACTTAATGTACTGATTGGACCTTCACAGAGGGGAGAAAGTTAAGCGCAAATAGGGATGCTTGAATATAGGATTTGGATGGCCTAAGGTCTGAATGGTGTGGATTCTACTGGAGCTGATATAGTGCTTGGTTCCTAGTAGGTGTTCAGTAAGTGTTTGTGACAGAATTCGTTTATTGAGCACCTCCTATCAATCAAGCACTGTGCTAGGCTCTGAGACCACATAGATAAGTTAAATGAGATCCTTTGTTTCTAGGTGCTTAGGTGTAGTGGTGGCTACAGTAAAGTGACAGAGGTGTAGACAGGAGCAGACAGGAGTAGGAGAAGACTGATCCAGGGAACAAAAATCAATGTCAGTGTGTCCAGGGGTGTATATGCAAAGAGGAAGTGAAGGGAGTGAACACAAACCATTCATTCAAAAAACGTAGAAGAAAAAGGGAGATGGGGCCATAAGCAGACAGGCAAGGTCAAAACCCTTTCACCTGAATGATGCATAGGCTGAGCATGTGTGGTACAGTGGAAAAGGAATTATATGCATAGTCTGAGCATGTGTGGTACAGTGGAAAAGGAATTATAAATGAGGCAAAAGGGTGAAGGGTCACCAGGTAGAATAGTGAGTGATGGAGATCTCTGAGGCTAGACAAAGTGATGAGTATGGAAAGTGGCTGGGAACTCTAGGGAAAACTGGATGGTGTGACGTCTTTCTGAAGCAGGAGATCATGCTATTTTTCACGTGACATCATATCAAGAGGTCGTAAAGGACAGTCATTGAAATAACAGAGTATAGGGCCTAGGCCAGTCAGAGAAGATAATTATGCAAGAAGGGAACTAAGAAATCAAGAAATTCAATATAAAAGTAGTGAGAATCAGGAAGTAAAAGTCCTGGGTGAAAAAAAAAAAGTGGTAGAGCAGTACTGGGTGATGAAGAGACCCGGATGAAGCCATAGGTGTGGAGAATGGACAAGAGTGCTGACGTTGAGAGAAGGATCCATACTCTGTGATTCATTCCCATGGTTGACTCCCATGCCTCTTGAAGTCTTTCTCTAAACATGCAAGGACTTGCATAGAGGGTCTAAGGCTCAATTTATGTTTGGGAGAAACCAGGAAGTAAATGGATGCCAGTGACGAGGCTAACTGGTAGAGGAATCCTTCTACTCTTTCAGATGCAAAGGTAGGTGAGGGAAGATGTGCTCTATGGCTGGGAACTTGCCTTCCCATCCTCAAGGGGCTTCTAAGAGAATGAAAGGGCCGCTTACTGTGTTTGATCTGTGACTGTAGTTCCAGTCCACCCCAGCAATATGAGCTGCCTAAAAGGCTGGCTGGCAGGACATGGCCAGTACATTTTCTGTAGCTACCAGTATCCTGCAACTCCTAAGAAGCGATGAGAAGTATAGGGATGAGGAGGAACTGAATTCCAGGAAGGAGATGGAAACAATGTGTTCTAGGCTGAGAAATTCCCCAGCAAATGTGATGAGCTGCTGGTTTGTCTGAAACGTTTCCATAGTCTTTACAAGAATAGTAGTGAGTAATGACATGTGAAGCAGTTTATCTCAATGATGCCATGAGAAGAATGCCAGGGAGGGAGGCCAACTTTTCCTTATGTCCAAGTGTTGGGTACAATTCTGGTTATCAGTTGGTGGAGGAAGTATCACAGAAAAAGAATAGTGACAGCCACTCTTACCTTTCAAGGTATCTGTGAGGAAAATTAAGAACAGTCCTAAGAATCTTCAAGCTATCCTCTTTCACAAGAAAAAGTACAACAAACAACAGACAATTACTGTAATGATGACAGTAGTTATGAAAAGTTGTTTTAAGTCCTTTTATGCATATTAATTTTTTCAATATTTAAATACTTTGTATGGTATGAGTACTTGAATTAATCATTTTTATCACTATAATAAAATAACAGAGGCAGGGAACTTCATAAGGCAAAAAGGTTTATTTTGGCTCAAGATTCTGTATATGCAAGGTCAAAGGACCTTGACAACATGGTTCAAAGGTGGTGTAGAGTATCACATACTACAGAAGAGGAAATGTGTGTATCTATGTATCTGGTCTTTCCACAAATGCACGGGAATTCAATCATGGAGCTACTACCTTAATGAGCTTATTTAAACTTAACTGACTCCCAAGGCTCTACCTTTAAACACCATAATGGAATTATTTTCCTATCCTCTTAATAGCTGACAATGAAGATTAAATTTCAGTCTAGGAAGCTGTGAAGCACAGCAAACCATATCTGAGCCATACCAATACTAATGTGTCTATTTCCTATGAGAGCCAGAACTGATCCCTACTTTACCCTACTTCAGTAGTTGTGTCATGACTCAACCAGGCTACTATCTTCTTGAGTCTTTGGTGGTTATTTGGGGCACAGCATTTAGACCATGCTATGGAAATCATGTGTTTCCTTGAAATAAGCTTAAGAGAAGTAGAAGTCTTCACAGAAGTTTTATAGTAATCTCAATTATAAGTATGTAGATGCATGCTTGTAAAATATATTGTCTCTGGCAGGTTGCACAGAAACTTTTAACAATGTTTTCCTCTATCAAAGTTAATTGACTTTAAAATTGCATATACCCTTTGGAACATATTAAAATAGTTTACCATGTGTATGTGTTCCTCTTTCAACATATTAACAAAAAGCAAGGAGTGAAAGGGAGTAACTTTCTAAAGTCTCTTCTGAAATTCCATTTTCCATCTTCCCTCAAAATAACACTGTGAAACCCCCATACTCCCAGCAAGATTTCAGAGAGCATGAGAGAACTTTAACAAGAAATTCCCCCTACTGCTGCAACTTTGAATGTGTGTGTGTGTGTGTGTGTGTGTGTGTGTGTGTGTGTGTCTGTGTCTGTGTCTGTGTGTGTGTGTGTGTGTTAATACTGGGGCTTTGAACTCAGGGCCTGGGTGTTGTCCCTTAGCTTTTTCACTCAACACTGGTGCTCTGTCACCTGAGCCACAGCTCTACTTCTGGCTTTGATGGTTAATAAGAGTATTATGGGCTCTCTTAGATGGACTGGCTTTAAACTGTGATCCTCACATCTCAACATTCTCAATAGCGAGGATTAGAAGCATGAGCTTCCAGTGCCCAGCTTGCTGCTGCAACTTTTGTCATGTAGTCTAGAGGTCCTGTTATGTCTTACACCGTTTCAAAGAGGTTCATAATATACTTGAAGAGTGTACATCCTGAACTGTATATATCACATGGAAAAGAGTAGACATTTGCCAGTACTCCTACCTACACCTTTATTTGAATGTGATATAACACGAGTTGAGTTCTGGTTGGTGTTTGCATGGACAGACACATTTTATTTCAGTTAGCCTTGAGTGACCCAAAGGAAATAAACCATGTCTAGCTATTTAAAAGAGTTGTCTTTGCTTTTGAAATTCATCATAAATTCTATTTGATTGTTAGACCCCAACATAACTCTTGTTGCATCCCTGTCTCTTTCATCTTTCCTCTTGCCAGCTTACCTCTGCCCTTCAAGGTCATATACCACTCCACCCTTCCTAAAAATAAAAACCTTTCCCTGGCGAAATCTTCCTAATGTAGCCTTTTTCTCTTCCCAGCTCAAACTCAATCCATCATTTTGTAATTGTTCGTCTTTAGGAACTGTTTATTATAGTTACATTTCCAAATGATGAGCAGACCTCAAAGGTCACTTCCTACCCTATGTCTTTGGTTTTGCTTGAACCAAGTAGTTGACATTCCCCAAGGCACACTTCTCTCAGCTGGTTCTCCTCTACCTGAAGATTTATGGTGTCAGAGATTGAATATACTACTTTTTCCAGAAGTAGCCCAAGGAAGTCACAGCATTTAAATGAACACAGTACAATGTGAGGTCTCAAAGATGCTGATGTTTGGGTAGAAGCTTTCCTAGTAGCCCTTTCATCTACTTGCCCTTGTAAACAGCTGTTCTTCCCCCTGCTATGGGTAAGGGATAGACCAAGAAAGCCAAAATGCTATTATTCTCAGGAAGCCTGCTTTGATATGTCCCCTAACCCTGGCATTACCTTTCCTGTCCACAGCAGACTTGCTCAGTCGGCTAGGTGGATTATGATTCCATTGTTGAAAAGTCCTCCAAGATGTAGATGGTTTAGAGACACTGTATTGTTGAGCTAGTAGTTTGTCATGGTTCCAGGTCCTGGGTTGAGGGCTTCACCTCATGTATTTGCACTGCCCCTGTACTAGTTGTTGTTGACCTCAGAATCAGGTTGAGAATTCTAGGAAAATCAAACCCTTATGTTTTGCCCTAAGGCAAAACTTTGTCTCTCTTATTACCTTAAGTGCCTGATTTCCATTAACCACTTTCTTTTTCCCCCCTCCTGGTGAAAATTAATACCATATTGAAGGAAGATAAAGTCCCTATGCCAGTATAAGACCTTGGCTAATGCAGTGAAAAGCATAAGACAGGAAGAGCAGCTCTCTGACACTCTGGAGTGGGTCTCTACCAGCCAGCCAGCCACGTTTCGTCCATGTGCTCCATTGAGCACTATTCCAACTCAGGCAGGATTGGATAGAAGCCATTGCTTGGAAGGATGGGACAATTTTTTTTTTATAAACTCATGTCTGGCTTCTTTTCTAAACAGATGACATGACAATGAAAAGGAGCAATAGAAAGTTCTAATATGACATAGAATGATGTTCTCTCCTTTCTCCAGCTCCATAAGTCATTTCATTTTGTCCTAGTGCAGAGCCTGGCTTCTGGTGTCAACCTTAATGGACAACAACAGCAAACATATTCACATGACTGAGTCACACCATCAGAAAGAGACTGTGGAGGTGATCTCATTTTACCCCCATCTTTCCCCTCACCCCTAGCTCTTATGCAGGATTAGAACTAAAACTCTTAACTGCTGGACTTGTCAGGACTTGTCAGAAAAGGCCCTAAGATTATTATTTCCATTTCTACCCAGGGAAACTAGAGTGCAAAAAATAAAAAGCAAAGTAATTAGGAACTTAGCTCTACTTGCCAACCTGGCTACATATGGGCTTAGGCTTGGAATGTCAACTTCACAGAAAACATACTTGGACGGAAAGGAAATGGTTAAGCTGAGAGATTGATGACAGAATGGGTCCTGAAAATAGGCAACTGAGTTGTGAAGCTTCTGATGTATTCCTGGTGCTTTCTGTCTACATGAACATTTTCCTTCTGAAAAGGTCCTCTTCCCTCAAGATCCCTAAGCTCCCATTCACTTGTGCCAGTCTGGGGCTTGAACTCAGGACCTGAGTGCTGTCCCTGAGATTTTTGCTCAAGGCTACACTCTACCACTTGAACCACAGCTCTACTTTTGGCTTTTTGGTGGCTAATTGGAGACAAAAGTCTCATGGACTTTGCTGCCTAGGCTGACTTTGATCCAGGATCTCAGCCTCCTGAGTATCTAGGTGGTAAGCTACAATTACACATATGTACCACCTTTTCTTCTCCCTTCTCCTCCTCCTCCTTCTCCTCTCCCTTATTCTCCTCCTTCTCCTCTCCCTTCTCCTCCCCTTCCTCCCCTTCTCTTTCTTCCTCCTTTTTCTCCCCCTCCTCCTCCTCCCTCCTTCTTCCTCTTCCTCTCTCCTCCCCCCTCTCCTTCCTCCTACTCATCTTCCTTTCCCCACCCCCAGGACTGAACTCAGGGTCTTGCACTTCCAGGCAAGTGCTTATCCACTGAGCTAAATCCCCAATCTTCCTCATTCACTTCTTATTCCTGTCTCCTACTAGCTCCCTGAGTGTGGACACACACACACACACACACACACACACACACACACACAGAGAGAGAGAGAGAGAGAGAGAGAGAGAGAGAGAGAGAGAGAGAGAGAGAGAGAGAGAGTATTGATGCTAGAAACTAAAATGTCTTATGAAAGGACTTTGTCAAATACATCTCCTTCAGTCATAGCCAGCCCAGGTGATTTTAATGTGGACACTTCTGTGTAAGAAAGGTGTAAAATATCGGATTATTTCTTTGGCATTACAGTGACTTTTCAGTTTAAAGACATAACTACCAGAGAATTGGAGTTGTCAACAAAGTTATAAAAGTCTCAGGAGTTACCAGATAGAGTCTTTTGGTCATTTCTTGGAGGGAACACACAGCTTTGCAGGAATTGAATGAAATCTAGATAACCAATGCTAGGCAGTGAGCCTGAAAGGGTAGGAATGAGTATGTATTATTCTCTATGCAACTTTGTATTTTTTTTGTTGTCATTGTTTTGTTTTTTTGTTGGTCGTGGGGACTGAACTCTTAGCCTGGGCGCTGTCCCTCAGCTCTTCAGCTCAAGGCTAGTGCTCTACCACTTGAGCCATAGCACCACTTCCAGTTTTTTTCTGCTTATGTGGTGCTGAGGAATTGAACCCAGGGCCTCATGCATGCAAGGCAAGCGCTCTACCACTGAGCCCCCTTCCCAGTCTCAGAACTTTGTATTATTTTTATAGTTATGCCAAATGTGCTATTAATGTTGTATATATTTTAAATTTTTAATCAAAGCCATGTTATATCAAAGAGAAAAAAGCTGACAAGACTTGGAAAAGTAGATAATTATTACTATTAATTTTTGTGCCTATCATGGGGCTTGAACTCAGGGCATGGGTGTTTTTTTCCCCCTCAAGGTTAGTGCTCTACCACTTGAGCCATAGCTCCACTTCCAGCCCCCCCCCCCCCCCCCCCCCCGCTCCACAAACACACTCCTTACTGGTTAATTGGAGATAAGAGTCTCAGGAACTTTCCTGCCCTAGCTGGCTTCAAACCACAATCCTCAGATCTCAGCCTCCTGAGTACCTAGGATTACAGGTGTGAGCCACCGGTGCCTAATGAGACAATTATTTTTAAAGCCTAGATGGAAATGTAAAAGAGAAAAAAAGGAAAGAAGAAAACCTTAAAAACTAACAAGGACAAAAGAAGAAGGGGAAGAAAATAAGAGTAGGCAATCTGAAATGAAAAAAGAAACAAATGTGAAAGAAAATAAAAGAAGATAACTTTAGAAAGTGAAAGGAATGGAGAAAAACAAAGAAGGAGGACTGTCAAATGCACACACATCTGAAAAGAACTCCCAATGGCCAAGGTTAGAACAATTGCAGCAACAAAGTAGCTAATATGGCCCTGGCCACCTCCCAGGAGGTGGAGCTTAATCCTTTTCATTTGGAGCATGGATTTGACTCCAAAGAGTAGAGAACAGAAAGGAGGAATGAGGAACTCTTAGTAAAGAAAGTTGATCAGGTGAGCACGTTTAACACAAACAGTGATATCCTGTTGATAGGATGTACCATGTTTTGATAGATGAGAAAATTATTTTACCTCTGTAGTCTTCTCTAAGACATATTACTTCAGTCTAATCATGAGAAAAACCATTGGAAAACTCCAAGTTGAGGGATGCTCTATAAAATACCTGACAAATATGCCTCAAATTGACAAAGTAATCAGAAATAAGGAAAGCCTGAGAAACTGTTCAAGCCAATAAGTATCTAAGGAGACAAGACAAATGTCCTAGATGGGATTCTGGAACAGAAAAGTACATTAGGTAAATCTAAGGAAATCTGAGTAAAGTAATGACTTTAGTTCAAAACATATAAATAAATGGCTGGACACTGGTCTCTTGCCTGTAATTCTAGTAACTCAGGAGGCTGAGATCTGAGGATCAAGGTTTGAAGCTAGCCCAGGCAGGAAAGTTCATGAGATTCTTTTGCGCAAATTAACCACTTAAAAGCTGGAATTGGAGCTGTGGCTTTCTAGCTTTGTGCAAAAGAAGCTCAGAGATAGTGGCCAGGCCTTAGTTCAAGACATAGGATTGGTACACACACACACACACACACACACACACACACACACACACACAATTATGTTACATGAAAATATAAACATGTATATGAATTGCTTCCTTAGTTTTAACAAATGTTTAACACTAATGAAAAATGTTAGTAATAGAAAAACTTGATGTTGAATATTGAATCTTCTCTACTGCCTTTGTAATTTCTATAAATCTAAAACTATGCTAAAACAATGATTTATAAAAAAGTTAAAAGACAAAGGGCAAAAAGTTAAAAATGGTAAACTTCAGAAAGAGTAGAGAATTTTTTTTCTGAGAAAGGGTTTTGCTATGTAGCCCCAGGCTGGGCCCAAACTCACAATCCTGCTTCTACCTCACAAGTGCTGGGATTATAAGTGTGTGCTGTCATATTTTTCTAGGAAATAAAAATTATTTTTAAAATTTTCAGGAAAAATAGCATAGAAAAGGGAAAAGTTTATTTAAAAAATGCTATAAATTCTAAAGCAAAGCCTCTAAAACCCATACAAAGAAAAAAGAAAAACAAGGAAAGAAAAATTAAAGCATAGATAGAAATATGTGAAAAGAAATACACAGAAATGGAGGGACAAAGGGTGAACAATGCAGCAGTGGTACTCACTAGAGACGCTATTAAAAGTAAACTATATAACTTATGGGCAGGGATGGGAGGGAAAAACTGGGAGAGTGCAAAGGAGGGGATGACATTGTTCAAAAAGAAATGTATTCATTACTTGACTTATGAAAGGATAATCCTTTTGTATATCACCTTAATAAAAACAATAAAGAAAAATTAAGAGAACTGACAAAAATTATAAAAAGGAAGAACTCAAAAGAAAAAATAAAATTAAAAATAGAAATGACAAGCAAAAGAAACAAAGCAGAAAATTTTCAAAAAAACATAATACAAGGCAAAACAGCAAAAATCCTAAAACAAATAATAAAAATAAATTCTGCCTATCAGGAAAACAATTCTGCTATGCACACAACAGCACAATCATAAAAAAGGAATAACATAGGAAAGAAATGTGGGAAAATGTCATCATCAGTTGACATTGACAATGAAAACAAAGAATGATAAAGACAGTTGGTGAGTAATATGGAAAATACTTTTCATCTGTTTTTGAAGAAGGCATAAGCAATCTCACTGAAAGCTGATATACAATAGAAGAGTGAAAGAAAGTAATAAAGGGGGTTATTCTGATAAAAGCGTAATATATGCAAGTGCAAAATAATGGCAAAACCCCTTGGTACAATTAATATTCAGTAAAAAATGAATGTCAGGAAATAAAACAGGTTCTGTTGGGGGATGGGTATCAGTGAGAAGGACATTGGAGAGGAGTGAATGAGGGATGAATATGGTCTAAGTACTTTATATGCAAGGCAAGCGCTCAATTTTTTTGGGGGGGGGGGTCCAGTCGTGGGGCCTGAACACTGTCCCTCAGCTCTTCAGCAAGTGCTCTACCACTGAGCCACCTTCCCAGCCCCACTTTATATGCATATATGAATATTTAGAAATTCAAACACTGAAAAGGATAAAAAGCCCTAGTGAAAAAAAGAATAAGAGAAAGTAAAACAAAACAGAAAGAACAACAAAAAAAACTCCAGAGGAAATGAGGAAAGTCCAGTGTGTGTATTTTTGAAGTTTTGGAGAGATAAGAAGTGATTTGCTTTGTTTGGGTAAGTGTGTGGAGTGGAGAGAAGTACCCACCAAATATGGCTGTCCACAGTGCCCTTTGGGAGCTGTTGGAAGGAATGAAAAGGGCATGTTATTGTAACATAGGCAGACAGGCATTTAAGTGGCTCATTACCACCATATTAACTTTTTCCCATGTGAGTCTGGGAAGCTGAGTGTTTTACCCAAAGCCCTTGAGTCTTGTTTTATTTTTACCAGGGTCTGAGAGATAAACATTTATTGATGGGCTAGTTCTAAGATCTGTATTTAGCTAATGCCTATTCAGAGCAAGATACTGGTTTCTTTTGGAAGGCCAACTATTATGTATGAAGGTAGTTTCTGTCAGGGCCACAGATAACCACCTACTGGGTAATTCCTCCCAGTATCTTGATGAATTAGGATTCTGAAAGAAGTACATAATTTGGCTCTTGGAATAGGGAGCCTTTGCCACGCACTTTAAAAATTATGTAATTATTGCCCACATAAAGGGGTATAGAGGTAGAGATGAATTCAACAGCCAGATCTCAATCCCAAATGGTGGCAGTTGTCAAGAGAAGGAATCTCAAAGGCATGTGGGTTTGGATGAAGTATATATGTTATGTGGATTTTTTTTGGTTAGTGTTATATTTGCTCTACCTTTAAATGTGTTTGGTTTAAGATGAGATTACAATCCATTTGCATGATCAGAATTGAACTTTTCTTTTTTGTGGTCCTGGGGACCTAGTAAGCATTCTCCCACTTGAACTATACCCGCAGTCTCAGACTGAGTCATGATTAGTGAAAACATGCTTGATTGGTAGAGACATTTTTTCCAACATAGTCATCTCAGTGAGGACCATTGAGATTTGAGGATTATGATGATACATGAATGTGCAGTTGTGCTAAAGTGATAAAAAGTGGTGGCCACAGTGACAGGATGATTGAGGTATATCTCTCCCCCAAACCACCTCAGTGGGTGGTAAGGAACAAGAGATCTTTATACTCCCAGTATACCTTGGTCCTGGAGACTTGTGATTCCTGGGACCACTGGGCAATGATGCATATTACAATGTCATTGTCCAGCTGGTGAGTTGCAACCAGACATTGAGTTAGCATGCATATGGAATAGAAGTGAAGACTTGAGGGAAAATGTTCAGATCTGGAATAAAGTAGGATTTGTTTTTGCTTTACTTTCACATACTGCAGTTGATTGTTAAGGAAATCGCTTCACCTCTTGAAGTTTCTGGTGCACAAGATGCAGATCTCACAGAAACTGAGTGCTGTCACTTTTTTTCCTTATGACAAAAAATTTGGAAGCTACACATGAAAATGATCAATACATAGTGGAAGAAACTATTGCCTATTTTATTGGATGTAATGGTACTGTGAGGTTATCATACCAAAACCCAGGATAAGCTATTGCTCATTAGCCATTGATTTCTCCATGTTCTGCCTTGTGCTTCTTTGCTTCTGTAGGTTGATCTCCACACCATATCTCAGCAAGAGCATGCCTTGCTCACTACCTAAACATTGAATATAATAGGCAGTGGGCTTAAAAGCTCTTAGGGTCAGAAGAGACCTTGATAATACCCTGTACGAGACTGGACTAGGCTCTTGCTTTCTATATATTTCTCCCAAACACTGAGACATCATATAAAGATACTAGTTTATTATTATTTTAATGATTAAAGATATTATAAAACAATACTCTGCATGTATCATCATTTTATAGTAGATTATTATTATTATTAACATAAAAAAGTAGAAAAGGCTGGGCACCAGTGGCTCATGCCTGTAATTCTAGATACTCAGGAGGATGAGATGTGAGGATTGAGGTTCTAAGCCAGCCCAGGAAGGAAAGTCTGTGAGACTTTTATCTCCACTTAACAACCAAAAAGCCAAAAGAGGAGCTATGGATCATGTTGGTAGAAAGTCAATCTTGAGTGAAAATGCTAAGAGATAAAGCCCAGATCCTGAGTTTAAGCCATAATACACACACACACACACACACACACACACACACACACACACACACACACACACACACACACACACACACACACACACACACACACACTTTCTCTGTCTCTCTTACATGTTTTCCCCCCTTTGGTCTAGTGAACTAGAAATTGAGAATCACCTAACTAGATCTGAGTTCTAAATCTTGACTTTGCTATTGACCTACTGGTAGAAATTTGGACATGTTTCTTCCCCAATTTTTCATGTGTAGAATATGAATAATTATATTTTATGAAATCCAAAGTTTTTATCAGCTCCATTATTCAGGATATTGTGCCTTCTAGAACCTTCCAGATGTTCTTTCTAGCTCTTGGAATCTGAATTTCTAAGGGATAAATTCACTTCTAATCACAGAGTGGGAATGTAATAGCAACAGTTCACATTCTTGGCATGTGCACAACCTGGAACATTTGTACCAACCATGATGCAAGACATCAGGTTTTTCTTTTTATTTTCTTCACATTTTACATAAAGGGTTACTTCTTTGAGACCAAGATGGTATTTCTCAACATTGCCTACAGACACTACTTTCTACTGATTTGTTTTACTTTTATCCCTAAATTGTACAATCTCGAAGCCTCCAGGCCCTCTTCTGGTATGTGTGTCTGTTTGGACTTGGTTGCTATAGAAAGATTTTTTACCTCTCATCTCTTCCCTCTCCTTTCTGCTCCAGTCCCCTAACATGTACTTTCCACGAATCCTTTCCTATTTATTTTTCTTTTTCCCCTTTAGACAGAAAGCATGACCTCAGTTGTTGGCATGGTCCATAAATGGCATTATCTGAATTCTTGGCAAAGCCCCAATTGGAGAATGTTGGGCTGCAGTTGGTTCTAGGTAGCTGGAGGAAATATAAAATTAATTAGCAACATAATTTTGGGCTTTACCTGCCTTGTAAAAGTGCACTAGTGTTTGTACTAGAAAGCACTTTCTGGCCAAAATCCGACTCTGCTGTTTTAAGAAGACTTCAAGTTTAAATGAGACATTTTGAGCAAAGTGGTCATTTTATTGGCAACCTTAATTTCACTAGTCCTGAGCAAGAAATACAAGAGCAAATTCGGGATTGCAAGGCTACTGTCCTGGAATTTAAGGAAAGTTCAGTGTGCACTTGCCTTAAGAGACCTGAGGTCTCCAAAGGTGAAGTTCTCCTTGCTTGCCTATACCCATTGCTTCCTTGCCTCCCTTGGCATCTGTTCAACGAATGGGTCAATGAAGAAACAAAGCATGGCACTCAAGAGGCAGCCCAAATTATAGTGGTTTCTTTCTATCAAACATTTTGAAAACTAAGCCAAAATGATACATTCCCCAATTCAACTTGGATTCAGTTCCTCCCACTGTTCCCTATTGAGGGTGATGCATTGTTTTGTCTCTGGGAAAGCCTGAATGAGGCCATTGCTCTGGGATCTACAGCCTGTACATCCCCCTGCCTCCCTTCTTACCCAACCTTCCTGATTGCCCTAGAGCTGGGCCTTCACAGCCTGGGGCAGTGGGAGCGTGGCATCGTGTACTTCTGGATTCTTCCAGCTGTACTCTCACTGGGGAAAATCAACTTTGAAGTAAAGCTGGGGGCCTGCCAGGAAACTGAAAAGGGGTTATTAAAAATGGTATTTTTCAAACCACGAGTGATGTTTTGCTAGCAGAGGGTAACAGGTTACTTGGAATCTGAACTGCTTTGGGTTTCGGATTAAATTGCAAAGTTGGCTGAGATTTCAGACCCCCAGGGTCTTGAGGGCTGAGGACACAATTGAAAGCATATTAGATGCTGGCTGCATCTATACAATACCAACCAACTAGTTAAAAAGAGAGAATTTACTCAAATCTGTTTATTTAGTGTCATGAACACAAAAACATAAGTTTGAGTTTAGCCTTATTCTTTTTTATTTAGTTTTATTTTTAATAAATCCAGACTAGAATATTTTTAAAATGGAAATCGTGTGTATTTACTGTAAGCATTATATTGCTTAGAATTCCACCACATTCTCTCTCATTTCTACCCCCAACAGCTTTAGGTGGGGACAAATTCTATCTTAAGGACAAAAAAAATTGAGTGACAGTTATGTGAGGTTCTATATAACGTCACTATTCCATTTTATTCTCCCAACTGTTTTCCCTACTAAACTATGACAGTACCAAAAATTTCATGACTAGCCATTTAACCTTTGGTTCATTCAGGTTCTGAAGGGATTTTGGTTTATCAAGAGTCTTAATTCCTGTATTTATGCAGGTTTCTACAGGCCTTTGGCATGATCTTTTCTGGCTTGTAGTTGGTAACCCTTGCAACACGAGAGCTTTCTGTTGTTTCTTTCTGTTGGGATTCTTTCCTGATAAACTTTTCCAGCCTAAGCTTCTCCTCCATTGGAGCTCCCTCCTCCTTTTCCTTTACCATTTGCTCAGGATGTATTAGTACTGGCACTGGTAGTCTTGAGTCTTGAGTTCTGCAGGGGATTTCTTGTTAACCTGGTAAGGTTTGCTTGGTAAAGTTCTTAGGGAAAAGCTGCTATTGACTTATTAATAAGTCATAGATTGGTCTCTGTGGTCTGGAAGCCTACAGTTTTGAACTGTCCTGGATTGGAACCTAGTCACTTGGTCTTTTATTGTGGACATGGCATTGCTTTGCCCGTTCCTTCTTCCCAGGGTTAGGAGGCCATCAAGAGAAATGGCCTGTGGGAGCACATGGCCTAAGTGTGTGGAGGTTGGTGGAGGTTGAAGATGGAATAGACTTGTTAGTATCTTATCCCACTTCAGTGTTTCCAAAATTCAGGATCCTAGAAGCGACTTCAACTTCTAAACTTAAAGAGACCATTAGAAACCTTCTAGTGCAACCTCCTCAGCTTTACAATGAGGAAACCGAATTTGAAGTAGAGACTTAATCAAGGTCACAGTGGGGGAACTGGAGTATGAACCTAGTCTGTGGAATAGATTGTCTAATAACATTAGTAAGCAGTGGCACTGAGATTCTGTCCCTTGCTACTTCAACTGCTCTTCCTCCTAGTGACACTTGGTAAGAGCAAAGACAACTAATAAGACAATGGACACAGAAAATAGCAACATAGATGTTAGAGCTCTTTAGTCTTTGCTATCTCAGCTACAGCATCTGAGGTCCTGCCCTGTACCCTCACAGAGGTCCCTTCCCATGGGATATCTGAGGTAGGGACTCTTCCTTCTTTTTCCAAAACAATCCATGGAGGGAAGGTGAGGGAATTTTTCTGCCTCCATAGAAGGCCAGTGCTGGCCGGAGGCCAATTTTCCTGACTTTCTCCCAGGCGGATTCCACAATAGATGGGGGTAGGAGGAGGCACAATTGGCCCAGACTGTTTTTATTTGGTCTGCAGTGTGGGAGATCAGACGTTCTGAAGAGAATTGAAAACACTTCTTCCTTTGGATTCCTGGGGCTGTGTAGGGGGAGCTTAGGCCCCACTTGGCACAGAGTTGATTACAACATTCAAAAAAAAGCTCCAATATTGTTGCCCAAGGCTGAATGGAAAGTTTTCCTTCCAGTCAGGGCTGACTCCTAAACCCCACACCTTCTTAAGCCTTTGATTAGCAGACACCTGCCGCCAAAGAGACCAGCAAACAATAAAGCTGTGAGGGGCTGCCCAAAAAGCTCCTGAGGGTGGATCAGAGTTAATGGGGCCTGGATGGGAGGAGTACAATGATTTGCCACCTCTAAGGACCCAAGAAGTCAGCACTTATATGCTGAGAGGTTAAAACAGAACAAAACAAAACAAAAACACACACAACATAAACCCTCTTTTCTTTGAATCTGCTAGCAGTAGAGTTGCTCTGTTTTTCACCGATTTACTGAATTTTCTTTTTTTTTTTTTTTTGTTTTTAACTTATGGCTTGAACTTAGGAAAATAGAATTATGTTAAATGCCACTGTGTCCAAAGAGTTACCCCATCTTGCCTTTCCCATTGGAGGCAAGAATGCCAGCCATCATACCTTTTATCATCCTTTTACTCAAGATGTCTTAACGACAAGAGACTAGCAACAGAAGATGGCTGTATCATTGATGACTTTCAGGGGAATTTGTAGCTTAAGAAGAAGGTGTTGGGAGAAAGTTCTGATTAATGCAAAGGAAAGAATAATGACTCACAAACAGAGAAACTTCAGCCCCAATAAGGGAGGACAGAACTTCAAATCAGTGTAAAGAACTATTTAAATATTAATGATGATTTATTTATACCTCCACATACTTTCAAAAACTAGTTTGGATAGCCAAGAGTAAGGATTTTGATCTGATGGGAGGTCATTGCAAAGAGACTCCTTCTGCAACTGGCCCTGACGAGGTATTTACCCCGAGCAAAGCACATTGGCCTAGTTGTCTTGGTGATAGACAGCTTGGCAGCAAGAGCTGTCTGCACAGCTCTGAGGTGGGGTTGAACTGTCTGTAATGTCTCCATTCAAGTTTGCCTAATTGAAATCAGGAAGAAAAATTAATGTAGAAAGAAGGCGAAAAAAATTACACCTCTAGTCGGGGTTTCACGCCTGTCAATGTGCTGGGTTAAAATAAAATGGTTTAGGGAATTCACATTCTGTTATTTTTACTATGTTATCGTTGTACATGAGATGGCACATTAGCCTTCAAGACAGGGGTTAACGGTTGTGGCAACATGCCAATTTCCCAAGGACCCCAAATAACGCTGATTGTGTCACTATCCTACTTCATCAGTATGAAGGAAGAGTGGGGAAGCAAAAAGCATGTCTCTGGAAGGTGACTCTGCTAGTATCCAGCTAAGAATATGGGATATTTAGCTAGGAAATGATGCAATGCGATCAAGGCCAAAAGGAACCAAGATGTGGGCCTTTAACCTCATGTCTGTGAACCCCCAGAAATTTTATGCAAAAATTTTATGTGTATATTCATATGTGCATTTTTCTGGAGTCCTTGGCTTTGATTAGATTCTCTAAGGATCTGAAACTTTCCAAAAGTTAAGAACCATTGCTACATATATTCATATTTACAGGCTTTGCCCCTAGTTAGTTTTTCTTGGTATTTAGGTATTGGGTGACATAGAAATTATGTGGAATTCTTATGTATTCATAATGTAGATGCACTAGCTACATGCTGTAGCTCAAGATAGTTGAGTGTGGAGATCATTTACTATTTACTATTTCTCCGAGTGAAATGCAAACACAAATACTTGTCTTATATATGCCACAGTACTTAATGTGGACTAAGACTTAGAGATACATAAACACGTATACATCAGTTTAAAACATTCTTTTTATTTTTATTTTATTGTAAAGATGCTGTACAGAGGGGTTACAGTTACATGAGTAAGGCCATGAGTACATTACTTGTTGATCATTGTTACCCCTTCTCTTCCTTGTTGTCCCACTATCCCTTCCCTCCCTCACCTCTAACACTCCTCCCCTCCCCATCCCATCCCCCCCACCTGAAGTTATAAAGTTCCTTTCCTCTCTATTGTTATATCCTTATTTACTTCTGCCTTCATTGCTATAACTTATCTCTCACTATTGAAAGACTTGTTTTCATTTCCCTATTTTATAAGGTTTCTGGGCATCTCTATGGAACTATTGGCACTATTGGTGTCTTATTTGACAGCATGGTTTTCCCTACTCTGGCAATGTTCTTAGTTATAACTAGCTAACCAATCTCTTTTATTCCTGTAACATCTTTTCCAGCTCAGCCACCATCTCACACTATCAAATATCTAAAATATTTGGAACTGGGAATGTGGCAAAGTGACAGAGCACCTGCCTACTATGTGCAAGGTGCTGGGCTCCATCACCAATAGAAATTAATATAAAGTATAACGTTTTGATCTTGATATTTTCACAAAACTGCAAAAAACAGTTATTGCTATTATAAATCGATTTCTCTGTGTAACATTTCTGCCTAATTTCAGTACACTAGTTAGCAGAGTCTTTTGCTTTCTCCTGTATTAAATTTCTTATTTAAAAATTTGAGCTGGGCACCGGTGGCTCATGTCTGTAATCCTAGCAACTCAAGAGGCTGAGATCTGAGGATCATGATTCAAAGCCAGCCCAGACAGGAAAGTCTGTGAGACTCTTATCTCCAAATAACCAACAGAAAACCAGAAGTGGCACTGTGGTTCAAGTGGTAGAGTGCTAGCCTTGAGCTGAAGATCTCAGTGACAGCACCCAGGCCCAGAGTTCAAGCCTCACAACTGACAAAATTAAATAAATAAAATTAAAAATTTTGAACATGATGGGTGTTGATGGTTCATGCCTGTAATTCTAGGTACTCAGGAAGCTGAGAAATGAGGATCACGGTTCAAAGCCAGCTTGGGCAGTTGGCACCAAAAAGCCAGAAGTGGAGCTGTGGTTTGATTGGTAGAGCTATAACCTTGATCTAAAAAGCTGATGGACAGTGCTCAGGGCCTGAGTTCAAACCCCAGGACCTGCGAAAAAACCTTGAGGGGTCTATTATCTTTATAGTTAGAAAAGAATAAACTTAAAGCTGTTGAGACATCTAGGTTACCTTTTCTCTCTGCCTTTGGCTCACTTTTCAAACCTATGGGACCTTGTACATGATAGGCAAATGCTTTACTGTTGAGCTACACTCCAGCCCATAGCAATAGTGCTTTTGAAAACCTCTAATATTGCATACATATATATGACTGACATGTATGGAATTACTACTGGAACTTCAACTGAATATTTCTTGTGCCATCTGAATCTAAGAATAAGAGATCATATTGTGACACAAGCATCTTTTCTCTCCAACATTGTTGAATTTTAGGAAAACATCGTGTATTTGAATTATATATCAAGATCCATGCAAATTCTCAGAGAATGAGAAGATAATTTACTGAGTATGATTATTGACCCTTTAAAATGACAGAGGGTGGTAAATGAAAAGGAAAAATATGCCAACAGCCCCACTCCATTGAGACCCTCACCATCTAGCATTTCGGTACATCTCAGGGAATTGTTTGGTAATTTACAAAAGCACTAGATATTTTCCCTCCTCTTCTATTTTTCTTTGAAACTTTTATACATCTGTAAGTCAGATTATAAGTACAATGCTTCTTGATCAGTGTCATCTATTCCATTGTTTCCCTCATTTAACTCCCCTTCCATTCTTACCTTCAACTTAGTTCAATTTTTACACAATTATATACATTGAATATAATGACTGCATTTTCTCATTCTTATCCCTCTCTGTATGTACCTCTATTACTCTCTTTCTCCCAGATGTTTCTATTTTCTCTTTTTTTTTCAAACAGCATTTAGTGAATTTTGCTATGTTGTCAATACACACACATACAATAATACAGCAAATACCCTTCAATTCTCTTTCCCACAGTATTCCTTTTTGTTCCCTTTCTCCTTGTACTGACCTCTCTTTTACATTTATGACTCACTATCATTACTACTGTCAACATTGTCCTCATTTTGGGATATCTGCTCTACAAATAAGTGAGATAGTGTGCTGTGATATTGGCTGTTTGAGCATGGCCTATTTCATGTAACAATGATGATTAGAGTTCCATTTCCTTGTAAATTACATAGTTTTCTTTTCTTTATGGGAAAGTAATATCTCAGTGTATATACCATAATTCCTTTATCCATGAATTGGATGTTGGGCATCTTGGCTGACTCCACAGTTTAGTTATTCTGAACAACACTGTAATAAATATAGATATATGGAACTTTCACACACACTTCTACTCTGTAGTGGTTGTCCTAGTTTGCATTATTAACCACAGTGGATGAGATTCCTTTACTCCCAAATCCTTGCCAGTATTTGTTGTTTGATGGCACCATTCTGATTAGGGTAAGAAAAAAAGTCTTACTGAAGTTTTGATTTCAACTTTCTTTTATGGTAAGGTTTTGAACATATTCATGCATTTATTAACATTTTAAAAGATCCATTTAAAAATCTTTAAAAATTTAAAAATTAGGGGCTTGGAAGGTGGTTCAGTGGTAGAACGCTTGCCTTGCATGCATGAGGCCCTGGGTTCAATTCCTCAGTTCCACATAAGCAAAAAGAAAAAAGCTGGAAGTGGCACTGTGGCTCAAGTGGTAGAGCGCTAGCCTTGAGCTGAAGAGCTGAGGGACAGCGCCCAGGCCCAGAATTCAGGCCCCACAACCGGATCTCCCCCCCTAAAAAAATAGACTCTTACCTCCAACTAAGCAAAGAGTGGAGATGTGGCTCAAGTGGTAGAGTGCTAGCCTTGAGCAAAGAGCCCAGGCCTTGAATTCAAGCCCCAGGACTGACACCAAAAAAGAGAGACTGGTTTTTGTTGTTGTTGTTGTTGGTCATGGGGCTTGAACTCTGGGCCTGGGTGTTATCCCTCAGCTCTTCAGCTCAAGGCAAGCACTCTACCACTTGAGCCACAGCACTATTTCTGGTTTTCTATTGGAGATAAGAGTCTCATGGACTTTCCTGCCCAGGCTGCCTTTGAACCATGATCCTCAGATCTCAGCCTCCTTAAAGCTAGGATTACAGGAGTGAGCTACTGGCACCTGGCTAAAGAGACTAATCTTAATGAACATAGATTCAAGTCCTTAATCTAATACTTGCAAACAGAATTCAATAACAACTTAAAAAGATCATACATTATGACCAAATTTGTTTCATTCTAGGCATGCAAGAATGGTTTAACACATGTAAATCAATAAGTATATTGCAGTACATAAATAGAATCAAAATAAATAAAAATAACATGATCATTTCAATTGATGCAGAAAAAGCCTTTGATTTCTTTCTTTTACATCTTTTTTTTTTTTGGTGTTGGTCCTAAAGCTTGAACTCAGGTCCTATAGATTGCCGCTGAGCTTTCTTGCTCAAGATTAGCACTCTACCACTTAAGCTATAGCTCCATTTCTGGCTTTTTGGTAGTTAATTGGAGTTGCGTCTCATGGATGTTCCTGCCAGGGCTGGCTTCCAATTGCAATCCTCAGATCTCAGCTTCCTGACTAGCTAGGATTACAGGCATCAGCCACTGGTACCCAGCTTCAACATCACTTTATGATTAAAATCTCTGAAGAGGGCTGGGAAGGTGGCTCAGTGGTAGAGTGCTTGCCTTGCATGCATGAGGCCCTGGGTTCGATTCCCCAGCACCACATAAGCAAAAATTTTTAAAAAGCTGGAAGTGGCGCTGTGGCTCAAGTGGTAGAGCACTAGTCTTGAGCTGAAGAGCTGAGGGACAGCGCCCAGGCCCAGAGTTCAGGCCCCATGACTGGACCAAAAAAAATAAAAATAAAAATAAAACCTCTGAAGAAATTAAGAATAGAAGGACAATACTCAACATAATAAAGGCTATACATGACAAATCTATATCCAACATCATACTAAATGGGGAAAACTTTATTTCCTCTAAAATCGGGAACCAAACAGGGGTGGTCCATTCAACCCACTTTTATTCAATATTGTACTGAAATTCTCAGCTAGAGTAAGACAAGATTTACATAGAAAGAACTCAAAATATCTCTATTCATCACACCTATAATCCTAGTTGCTCAGGAAGATGAGATCTGAGGATCATGATTCAAAGCCAGCCCGGGCAGGACAGGAAAGTCGTGAGACTCTTTTCTCCAATAAACTACAAAAAAAGACACAAGTTGTGCTATGGCTCAAGAGATAGAACACTAGCCTTGAGACAAAGAAGCTCAAGGACAGTACCCAGGCCCAGAGTTCAAGCCCTAGGACCAGCAAAAAAAAATCTTTATTCATATACATGATTCTATACTTAAAGGACCCCCAAATCCCATCAAACAATTTTATCCATGTAACAGGATTCAAAAATCAACATAGGGATATCAGTAGCTTTCCTATATAGCAACAATGAACAGACTGAGAAACAAATCAGAAAAACTATTTCATTCTGTATCTAAAAATAAATAACATAAATAAAAAAGTATCAAAAATAATATATACCCAGGTATAAATTTTGTCAAAGAGATGAAAGACGTCCATAATTAAAACTATGAAACCCTGACGAAAGAAAGTGAAGACATCAGAAGAGGGAAAGACCTCCCATATTCTAGGATTATTGTGAAAATGACTAAACTAGGAAAAGCAATCTACAAATTCAAGGAAATTCTCATCTAAAATCCCAAGTCATTCTTTACAGAAATAGAAATCAATCCTAAGATTCATACAGAAGCACAAAAGAGCTGAATAGAGACGTAATGCTAAGCAAAAAAAGAGCAACACTGGAAGCATCATAACACTAGACTTGAAATTGTATTACAGAGCTGAAGTAACAATAACAGCATGGTACTGGCACAAAACCAGACATGAATACCAATGGAACAAAGTGAAGGGGCTGAAATAAAACTATACAGCAATACCCCTCTGATCCTCAACAAAGAAGACAAAACCATATACAGTTTGTAGAGAAAAGACTGAGAAATCTAGTTACCTCCATGAAGAACCCTGTCTCTCACCCTGTCCAGAAATTAATCCAAAATGGATTCAAAAATTTAATGTAAGACTTGAAACTAATAGGGAAGTTCTGGAAGACATAAGCATAGGTAATTATTTCCTAACTAGGACTCTAATTGCTTAGGAAAGGACAAAAATGGATGAATGGGGCTGCAATCAAATTAAAGTCTTTCTGCAGATCAAAAGAAATAGTTATCAGAACCAATAGATAACCTATGAAATGGGTGAAACTTTGTCAGCTATTCAACAAGTAAAGTATTAATATACAGAATATACAAGGAGCTAAAAATCTTAAACAGCAAAGGAACAATCCATTAATAAATGGGCAAATGAATTGAATCAATAGTTCTAGTACTTTAGATACAGGAATCTTTGAATTACCCTCTCTTCACCCTAAGTATTTTGTCTATTCGTGTGTGTGTGTGTGTGTGTGTGTGTGTGTGTGTGTGTGTGTGTGTGTGTGTGTGTGTGTGTGTGTGTGTTTTCTGGTCCCAAGGTTTGAACTTAGGGCCTGGTTGCTGTTTCTGAGCTTTTGTGCTCAAGGCTAGAGCTTCACTCTACTTCCTGCTTTTTATTTTGTATCTTCTTAGAGAATTAGCCTCTTATGTGTTACATTATATAAGGCTGCTCTTTATTCCTGATCATTTATCTTGCTTTTATGTCTGCTTTGTCTGAAGTTGACAACCAAAGCTTTTTTTTAAAAAAAAAATCAATATAAACCTGTTTTATCCATTGCTATTCCATTCTACCTACCTGTCTTGTCTGTCTGTCTGTCTGTCTACCTGCCTGCCTGTCTCTATGTATACCTATAATGTGTGCTAGTTCTGGAGCTTAAACTCAGGGCCTGGATGCTTTCCTGAGCTACAGATCCACTTCAGGTTTTTTTTGTGGTTAATAATAAATAAGAATCTCATGAAGTTTCCTACCTGGGCTGGCTTCTATTTGTAATGCTCAGATATCAGCCTTGTGAGTAGCTAGTATTATAGGCATGAGCTACTGACATCCAGCCTAGTTTGTCTATTATTAAGACAGTTTATGTAGTAGAATGTAGAGAATTTATTAAATCTGATTATTTGATAGGCTGAATGAGTTGATTTATTGAGCTAATAAATAGTCATACTGATTATTTGTGAAGCAAAATTGACTTGTTAGATTGAATTAGTTATTTGATTGAAGTAATTGATTGCTGTTTCACTTTTTTGTCAGTTGTGGAGCCTGAAGTCTGGGCCTGGGCACTGTCCCTCAGCTCTTCAGCTCAAGGTTAGCACTCTACCACTTGAGCCATAGCACCTCTTCTGGTTTTTTCTGCTTATGTGGTGCTGAGGAATAGAACTCAAGGCCTCATGCATGCAAGGCAAGCACTCTACCACTGAGCCACCTTCCCAGCCCTGATTGCTGTTTCTTAAACCAAAGTGACATTTTAAACAATTGGCTTGAAAAATGGACTTGCCTTGCCTTTTGGCAATGGACTTGACTTTTTCCTTGTTAGAGATAATCTGTTAAATCAAAATGGCTTATTTAGTAGCCCGTTTTGCCACAAGTAAAGATACAGATGAGTTACAGAATTGAATATTTTAATCTCTCCAGTGTAGAGGAGTTCAAAAGAAATGACTCCAAATTGAAAGTCAGATGGATTACAAGATACCCCATGTCTCCTCTGAGGCCTACTAACCCCCCTTTGAGAGCCCATTGGTCTGATGAATTAGAGGCCAATGCTATACTTCTCTTTTGGGTGAGTGTAGTTTTCCAAAAGCAACATCAGCTCTCTGTTGGGCACTGGCTCATTAGTTATTGAGAATTGTGTGTGAGCTGCAGAAGCAACTTAAATAGCTCATTTGTAAAGTAACATCAGAAATAAGAGTGTTGGAGGAGGAGAGAAAAAAAACACAAATACTAAAAATACTCTTAGCATTCACTAGAGTACCATAAATTCAACTTGAACAGGGAAACCAAAACATTGCCACTCTATCTGCTGGCAGATAAATAGCACTGAAGAGCATGCTGCGGACGTAGGTAGCGCAACAGACACCATTCATAGTTCAGTCAGTTTTTCTGAAGGAAGCTATTTGAGGCAATCATCTTCCTCTCCCTTTCAATGTCCATTTCTTTCACATTTAAAATAGGAGGATCAGCCCTTTGAAATCACTTCTAGTTTCTACCTTACATTCCAGTTTCTCAATTCAAGTACTCTTTCGAGGTAGGACAAAAATCTTCCCTCTCTGAGAGTCAGTAACTTTAAGATCAATAATGACTGCTGTTTTCCTATTCATTACAAATTAAAATGTATAGAATTTAATTTCTTGTGTAAAATTCCATTTCTCCATTTCTTGATTTCCCTTCTAAATCAAATTTTTTGGGAAACTATTGAAAATATAATACCAGCTTAAATAGCTCAAAAGAGTGGAGTTAGTCTATTTATAACTCTAAGCAGTGACAAACATAAAAACATACTTGAAATATCTTCCCTCAATCTTTTATTCTCTATTTCTCTTGCTGACTCAAAGAAACCGACGATTGGTTTTCTCATCAGTCAGGAGGGTGGAGGAACCAAAAAGCTCAATAGGGAAACAGGTTTTTGGGGAGCCCCTTATATCACACCTACTTGGGGGGAGTTGGAGCTTATATTGGAAATATGTAAACTTGGAACTGTCTCTGGTTACTGGGGCAAATTCACAAAGTTTCCAAATAAATGAAAATGTACTCAATCTTGAAGACCATATGGCATACCTTCAGTTTTTGGAATGTTCTCAGGAGTTGGCCATACATTTTACATTTTAAGGTTGAGAATAGAATTTAGGGCTATTCTACTTATGAGTGAAGTGGGTGGGGTTTAACAGTTAGGGCTTAGCCAAAGAAACATAGGTCCCATGGTTTCCCTTATGTGCAATATCTAGTATATGTCTGAGTCAAGCAGAAAAGGTCAGATAAGTTGATGTTAGGGAAACGAACCCTAAGATATGTATTCAAATGTTTTTTTTTTCTTTCATGCGCTTGTTTCTAACACATTTATAAGATTATTTCTTTGTTGCTTTGTATGTCCCTCCCCCACGGTATAACCCCTGCTTTCACTGTATTTGATATTGTTATAATTTGTGGAGTGGAAGGGAAAAAACAAATCATTTAAATACGGATACAGGTGGACCCATTGCAACAATGAGACGTACAAGTCGTTATGTCGAAAATGAACTTTACAACTTTCCTGGGGGGGGGAGGGTTAGCTGCGGGGGTGGGGGGGAGGATGGGATGGGAAGGGGAAACAAAGGAGGAGGCTACAATGCTTGATAAGAAATGTACTCATACATTTAAAGGTGTGCTTACCAAAAAAATGATTGCAGTTTTTGCTTTGTTATAGGGAAAGGTGCTGGGATGAGGCCCAAGATCTTGTGAATGCTAGACAGATGCTCTATCACAAATGCTCTATCACCCATGCTATACCTCCATCGCCACAATTTTTGCTCTAATTGGTACTGTGCATTTCTCATCCCATCACTTTCTGATTAAACCATGGTACTTGGAGGACTTGTGTTTTAAAAGCTCATTTAGATGATCAAATTTGTAGTTATGCCAGGGGCATTAAAAATATAGACATTCTTTATAGTTGTAAAAGTATTATGTACCTTTTAAATTAATCACATGTAAATTCAAATGTCTAATCTATTAATTAAATCTTTACTTCCCTGATCTTTCAAAGAGTATCATTTACATCATTTCATCTAGTTACTTGAGCCATTAGTTAGAGACCAAGTTGGTTATTCCTCTGGATTTGTTTCTGGAATGGATTTACTGTTGTAGATAATACTATCAGTGGTAAAGTCATATTCCTATATTTCTTGTCAGTTTCTATGCCTGTTTGCAATGATTATTTGAGTCTATTATTTTGTCCATAGAGCTGCATGACTGTTACATTAAATTTATCTATACAAAAAAAAAGAAATGTACTCATTATCTTGCCCATGTAATTGTAACCCCTCTGTACAGTATTTTCACAATAAAAAAGAAAAGAAAAGAAAACAAAAAACAATAACAATAAAAAATAAAATAAAATAAACAGGGCTTAGGCATCGATAAGATCTCTATAGCTAATGTCTGTACTTGAGGGAATAACTTTTCAGTGACTGCCACAATTAAGTCACAGATACATTAAAAATACCTGTCATTTGTTGAGTATCTACTGTGTGCCAGACAGTGTTTTAAACATTCCATATGAATTTAATCTTTTTTGTTGGTGCTGGGACTTGAACTCAGGGCCTGAACATTATCCCTGAGCTTTTTCTCTAAAGGCTAGTGCTTTGCTACTGTGAGCCACAGTGCCACTTCTGGTTTTCTAATGGTTAGTTGAGATAAGAGTCTAAGGCTAACTTTGAATTGCAATCCTCAGATCTCAGCCTCCTGAGTACCTGGGAATATAAGCATGAGCCACTGGCACCTGGATTATCTTTTTTTTTAATTTTTGGTGTTGGTACTGGGGCTTGAACTCAGGGCTTCACATTCTTTCTTTTTAGATTTTTTATTGTAAAGACACAGTTACATGAGTAAGGTAGTGAGTGCATTTCCTATTGAACATTGTTACCCTCTCCTTTGTTTTTCCCCCTACTATCCCTTCCCTCCCCACTTCCCCAACTCCTCCCCTTCCCCCCAAAAGTTGTAAAGTTCATTTTCAACATAGTCTTATATGTCTCATTTTCTCAATGGGTCAACCTGTATCCTTGTTTCAGCATTTTGTTATTTCCCTTCCCCTCCCCAAATTAGAAAAATGTATACACAGGGCTGGGAAGGTGGCTCAGTGGTAGAGCGCTTGCCTTACACGCATGAGGCCCTGGGTTCGATTCCTCAGCACCACATAAGCAAAAAGAAAAAAGCCGGAAGTGGCGCTGTGGCTCAAGTGGTAGAGTGCTAGCCTTGAGCTGAAGAGCTGAGGGACAGTGCCCAGGCCCAGAGTTCAGGCCCCACTACCAGACCACCCCCCCCAAAAAAAACAACAGAAAAATGTATATACAAAATGCAAGGCACCAGAATCAAATACAGTGACAACAGGGGTTATGCCATAAGGGGAAGAACATACAAAAGAAACAAAAAAATCACATAGGACTTTAAAAAACAACAGCAACAAAGAAAAAACCTCTTGTGTCCATATCTTGGAGTTCATTTCACTTAGCATTATCTTATATGGTTATATGTACATAGCTTTTGATCTTTTCTGCTTGTCTGGTAAGATTATCCTAGATGTAGACTAGTTATTGCAAATAAAGGAAACCATGGGACCTATGTTTCTTTGGGTCTGGCTTACTTCACTTAACATATTTTTTTCCAAATCTTTCCATTTCTTAACAAATGGGGCAGTGTCATTCTTTCTGATGGAGGCATAGAATTCCATTGTGTAGATAGAAAGATAGATAGATAGATAGATAGATAGATAGATAGATAGATAGATAGATAGATAGATAGATAGATAGATAGATCTATATAGATATATATCACATTTTCTTTTTTTGGGGGGGGGGGGAGTCTGGTCATGGGGCCTGAACTCTGGGCCTGGGCACTGTCCCTCAGCTCTTCAGCTCAAGGCTAGTGCTCTACCACTTGAGCCACAGCACCACTTCCGGATTTTTTCTTTTTGCTTATGTGGTGCTGAGGAATCGAACCCAGGGCCTCAGGCATGCAAGGCAAGCGCTCTACAACTGAGCAACCTTCCCAGCCCCTATATCACATTTTCTTGATCCATTTATCTACTGAAGGACATCTGGGTTGGTTCTGGGTTGGTGAATAATGCTGCAATAAATATAGTTGTGCTGGTAGCTTTAATGTGGTCTTGTTTCTGATCATTTCGGTAAATGCCCAGAAGTGAGATTGCTGGATCATAGGGGAGCTCTATGTGCAGTCTTTTGAGGAACCTCCATACTGCTTTCCAAAGTGGTTGAACAAGTTTACACTCCCACCAACAATGCAGTTGGGTTCTCTTTTGGCCACCTCTCCTCCAGCATCTGTTGTTATTAGAGTTCTTGATTATAGCCATTCTAACTGGGGTGAGGTGGAATCTCAATGTTGTTTTGATTGCATTTCTTTTATGGCTAGAGAAGTTGAGTATTTCTGCATGTCTATTGGCCATTCTTATTTCCTCTTCAGGGAAGTTTCTCTTTAAGTCTTTAGACCACTTATTAATGGGCAATTGTTTCTTTGAGGATTTGTTGTTGGGGGATTTAATTTTTTTGAGTTCTAAGTATATTTTGGATATGAAGCCCTTTTTTGTGTCAGTTGTGGGGCCTGAACTCTGAGCCTGGGCACTGTCCCTCAGCTCTTCAGCTGTAGACTAGCGCTCTACCACTTGAGCCTAAGCCCCACTTCCCACTTTTTCTGCTTATGTGGTGCTGAGGAATCGAACCGAGGGCCTCATGCATGCAAGGCAAGCACTCTACCACTGTGCTACCTTCCCAGCCCCGAAGCCCTTATCTGTTATATGGTTAGTAAAGATCTTTTCCCAATCTGTGGGCTTTCTATTGATCTTGCTAGCTCTGTCCTTTGCCATGCAGAAGCTCTGCAGTTTCATTCAATCTCATCTGTCCAACCTTTCTTTGATTTGTTGTATTTCTGGATCTCTATTAAGAAAATTTCAGCCTGTGTCAAGGATCCCTAGAGTTTCTCCTATTCCTTCCTGTAATGTTTTCAGCGTGTCTGCTTTGATTCCAAGGTCTTTGATTCATTTGGAGTTTAGTCTGGTGCAAGGTGATATATAAGGACCTAGCTTTAGTTTTCTACAAGTGATTAACCAATCTTGCCAGCACCATTTTCATTCTAATTTTTTAGCTCCCTTTTCAAAGATTAGATGGCTATAGGTCTGTAGGTTCATTTCTGGGTTTTCAATTCTATTCTTCAGTTCTGTTCTTGTGCCAATACCAAGCTGTTTTGATTACTATGGCTTTGTAGTAGGGTTTGAAATTTGGTATTGATATTCCTCCAGCACTGTTCTTTCTGTTAAAGATTGTTTTTTACCATTTGGGGGCCTCACATTCTTTTTTTTTTAATTTTTTATTTTATTTTATTTGAGAACATACTGTACAGAGGGGTTACAATTACATTGGCAGGATAATGCATACATTTTTTACCAAGCATTGCAGCCTCCTCCTTTGTTTACCCTTCACCTCCCTTCCCAGCCTCCCCCCTCCCCCCCACCCAATCATACCCCCCTCTCCCCCCCACACCGACATTGTAAAGCTTGCTTTGACATGACATTTTGTAATTCTCCTTGTTGCAACAGGTCCACCTGAATCCTTAAACGACTTGTTTGTCCCCATCTCCTCCACATGTTATACTGACATCAAATAAAGTGAAAGCGGGGGTTACACTGTGGGGGAGGGACATACAAAGCAACAAAGAAATAATCTTATAAATGTGTTAGAAACACATGCATGAAAGAAATGAAAACATTAAAATACATATTTAAGGGTTCGTTTTCCTAACATCACATTATCTGACCTTTTCCGCTTGACTCATACATATACTAGATATTGCAAATAAGGGAAACCATGGAACCTATGTTTCTTTGGGCCTGGCTTACTTCACTTAATATAATTTTTTCCAAGCCTTTCCATTTCCTAACAAATGGGGAAATGTCATTCTTTCTGATGGAGGCATAGAATTCCATTGTGTATATATACCACATTTTCTTGATCCATTCATCTACTGAGGGGCTTCTGGGTTGGTTCCATATCTTAGCTATGGTAAATAATGCTGCAATAAACATAGTTGTGCTGGTAGCTTTAGTGTGGTCTTGTTTGTATACATTTGGGTAAATGCCCAAAAGTGCGATTGCTGGATCATAGGGGAGATCTATGTGAAGTCTTTTGAGGAACCTCCATACTGCTTTCCAAAGTGGTTGAACAAGTTTACATTCCCACCAACAATGAAGTAAGGTTCCTTTCTGTCCACATCCCCTCCAGCATCTGTTGTTGTTAGAGTTCTTGATTTTTGCCATTCTAACTGGAGTGAGGTGATATCTCAATGTTGTTTTGATTTGCATTTCTTTTATGGCTAGGGATGTTGAACATTTCTTCATGTGTCTATTGGCCATCCTTCTTTCTTCTTCAGAGAAGCTTCTCTTTAAGTCTTTCGCCCACTTATTTATTGGGCAGTTGTTTCTTTGAGGATTTGTTGTTGGGTGGTTTAATTTTTTGAGTTCCAAGTGTATTTTAGATATGAGACCCTTGTCCGTTGTACGGCTAGTAAAGATCTTCTCCCAATCGGTGGGCTTTCTATTGATCTTGCTAGCTATGTCATTTGCTCTGCAGAAGCTCTGCAACCTTATGCAATCCCATTTGTCCACCCTTTCTTTGAGGGCCTCACATTCTTGTTCAGTTTTTCACCCAAGGCTAGTGCTCTACCATTTGAGCCACAGCTCCACTTTTGGCTTTTTGCTGGTTAATTGGAAATGAGTCTCTAAGATTTGGCTGCCTGGGCTGGCTTCAGATTGTGATCCTCAGATGTCAGTTTTCTGAGTAGATAGGATTAGAGGTGTGAACCTCTGTGGCCTGGTTGAACTTACTCTTTCAATCTTCAACACAAGCTGAAGAAGTAGGTACAATCATCATTTCTACTCTACAAATGAAAGAAGTAGTAGAAAAGTAGAAGTAGTAGAAAAAAAAAGTACTGGTTGGCCCAAGAGATTCCAATCCAGGGATTCCAACTCTGTCATTTTACATGAATTATTCCTATAAGCACTATCATTTATATAATTACATTATTTGTTCACTACAATATTTGTGCATGTCAGTACTTATGTCCTGTCATTATCCAGGAAGTATATCAAAATAAGATATCATGCAGGATATAAAATTTAAGTGATACTATTTTTCATTTAGGAGGGAGGAGACACAGAGATAAATTCCAATTGATAGCAGGGTAGTCAGAAATAGAACTCAGTTCGCTGACTCATATCAAATATATAGTATTATGACATTTGGCAAATTAATTAAGTCTATATGATGCAGTTAAATGGTAGAGAATTGGAGGATAATTAAGTGTGTAGTAGCATCCCAGTACCACTGGAATGTACTGGTAATTATTGAGATACATTGTTTTAGGCACTGGTATGGCACAAATTACCTGAGATCCTTTTCATCAAAGAATTTAAAGTCCAGTTGGATAATCAAATCTGGTTACAGTAGTATGACCCATGCTATAATGAGGCACATCATAGAGCATCTGTGTATTCTGTTTAAGGGGTTCAGGCTAGACACATTCAACTAGGGGAACAATTTCATCAAATTTGTGAGATAGCTCACTCTGATAGAAATATAGAAGATTGGAGAAAAATTAGATCAGATACCACCAACTTTGAGCCATTCTTGCTTTCATTTTTCTGTAATGCATGTCCGATTTTGAAAAATTTGTTAATATCTTGATTAATTCAAATATATTTCAATGTATGCCCCTCATTTTTGTTCTGTGAAATGGATACAAAAATGAAAAGTGCTACCCTCAAAGACCTCATAACTTAGCCAACGAAACAATCATTACAAAAAAGAAAGATGTGGGCTGGGGTGTAGCTCAGTGGCAAAGTGCTTGCCTCGTAAGTGCAATGTTCTGGGTTCAATCCTTGGTACCAAAAAAGAAAAGACAAAAAATAGTTTAAAAAGCCCAAACAAACATAAATATGGCAATATAGCCTTCTTTCCTTTTTGATGGTACTAGGGTTTGAATTAAGGGCCTTATATTTCCATGGCAGGTGCTCTACCATTTAAGACATGCCTCCCCCCAACCTTTTTAGGTTTGTTTGTTTTTCAGTTAAAGTTTCTTGTGGTTTTGCCCAGGGCTGATATCATACTATATGTAATCCTCCCACCTATGCCTCCCGTGTAGCTGGAATATCAGATATGGATCGCTATACCTGACTAATTTGTTGAGATAGTGACAATAACATTTTGCCTAGGCTGGTCTCAAACCATAGTTCTTCCAATATTCTTCCCCCAAGTCATTGGAGCTACTGATGTAAATCATGGTGTGAGCTCCTCCTGTAAGTTTTGTCTTCTAAGCACAGTGAAAGGATAACAAAGTGTAGTGTCTAGAAAAAAGGCTTTCTGATTGGCCTATAACTGCTCTTTAAGGACACATGGCTATAGCTTTTATTTTCCTATAGCCATCACAAAATAGAACCAATACATTGTAAGAGTTCAGTAGAAATGTTTTACCCTGGTTATTCAGTGTCTAGTATTTCCACTGACAGTAAGACTCACAGTGGAAGTTCAAGGCTTAGATTTGCTTCTGTCTCCTCATCCTGGTTAACTTTTTCACCTTTTGGCAAAGTCTGTGAAGTCATTGTTAAAACACTTCTAGGGCTCATTCTTTTCTTCCTACCATAATATACATAGCAGTAGGAAACATTCAGTCACACATTGGATGAGACCCCATTTCAGATGCCCAAATTTGTGACTTTATTCTTTTGTGTTTTGAAAGCCTTACTAGATAAATCTTACACTACATAAATTCAGAACCATTTGGATATTTAAAAAAGGCTGGAGGAGTCAAGTTCATCTATTTTCCAATATCAAGATGATCGCCAGTAGAAGAACTTTAGCAGGACACAGGGACAACTGAATGCACTGTGTTAGTCTTAGTAATAGCCTATTGGGAAGTCTTTGGAGGGCTCCTCAAAGAAATCTGCTCAAAATCTGCTCTGGAAGCTTTTCAGTCAGGTTCAGAGCTGGAAAAAGAATGTTTGTTAAAGACAACTGCTTTCATTTTGTCCTGGTTCAAAGGAGTTCACCACAGGCTGGCAAGTTGGGACTCCAGTTAATTTATGGCCAAATGGTGGTTGTTGGCCCCAAGTATTTTTTCAAACCTTTAGATATAAAGCTTGTGTCACAATCCTGTTTGTTTGTTTGTTTGTTTGTTGCAAAAGGATGGAGCTGGTAAAAATGCAATCTGGGATGAACATTCATGGCTAAGTTTGTGATTTAAAAACAGGCCTTTTGTTTTAAGGCCCTTTGTTAACTAAGGAGCCTTTAGGTGTCAAGTTGTAGGTTGGTCTTTTCTGAATTAACTTATATTCTGATAGGGGAGAAGTAGTTCCCATCTCTCATGGATAATTATAAAAGGAAGTTCAGTTGGCTGACCTAAGCAGTATACTATTCTCATAATTTTGGAGAGGAAGGGGAAGATGGAAAGAGGGAAGTAAGAAAGGGGAAGGGGGAAGAGAGAGAAAGAGAGGGAGGGAGAGAGACAGAGCTCCTTCTGCGACTCAATAGAAATTGAAGAAAATGTAAACAAGAATAAAATTTGAAGGACGTCTGAAAAGGATAATAAAACTAGGCTCTGTTAAGCAAATAACAAAATCTTGTTGTCATTTCAGAAACCATTCCAAATTCTCATCTTGCTGTGCTGTCTGAGCTAAAATTTTGCTTCTGATAGTCATCCTAGTTCCAGGTGACTGACCCTAAACTCAGAGGGTGGGAGGGAAGAGAGATGAAGCAAGATGTTTTTCTTGACAGGAATTCAGGCCTGATTCAAGCTGTCTTCATCTCTGTCTAGCTGTTGAAAACAAAAGATCCATTTTATTAGAATGTATTTGATTACTATAGCTGTGAAATAGAACCATGTCCCATACATAGAATGAAGAACTCAAGGACTCTATCACCAAATGCATTTCCTACAGTAGCTTGATAACCAGAGGACAATGTATACCATGTCCTGTGAAGGTTCATTTTTTTTACAGTACTCAATGAAAAATACTAATAGTGTTAGTTGAAGGAAAAATATAGTATATGAGTTTTTTTTATGATTTTACAACTTGTGCAATGAAACACTTAAGATTTTTGATTTGGTTTGATGCAACAGAGATCAGTTAAGTACGTGACTATAAGACTTTGGTCATAGTTTGTTGTTGACTTAGTTACCATCTCCTAAGCTCGGTGTACTCCCTCTCTATAACTATAGTTAGCCAACTCTGGAGTGTGTTAATAATTTCAAAGCTTTCAAGTCACCAAAGCTGTCTCAATAACAGCTGTACTTAACAGCAGACACAATATGTCCTTCAGAGGCAAAGTTTTGTTTCTTATTCTGTTTCTACACTTTTGCTCATGCTGTACCCAAAATTTGTAATGCCATTTTATTCTTCCCAACTCAGTATAAATCCTATCTATTCTTCAGGGTAGTATTTAATTTCAGCTTCCATAATTTCTTTCTTGAGAATTCCAAAATGTAATGTTCTCTGGAAACACATGAAATGGATCATAAATGTAATAGCACTTATCCTATTCATTAGGAAAAAAATTCTTTTAAAATTCTACACTGTACCATACCTTATGATGTACCAAATTCTATGAAGAATAAAAATTGTGAATAGAGTCATGAAATGTGTACATGGAAATAATTATTTGGGCTTAAAACAAAGCCATAGTTATGGAACAACATGAATATTTTAATTGTGGCTTCCACTAATAGGGAGATGATGGTGGTAAAGCATGAGCCATTTTTATCTGACATTAGTTAAGGTGTAAAAGAAGGTTTGAAACCAAGCTGGACAGGCTTGAAGATTTCCTAGGACTATATATTCTAAGAATAAGCAAGTGCTGTAACTAGGAGAAAACCCCCCAAGATCTTGTATATTAAAGCAATGAAGATTTCTGCTGTCTGTTCTAGCAAGTAATGAGCTTCAAAGTAGGAACAAAGAGGAGTAAATGGATACTCAACTCTTCTAAGATGTACTAGAGAACTGAAGTCACAGAGAAAACCATGTCACTCTAGCTGGATAGACAATCTCAGCTTACAGGAGCAGAAGTATGGGAACAAAAATTACCACTGGAGGGGTCTGGGAATGTGGCTTAGTGGTAGAATGCTTGTCTAGCATGCATAAGGCCCTGGGTTTGATTCTTGGTACCACATAAACTAAAAAATAAGTAAAAGAAATATTTTTAAAAGTCATGAAAATTAGTTTCAAAATTGTCACTGGAGCCAATAGTAGGGTAGGAAAATTTAAACTAATTGATGAGTTGCTGGAGACTCAGAGTGAATAGACAAGGATTGAAAATTAAGAACTATGGGGAAGAGAATATCTCAATTTTGGGGGAATATCTCAGATTTTCATGAGTTTTATTTCCAGAATCCTTGGTAAGTTGTAGTCAAGATCTCAGGAAGATCTTCTTAAGCTTTGAGGAAAAAGAGGGCATACACTCAAAGCATTCTGCTTTCTTAAGGCCTATACTCCAGGGAAACTATTATATCAGAGCCTAATGGTCTAAGGTTTTGTGGTCCTAACTGACCATTGGGAGGGGAAATACTCAACTGTAATGCTCTTTAAAGTAGAGAGGCACTTCTGAAGGTCCAGGGGGACAATGTTACTTTAGTGAGACCTCATTATAGTACTATAGAATGCTTCCCACCACATCCATAAGACTTCCATATAATAACAAGGGAGTACAATGGAAAGAACTGTGTTTCAGCTGGGCACTGATGGCTCACACCTGTAATCCTAGCTACTCAGGAGGCTGAGATCTGAGGACCACAGTTCAAAGCCAGCCTAGGCAGAAAAGTCTGTGAGACTCTTACCTCCAATTAACCACCAGAAAAATGGGTGTGGAGCTGTGGCTCAAGGTTCTAAAGCTCTAGACTTGAGCAAAAGAGCTCAGTGATAGCCTACAGCCCCTGAGTTCAAGCCCCACGACATACAAAACAATTGTATCTCAGATCCTAATTTGAGAAGTATATAGAAAATCCTGATGATCACAAGGAAGAGAAAATAAAGACAGCAGAAAAATTTTAACTCCTCATATTTATAACTAATGCAATCAGAAAGTGCAACCTCACATTAATGTCCTATCTCAGTTTCTGTTACCCAGTTTATCATCTCTAGTTCTAAAGAAAACTTGCAAGGTGTACTAAAAGTAATATAAATTCAGTTTGAAGAACAGAGGAAAGACCAGAATCAGATTTAGCAGTGATATTGGAATTATCAAATTTGGAATTCAAAATAACTATAATTAATTTACCAGAAGAGCTAGTGAAAGTAGACAACGTGCTAGTGACTACATAAAACACAGACAGATGGAAACTCTAGGAATTAAAGGAAGTAGTTAGGTGCAATTGTACATGCCTGTCATCCTAGTTACACGGGAGGCTGAGTTCAAGCCATTGGGAAACACATGTGAGACTCCAAACAACAGAAATAAAGAAACACAGGTAGAGAAATTAGGAATAACTTCTGATTGACTCATTAATAAAGCAGACATAGCCATAGACTAAAAAGCAGTGATCATGATGAAAAGCCAATCATAACTAACAGAACAAGAACAATCAGAATGATAAAGACAAAACTGAGTGTCTAAAAACTACAGGAAAATTAAAATATGTAATACATGCATAATATTAATGCTAAAAGAAAAGAAAAAGGAGTAGAAGTATTCAAAGTAACAATGACTAAGAATTTTTTTTGTCAGTCATGGGGGTTTGAAACTCAGTGCCTAGGTGCTGTCCTTGAGTTTTTAGGTTTAAAGCTAGCACTCTACAACTTAAGCCACAGCTCCACAACTACTGACTGAGAATTTTTTAAGCTAAAGAAAAACAGAAAACTACAAATCCAGGAAGGTCAGAGAACACTAACTTGGAAAATCACATAGAAGAATCAAAACACAGAAAATCAAACACAAAGGAAGCATCTTGAAGGAAGTCAAAAGAGCAAAACACATTGTTTTTAGAGGACCAAGGATGAGAATAGCATTGGCTTTCTCTTTAGGTACTATAAATAAGAGAATGGAAGGAAATATTTAAAATGTTGAAGGGAAAAATTCATGAGTCTACAATTCTGCATATAATGAAATTGTAGTTTCAAACTGTAAGAGAAATGAAGAATGCATTAGGCAAATATAATGATGTAATTTATCACCAGTAGACCTTCCTGATAAGAAATACTTTAAAAAGTTCTTTAGATGAGACTGGGTGCATTCCAGGGAGAATAGCTGTAGACTAAAAGGTTCTTCAGAAAAAATAATATAGGTAAGATATCTGGGTCTATTTAAAGGAAAGAAGAATATTAGAGGATAAATAGAGGTAAAATCAAATCTTTTATTTCCTTATTTTTAATTTATCTAGTAGGTACATAGCAGTGATTATCTAACAGATAAGTGAAATGAATTATGGTAATGTATGAGGAATGGACAAAATAATTTGGAAATGTTTCTTATAAGGTATTTGCACTACTTGTTGAAGTTATTTGAAAATGGACTTGGGTTTGTTGTAAATATATGTTCGAAATCCTAGAGCAACTACTAAAAAGAGTTGGGTGGGATGAGAGGCCTGGGATGTAACTCAGAGGTAGAACACTAGTCAGTCGATCATGTGAGAAACCCTGGGTTCAATTCCTAGCACTGTAAAAACAAACACACCCAAACAAAAACCAAGTGAAAAACAATTTTAACTTACATGTTAAGAAGAGAAAATACAATCATGTAAAATGATTGGTTAAAAGCAGATAAGGTAGAAAGAGTGGAGTAGAAGAAAAAAGAAAAAACAAAAACAACAGTATCAAATAGAAAAATAGTAACAATTGTGCTAGGTATTAATCCAATTATAACAGATTACTTTAAATATCAATGGTCCAAATGCCCCAATTAAAAGACAAAGTTTGTTATACTGGATTTAAAAAATCAAATTTCAGTTATATATTGTCTAGAAGAAACACAGTTTGAATATAAATACACATATAGATTGAAAATAAATGGAATAGAATTATATATATCAAGTTTATATTGATTAAAAGAAAGCTTGAGCTGCTATACTAATTTCAGACAAAACAGACTGAAGAGCAAGGAAAATTATCAAAAATAAAGAGCAGCCTTACATAATTTAACACATAAGAGGTTAATTCTCCAAGACGATACAAAAATTCTTCAAGTATATATGCATAACAATAAAGTGTCAAAATAGATTAGGCAAAAAATATAGTAGTGCAAGTAGAAATAGAGTATAGTGTTGTATTTGCAGATTTCTATATCAGCTTATTAATTCTTGACAGAACCAGTTAGCAAAAAATGAACAAGAACATAGCTGAATTGAACATCACATTAATCAAATGGATTTAATTGAAATTTATAGACTACTTTTTACAAAAACAGCAGAATATACTTCTTTTCATACCTGACATGGAACACCACCAAAATTTATCAGATTTCAGGACATAAAGGACACCATGTCAAACTTAAAAGAATAGAAATTATACAATATGTGCTGTCAGACCATAATAGAATTAAGCTAGACATAAAGAACAAAATGATAGTTGGAAAGCCCCCAAATATTTGCACATTAAACAACACTATTCTAAATAACATACAGATCAAACAAGAAATCTCAGGAGGAATTTAAAAATATTTTGCAATAGATGAAAATGAAATTGCGACTTATCTAGGGTTGTAGGATGTGAACAAATGCAATGCTTATAAGGACATTTAGAGTACTGAATGCATATATTAAAAAAGAAACGTTTTTGCTTTCATTCTTTTCATAAAAAAATTAAAATCCATAATCTAGATTTCCACTATAGGAGACCAGAAAAACAATAAATTAAGTACAAAGATGATGATGATGATGATGATGATGATGATGATAAAGATGATGATGATGATGAATAAAATCAATGAATCTGAAAACCGAATCAATAGAGAAAATGAATCAAGTTAAATGATGTTTCTTTGTGAATATTAATAAAGTTGGTAAACATCCAGCCAGGGTATATGAGGAAAAAATAAAGAAAATGTGGTACATATACACAATATAGTGTTATTTAGTCATGAGAACAAAATTATGTCATTTGCAGGAAAATGTTTGGAAGTGGAGATCATCATGTTAAGCTAAATAAGTCAGGTTCAGAAAAACAAATATTACATGTTTTCTCTCATACTTACAATCTAGATTTTTTTTTAAAAAGCTATGAAAGTTGCTAGGCACTAGTAGCTCACACCTATAATCTTAGCTACTCAGTCGGCTCAGAGCTGAGGATCATGGTTCAAAACCAGCCCATTCAGGAAAGTTGGTGAGATTCTTACCTAGAACTAATTACCAAAAAGTCACTAGTAAAGCTGAGGCTCAAGTAAGTCGATCAGAAGCCTTGGGCAAACAAACCTCAGTGACAACACCCCAGGATACACACACACACACACACACACACACACACACACACACACACACACACACACACACACACACACACAATGTGGAAGTTGAAGTGGGATTATTTGACCAGAAGAAAGGGAACAGTAAGTAGTAGGAGGGGGAAAGAATGGGTAACATAATTATGAATGTGATCAAAGTATGCTTGTATGTATGAAAATGTTACAAGGAAATCTATTACTTTGTAAAATTAATACATGCTAAAAATTCAATCAAATAGCAAAGAAAACAAGTCATAAATCACTGATATTTGATATAAAAGGGAAATCATCACTCCTAGAGCCAAAGGATACATGTTCTCTTTCATATGTGGAAGCTATAACTAATTATAAATGTCCAAGTAAACACAGTGGGGCTTTACGAAAGTGTACATTAATGTATTAACTGAAGTATGGTATTTTTAGGGGGAAATTCAAATGGTGTTATTAGAAAAACTCACAGTCCAAAGAAATGAATACTAAGAAACTGATACTTAAAAGGAGGAGGGTAGAAAAATGAAGAGAGGAAGCAGGGAGAATGCAGTCATAATATTCAATGCATATCCTACAACATTAAGAAAATTGAGGGGAGGGGAGGGTTAGGAGAGAAGCAGGAGAATGATTAAAGAGGTAACATAAAGATGCATTGTACTTACAAAATAATTTTTGAATGGTAACTATTTTGCATAACTAGATAAAGATAATAAAAAGATAATAAAATTTATTTGAAATGATAACAAAGAAATATTAGGAATAGCTCTATAACAACAAATTTAATAACTATATGAAATGAATCCTTCTTCAAAAGCCAATCTTCCAAACTCATATAAGGGCAAACATATTTTAGGCTAAAAAGCAAACTTGTCTAAATTCAGAAACATTGAAGTTATACCTTGCAGAATGCAAGAGAATCTCTGACCACAAGGGAATAAAATTAGAACTCAACACCAACAGCCACCAAAGAAAGTCCGGCATCACATGGAGACTGAACAACACACTGTTGAATCATGAGTGGGTCATGGAAGAGATTAGAAAGGAAATTAAAATGTTCATGCTATTCAACAAAAATGAACACACAAATTACCAGCTCCTCTGGGACACAGCAAAGGCAAGTTTATAGCTCTGAGCTCCTACATCAACAAATTGGAAAGATCTGAAACTAACAATTTAATGACACATCTAAACCTCCTTGAAAAAGAGCAGCAAGATAAACCCCAATCCAGTAGACGGAAAGAAATAATCAAAATTAAATCAGAATTAAATGAATTAGAATCCAAAAAAACTATAGAAAGAATCAACAAAACAAAGAGTTGGTTCTTCGAAAAACTTAACAAAATTGACAGACCCTTAGCAAATCTTACCAGAAAAAGAAGAGAACACACCCAAATTAATAAACTCAGAGATGAGAATGGAAACATCACCACGGAAACAACCAAGATTCAAAACATTATAAGGGAATACTCCTCAAAACTTTATGCTAATAAGTTTGAGAACTTGACAGAAATGGACCTTTTCCTAGCAAATATTGACATGCCAAAACTAAACCAAGATGAGTTAAACTATCTTAACAGGCCCATATCAAGCACTGAAATAGAAACAGCAATAAGAGACCTCCCAGCTAAGAAAAGTCCAGGACCAGATGGCTTTACAGCGGAATTTTACAAGGCCTTCAAAGCAGAGCTCACACCAATACTCCTCCAACTCTTCAATGAAATTGAAAGAGAAAGCTCACTACCGAACACATTCTATGAAGCCATCATAACCCTCATCCCAAAACCAGGCAGGGACTCATCAAAGAAAGAGAACTATAGACCCATTTCTTTGATGAATATTGATGCAAAACTTCTCAACAAAATTTTGGCCAATCGACTTCAACAATTCATCCAAAAAATCATACACCATGATCAAACAGGATTCATTTCAGGGATGCAAAGCTGGTTCAATGTACGCAAATCAATTAATATTATTCATCACATCAACAGGAGCAAGAATAAGAACCACATGGTTATCTCAATAGATGCAGAAAAAGCATTCGACAAGATTCAACACCTCTTCATGATGAAGGTTTTGGAAAAATTAGGAATCCATGGAACATTCCTCAATACAATAAAGGCTGTATATGACAAACCTACAGCCAGCATTATACTTAATGGTGAAAAACTAAAGCCATTTCCTCTCAGCTCAGGAACAAGACAAGGATGCCCACTCTCTCCACTTCTCTTCAATCTAGTATTAGAATGCCTAGCTACAGCAATAAGACAAGATGCAGAAATAAAGGGGATCCAAATAGGGAAAGAAGAAATAAAACTCTCCCTCTTTGCAGATGACATGATCTTGTATTTAAAGAATCCCATAGACTCCACTCCCAAATTACTAAAGCTGATTCAAAACTTTGTTAAAGTAGCAGGTTATAAAATTAACCCCCAAAAATCAATGGCTTTTCTGTACGCCAACAATGAGAAAAGTGTGGCTGAAATTAGGAAAGCAACTCCATTTGTAATAGCCCCACAAAAAATAAAATACCTAGGAATTAACTTAACCAAAGAAGTGAAGGACCTCTATGATGAAAACTTTAAAATCTTGAAAAAGGAAATCAACACAGAACTTTAAAAATGGCAAAACCTCCCATGCTCCTGGATTGGAAAGATTAACATCATGAAAATGGCAATACTTCCCAAGGCTATCTACAAATTCAATGCAATACCTATCAAAATTCCAACCTCATTCTTCAAGGATATAGAAGAGGCAATCCAAAAATTCATATGGAACAATAAAAGACCCCGAATAGCAAAAACGCTCCTCAACAGAAAGAACACTGCTGGAGGAATATCAATACCAAATTTCAAACTCTACTATAAAGCCATAGTAATCAAAACAGCTTGGTATTGGCATAAGAACAGACCTCAGGACCAATGGAATAGAATTGAAAACCCAGAAATGAACCTACAGACCTATAGCCATCTAATCTTCGATAAGGGAGGTAAAACAATAGAATGGAAGAAAGACAGCCTCTTCAGTAAATGGTGCTGGCAAAATTGGTTAACTACATGTAGAAAACTAAAGCTAGATCCTTATATATCACCCTGCACCAGAATCAACTCCAAATGGATCAAAGACCGTGAAGTCAAAGCAGACACTCTGAAAACACTACAGGATGGAATAGGAGAAACCCTAGGTCTCCTTGGCTCAGGCCAAAACTTTCTGAATAGAGACCCAGAAACACAACAAATCAAAGAAAGGTTGGACAAATGGGATTGCATAAGGTTGCAGAGCTTCTGCAGGGCAAATGACATAGCTAGCAAGCTCAATAGAAAGCCTACGGATTGGGAGAAGATCTTTACTAGCCATACAATAGACAAGGGTCTCATATCTAAAATATACTTGGAACTCAAAAAATTAAACCCCCCAACAACAAATCCTCAAAGAAACAACTGCCCAATAAATAAGTGGGCTAAAGACTTAAAGAGAAACTTCTCTGAAGAAGAAAGAAGGATGGCCAATAGACACATGAAGAAATGTTCAACATCCCTAGCCATAAAAGAAATGCAAATCAAAACAACATTGAGATATCACCTCACTCCAGTTAGAACAGCAAAAATCAAGAACTCTAACAACAACAGATACTGGAGGGGATGTGGACAGAAAGGAACCTTACTTCATTGTTGGTGGGAATGTAAACTTGTTCAACCACTTTGGAAAGCAGTATGGAGGTTCCTCAAAAGACTTCACATAGATCTCTCCTATGACCCAGCAATCCCACTTTTGGGCATTTACCCAAATGTTTACAAACAAGACCACACTAAAGCTACCAGCACAACTATGTTTATTGCAGCATTATTTACCATAGCTAAGATATGGAACCAACCCAGATGCCCCTCAGTAGATGAATGGATCAAGAAAATGTGGTATATATACACAATGGAATTCTATGCCTCCATCAGAAAGAATGACATTGCCCCATTTGTTAGGAAATGGAAAAACTTGGGAAAAATTATATTAAGTGAAGTAAGCCAGGCCCAAAGAAACATAGGTCCCATGGTTTCCCTTATTTGCAATATCTAGTATATGTATGAGTCAAGGAGAAAAGGTCAGATAATGTGATATCAGGAAAATGAACCCTTAGATATGTATTTTAATGTTTTTTCATGCATGTGTTTCTAATGCATTTATAAGATTATCTCTTTGTTGCTTTGTATGTCCCTCCCCCACAGTATAACCCCTGCTTTCACTATATTTGATGTCAGTATAACTTGTGGAGGAGATGGGGAAAAACCAGTTGTTTAAGGATACAGGTGGACCTGTTGCAACAATGAGAAGTACAAGTTGTCATGTCCAAAATGAGCTTTACAACGTCGGTGCGGGGGGGTGGGGTGGTGGAAGGGGGGAAGGAGAAGGATTGGGATGGGGGGGGGAGGCTGGGAAGTGATGTGAAGGGTAAACAAAGGAGGAGGCTGCAATGCTTGGTAAGAAATGTACGCATTATCCTGCCCATGCAATTGTAACCCCTCTGTACAGTATGTTCACAAATAAAATTAAATTAAATTAAAAAAATAATTTTTGAATGGTAACTATTTTGCATAACTAGATAAAGATAATAGAAAGATAATAAAATTTATTTGAAATGATAACAAAGAAATATTAGGAATAGCTCTATAACAACAAATTTAATAACTATATGAAATGAATCCTTCTTCAAAAGCCAATCTTCCAAACTCATATAAGGGCAAACATATTTTGAGCAGGTTTGTATCTGTTAAATAAGTTGAATCAATAATTGCCTTCCCAAACAAAAAGTATCAGATCAAGGCATGTTCACCTATGAATTCTGCCAGAATTCCCTAAAGAGAAATGTATTCCAATTCCGTACCAACTCTTCCAGAAACTAGAAACAGAGGCAATACTCCCTAACTCTTCCAATAAGAAAACATGGGCTCACAGAAAGAATGCAGAACCAAGTTTTACTACTATTGAGTTCTAAGGTTGAGTTCAGTTACATACTAGTCAGTATAGATCACTAAATCTCTTTCAGCCTCAGTTTCTTCATTAGCAAAGTACCATAAATACCATTAATGGATAGAATCGTGCCCCTCAAAATTCTTTTTTTTTCCTTGTTGTTGGTTGCGGGGTTTGAACTCAAGGCCTGAGTGCTATCCTGTAGAGCTCTTCTGCTCAAGGCTCTACTCTACCACTTTGAGCCACAGTGCCACTTCTGGTTTGCAGGTGGTTAATTGGAGATGAGTCTCAAAGACTTTCCTCCTGAGCTGGCTTTGAACTGTGATCCTCAGATCTTAGCCTCCTGAGTAGCTACGATTACAGGCATGAGCTATCAGCACTGGGCTCTAAATTCATATTTTGATACTTAATTCAAATGGGACTATATTTAGAGATAGCAATTTCAGGGAGAGAAAGTTAAATGATGCCATATTGGTGGGGCCTTAAACCAATAGAACTGGAAGCCTTAGAAGAAGAAAAACCATCAGCTCTCTCTCTCTCTCTCTCTCTCTCTCTCTCTCTCTCTCTCTCTCTCTCTCTCTCTCTCTCTCTCTCTCTCTCTCTCTCTCTCTCTCTTTCTCTCCCTTTCTTCCTTCTCTTCTCTCTCTTCTTCTCTCTCACTCTCTCTCTTCATATGAACACAGAAGAAAGGCCATTTGAGGACACAGAGACAAGGTGGTCATCTTCAAGCCAGGAAGTGAAACCTTACCAGAAACCAACTCTAGCCCAGTGATTTTGGACTTCAAGCCTCTGCAACTGTGAGAAAATAAATCTGTTATTTAAGCCTCTCAGTCTGTGATATTTAGTTATGGCCAACCAAGGAGACAAGTACAAAACTTCATAATAATGTTAACTTTAGCTGCAAGCAAATGATCTTTGGAAATGATAAAGCCATATATGTTGGATATTCCTCCTTTTCTACAACTTAGTCATTTAAACTGTTATATGGGATTATACTATATGCCTGTAATGAATTCACAGCCTTTAGTATTTTATTTTCAACACTGTAGTTAATTAATTTTTGACAAGGACTGTCTTGATAGTAAGCAAGTTGGTCAGGGTCTTAGGAAAAGACAAGGGAAAGGCCACAGCCCTGTATTTCAGGCCAAAGAGTAGATATTATGAGCTTAGGTGGTAGTAATGTATCATACTTGTGGAGCATCCTTGGTTTGAAGGTTTTATTTGTAGGTTGGACTTCAGATTTCAGTTGAGAACTAAATTACAGAATGGAACATATCTCCATATCCTCTCCATTTTGTCTTTTTTTGCTCTTTAATGCTAATGTATTCAAGCTACATGCTTTCTGATTTTTCCTTCCAAGACAAAATCTAGGTACAAAAAGGAGGGGGAAGCTAGAGGTAGAAAGAGACAGGTTTAATACAAAGCATTAATTTCCATTGCCTTAAGCTGCATCATTGATTTTTCTGAAGTTTCTCTGAAACTTCTCATATTTGGTATGCAACAGTTCAGTGAAATTGTTTGCTACATATTGTAGTGCCTGGGAACTTTGAGTTCCTTAAATATTAAAAAAAAAGACTGAGTACTTCTTGCACAGTTACTAAACTAAATGGAGAGTAATTTTCATTTCCTATTTGCTGTAAAGCTGTATCCCATGTTGAAAGAGTTCTGTTTTGCAGAAGGCAAAAAGATGTCATAGTCCAGGCCAGAATGTAGATTCTATGAGCTTCATCCAAATGTTCCACATTATGGTATTAGCTGCTTTTCCCCTTCTATTGTGTCCACTCTTTTCGTTGAGTGCCATATACATTTCTTTGCAATGTGCTTTCTAACCACATGGTGGGCCTTGGGGACAGAAAGATGAATGTATCTGCAGGCTCATCTTTAAGAAGCTCACAGCACTGAAGCTCAAAGGGAAAACAGCTGAATGATGAATGGATAGTAGAACTTTGTTCCACATAGAGAAGTCACACATGATGGACTAGGAGCCACCCTGTTCCATTTCTGCCTACTGGTTTTTCTGACAACCTTGGGAAGCAATGGGGGAATAGAGAAGAGACTTCTGCCATGAGAATTCTATGTCCTGTGTTCTAGTTGTATTGTGTTCACTTTGAGCAAGTCACTTCTTGGAATATATACAAATGTAATACCATTTTGCTACTTAACCATAAGGAAGAATTTAGCAAATCTCAAGCAACATGATATAACAAATCTATGAATTTTCTCCCAGCAATGAATCTTTGCCCCTGATAATGAGCTTTGTCTTCTCAACAGCTTTGGGAAACATGTAGGAAGTAGGAAAGGGGTTGATGGGTAGTCCAGCAGGCCATGTGTATGCAAACTTCTTAACCTTCAGTCACCTGGGAGTGGAATTCTGGGAATAATAGGTACTCAGATTCTCTTGTGGTTCCTGTTCATGTCCCAATTGACCCTAAGATATTTGATGTAATGCAGGCATGAATGTTTCTACTAAGAAGAGGATAAGTTGTTCATTTAAGGGCAAGGTTGGACTGCTGCTATACATCAGAGGACTTTGAGATTATGGGCTTTAGGACTGAATACTTTTATACTGTGCCTTCTTGGTAATGGGCCTCGTTCCTCATTTCTCTAGAATTGCTGAGGCATAGGTCAAGGAAGTGATGTGAAATGGATGAGGCAGATAGGAAGCTTAGTATTTGGAAAGAGGATATGTTTCAGATCAAGATACCCAGATTCTAGTCCCCTGTCTGTCATTGATTTAATGTTATAACCTTGATCAAGTCATTTATTAATTTGATGTCTCAGTTTTCTAAACAATTAAAAGATAAGTTATTTAATTCCTCTTTGAGAAACCCTCTCATTCTCACATTGAATACTTTGAGGTCTTTGAGTTCTCTAGCAAAGGAACAAATACCAAGACTGTTAGGCATTCTAAACTAGAAGTTAAAGAATATAAAAACAAAATAATTTTTGCATACAAAAGCGCAAAATATTTTCTGTTATTAGTATTCTGTTCTACATATCTCCCAGGATAGATATTCTGGCCTATTGTCCCTAGAAACAATCCAAGTATCCTGGGAATTGCAACGTTTTTCTGTTCCAATGGCATCTTCTCAAGTGCCTCATTTAATCATAAAAGACTCCAAAACAACCAATTGCTTTTTACAACAGGAACCACTGACCAATATTTGTGTCAGCAAATGTGATTATCATAATTCTGTAGCACTTATCTTTCTCTCTTAGTTTTTCTCATGAATGTTATTTTTTCAGAAATGCTAATAATTTTCAAAGCAATTGAAACTTTTAATCATGTAATCCTGGATCACTTATTTACTCATATATAGCATGTGTTTGGGTATGTAAAGAATCCTTCATAAAACTAGATACTATATTTACTGTGAATGCTTGCAAATAACCAAAGAGGTCAAGTGGGTTTCTCTACTGAAAGGTTCTGGAGAGAGGGCAGAAGGACACAAGGAGTGGGGCTGGCCAGCTACAAAAGCAGAGAAAAGACAGAAGTTTAAATACCCTTTGTCTATGCTCTCAGTGTATAGGGATTTGACACCAGTTGGTTTGGACCTTGGTTAAGGGGCACACAAATGCCTGCGCTTTGGAAAATCTCTAGCCCTGTCTCCTGAGGATCAGACCAGAATTTGAAAATGCCTGTTCTCTATCTCTCCTCCAAGCTCTGTTCTTTTCCTGAATTCACTGTTTCTGTTACTGGAAGCACTATTTTCATTTTCCCAATCACTAAGAGTAATACATTTGGTATTTTCTTTTATTTTTCCACTGCCCTGATACATCGAGTCAGTTGCCAAGTCATAGTGCTATTCCTTCCCAATCTGTCTCACCATCAGCAACTCAATTTCATACAAAACTATTAGCACCCCATTTAAGACTTCATGACTTCTTATCTTAAATACTGTCATGACCTCTGATCTGATCTATTCTTTCTAAACCTTACCAACCTCAGTCAATACAAACTTACAGCAACCTTTAGTTTGGTTTCTTTTCCTACCACTCACATTAGACCCAGTGTACAAGAAGTGGTTCAGGTGCATTGTACACAGAAGGGAGAGAGAGTAACAGGGCTTCCTAGAATACCTGGAGACGATTTCAGGAGTTCATAGTAGCTTATAGAAAGGTTCGCCCATAATTAGATTTGTGTCTAACTTGGAAACAATTGCATTGTGTATTTTATCTCCTAATTTGGACATTCAAGCAGCCCTGACATCTGCAGTTTGGTCTTCTTTGCTGGCTTTCCTTGTGCACTTATATCAGCTAAATATTTTCTTGCTGCTTTTTCTCCTCTAACCTCTTCTGATCCATCTCCCAGATGTTGGGGATTCAGGGAATCCCCATAGGTTTGAGCGTCTCCTCCCTCATTACCAGCCTTGGCCTCATCTCCCAGTCATGTTTCCATCACTCACATGGACTTGGCCACGTGGCAGCTTTGCTGATGGGCTCTGCAGCCATCTCCTACAAACCCAGGCCAAGAGGTGACATTCAATCTATCCACAGAGTATACTTCCATCCTGCCAAAGCTGTAAAACTGTCTGGGATTAGAGTCCCTTCCAGTTATGTGCACTAGGAGGCACTTTCCAAAGACATTAATCAATTCCCTAATGGTTTCATGGCACAGCAGGTAAGAGTTCAGGTGCTAATAGCAGGAAAATAAGAACACAGCAGCACTGATCTGGTGGTTTAGGCTCCTGTAACTCTTGAGTCATAGGCCATGAGAAGTCCGTTGGGTGTTTCTGCAGCCTATCTCAAAGAGAAGAAAACATCCAGGCAAAAGAGAAAGCAAAGGTTAGGTGAATACAACTGCCCTGGCTGGCTGGTGAAAGCTGCCTCTTTTAGTGAGGGTTATGAGGTGACCCATCCAATGAGCAATCCCATCCCACTCACCCCAGGGCTCCAGTCTCCTCACTGGGCCTGCTTGTGTGGATCGAGGGGCAGCTGTAGTGGGCTTGCCCAGTATCCCAGGCATGTGCAACACTTCCACCTAACTCAAACCACATGCAGAAAGATCATGTCATACTTGGCGCATAACCAATTGAGAAAGGCATCAGAGGGTGTCCAGACCTCAACTTGTTTGAACAAATGTTCAAAAAAACATTTCTAAGGGGGATATTCCAGAAAAACATATTCACTCAAGGTCTTAAAACAGATGTTCAGTCTCTAGGATTAGGTTGCTTTGTAGCTACTATTATTGAATACTATAAAATGGGACCAAATCACTTCAAGGTTTAAACTATGGTGTATATTTAGCTTTTTCTTGCATCTTTATTATGGGCCAAGGGAAGGATGGGTAAGGGAGCAGAACATAATTCTAAGAAACAGCATACTGTGTGGTGCTGCTTCAGTACATGTAAGTTAGGACTGCAAAAGCCTTAGATTCCTGACTAGTTCCATGACAGCCTCTCACAGCCTCTGTTTATATAAGAAATGGGGATCACAATATTGCTTACTTGATAGGTTTGTGAACAGAACTAAAAGATATTACATGTAAAGTAGTATATAGTATATAGTACATAGTATATAGCAGATAGTAAACACTCTGGGGCTATATAACATTGTTTTTTAACAATATTACTAGTGGTACTTTTACACTTATTAATACTATTATTTTTATGCTACTACAACTAGTGTTGCTGATAGTTCAGAGAGCAGGAGAAGTTTGCAAATTAGATTGGGTGTTGAAGAGGGCCTCAGGGATGTGTTTTCCTGACCTGTGAAGAAGGGTATAATAGTAAGGAAGAAGATTCCAAGACTGCAATTCTAGCTTGAAAGAGGGTAAACAATAGAGCAATGTGGAAACTTGGTGCTATGGATGCATCCTTTCAAAACTATATCTCTTCCATCTTTCATTAGTTTGCTATATGAACTACCTGGCTCAAGCCACTTCAAGTGACTGGGTTTTGTTAACTACCTTGAAAATAAAAAACCCTATGGCACTTATTTACATGCTAACTGACCTGTAGCAGAGGCCTAGTCTGTGAACAGAAAATGGTAGGAGTGAACTAGTCCACAGTGTGCATGATACTAGCTTTTGAAGGTACTAAGTAACCAGTTCCTAATCCAGAGACAGGTAGTCACCACCAGGATCTTTGTGAACCACTGCAAAACAGTGATCCCCTGGGCTCATTGCCAGAAGGAAGCATGGTCCTCCTTTCAATACCTATCACATTGGTATTTCACAATTTCTATCTATATTTATTGACTCATAATAACTATTGTTTGCAGTGCTGAGGATTAAAGTCAGGGTCTTGTACATGCTAGGCAAGTGCTACACTACTGAGCTACATCCCAACATTGATTCATAACAATTTCTAAGGAAGTCCCTTCATCCATCCATCTCTCCATCCATTCATCCATCTATCCATGCAATAAATACTTGTTGAAGGCTGGGAAGGGATGTGAAGGGTAAACAAATGAGGAGGCTGCAATGCTTGATAAGAAATGTACTCATTATCTTGCCCATGTAATTGTAACCCCTCTGTACAGTATGTTCACAAAAAATTAAAATTAAAATTAAAAAAATAAAAATAAAAATAAATACTTGTTGAGAAACTACATATAACATGCCAAATGTTCTAAGCTCTGGAGATATGTCAGTGAACTCAAATCTTTGCTATCATGAAGCTTACAGTCTAGTTGTCTCGTTTGGCCAAATGTATTGTATACCAAAGAAACATAGGTCCCATGGTTTCCCTTATTTGCAATAACAAGTATATGTCTAGGACAAGCAGAAAAAGTCAAAAGCTATGTACATATGACCATATAAGATGATGCTACGTAAAATGAACCCCAAGAAAGATAGGAACACAAGAGGTTTTATCTTTCTTGCTGTTGTTTCTAATGTATTTATAATGTACTATGTGATTTTTTGTTTCTTTTGAATGTTCTTCCCCCGTGGTACAACCCCTGTTTTCACTGTATTTGATTTTGGTGTCCTGCAGCTTGTATATACATTTTTTTCTAATTTGGGTAAGGGAAGGGAAATAACAAAAAGCTGAAATAAGGATACAGGTTGACCCATTGTAACAATGAGATGTACAAGACACTATGTTGAAAACTAACTTTACAACTTTGGTGGAGGGAGGGAGGGAGGAGTTGTGGAGGTGGGGAGGGAAGGGATGAGAGGGGAAAAACAAAGGGGGAGGTAACAATGCTCCATAGGAAATGTACTCATTAGCTTACTCATATAACTGTAACCCCTCTGTACAATATCTTTACAATAAAAAAATATATACTAAAATGAAGCCCAGTCCAGCTTTTTGAAGTAAATGATTGTCTATTCTTTTCAACTGAACATGTCTTTTCAGAAGGTTGGGTGAAGAGAGATTGCCTTTCATCCAGTCTGAGAACAGGCTTAGAGGGTGGTTTGGGACAGGTCTTTAGTAACAACATGACTGCACTTTAATTTCTCAGATTTACCTGGTTTTTTATGAATTGTATAGTTAAGATGTTATGTACCTAATGTAGATTGCACACATTGCCTTTTGCATGAGAAAATAATGCGACTTGTGATTTTATTGTTCATAAACTGGCTCTGAAGGCAGTTGTAAAAGCAGCATTTCAAAAATATTCTAAGCAATGGCAACGTCAGAACAAGAATATATCTTCCCCAGGGGAATACTTCAAAAAATATAGTGTACATCTAAGTGTTCAGTAATGTTTTTAATATAAATATTAAGTTAGCACTTAATTTGTTTAAAAAACATTGAAAAGAAAGAAACCTGGATTTTAAAAAAATTGACTTAAAAATATAAATCCACAAGGTGTCAGGACTTATGGTTGTACAATTAAAATAGCTACAAAAATTTCTTACTTTAGAAAGCACTGAATCAAATTTTCTTTGCACTTAGATCCTTCCAGTCAATTCATGCATAGTCTTTGGCATATGAGCCTTCAAAAGCATTGTATAGTTATTTAGCCATTACCTATGCTATGTTACATTTTATATTAAAATAAATCTTCTGGCTATATGACAGGCCTGCAGAAACACTGCCTTCTGATTTGATGCCAGTGTATGATCAAGTTCTTTGCATTTTAACTGGTATTTATGTTACAGGCAGAATGTTAAATCAGGAATTGTAAACAATTCCTAGGCAATGTGTATAATGTTTGTAAGTCATTCCTAGAAATTGTTCACAATGCCTGTAACATATATGCAACTAGCAAGATGCCTGAAATATATAGGAGAACTTCAAGATGCTAACCTGCTTGAATCGCTCTGACATCTCTGCATTGCAAACATTTGTTTTAACAATGGTGCTTTCTTGTTTGTAGTACTGATTGATTTTCATAGCTCTCAAGGATTTCTGGCATTTTATCAATTATTTAATGATATAGGATTTTAAACATGTTTATTTTTAGGTATATTAGGAATAAAAGAAATTAATAAATAAGAATGAAGGGAATATTATTTGTTAGGCATGTGATGACACCATCTAATTTTGCTTATTCTTGTTCACAAGCTTTACTCAGAACTTCCTTATCTTTGTTTCCCTAGTTACTCTACTCTGAACAGTTTTTGATAGTCTAACTCATTCAAGTTTTCTTATCACTCAAAAGAAGTTTAATAACTTTTACCAATCTCATTTTGTCAAGAGACTTTTTTATGCTCTTCTATGCTTACTTCCATACTAATACTAATGATCCTGGGTGTGTATATGGTATAAGTATTTAATGTATATATTTGATTCCTATCTACCTATATTTTAATGACTGTTTTGAAATTATATATATATATATATATATATATATATATACATACACACACACACACACACACACACACACACACACACACACACACACACATTTATGTCACCATGGTCTGTTTTGGGTTGTATCTATATAACCACATCAAACTAATTTAGAGTTGAACCAAAAAATTGAAGTTTGGCCTTTGAGTGTTACGATCATGTCATATCACTCATTGGAATTCTTTATGACATCAAGCTGGAATATTTCTAGTCCATATAGATAACTAAAATGATGTGGTTAACTTCTAATGGACCAATGGAACCAGAGAATCCTAGGGGGATCATTAAGATGAAACCAGACAATGAGCTGACAATATGGGATGTGGGACCAACAAGAAAACCTTTGAGAGGTTGAAGAGAACCTTCTGGGAACAAGATGCAACTGAGCCATATTGGACAGTCATCTAAATGGGTCCTTTAAGCTGTCCTGATGATGGCTCTCACGCCTATTTCCATCCACACCATATCCACATATGACATATCTCATGTGACCCACTTCAACCTTCTTGCTAGGAAGCCTTATTTTCTTTAGACAATGCTGGTCTGTCTTCTTCTCTTTTGTTTTTTAACATCCCCAGCCCTTTGTGTTGAATTGATCGCTCATAGTGTATTGCATTGGTATATACTTATGGTGACCATACTTTCCAAAACGAAGATTGGAACCTGAGGATGGAGGTAAGCCATTTAAAATTAGTGGTGTCCTGGAAACCAGATGTTCATCTTCCTCTATGACACTTGCCTATTAGATAATAATTGTTGGCTACTATTAGTGGTTAAAGATAAAGAAAAAAACGGGGAGCTCTACTAAATGACAAATAAAGTCCACTGATAGTCTTTGCAGTGTCCAGTACAGAAAGTCATTGCCCAAGTGCCTCATCATTGTGCCTTAGGAACAATGTGTTGATTTTTGAAAAGGAAAAATAAATGTGTGAGAAAAGAATAAGTGTGATGACAATGAACATGCATAATAAGAGTTACAATGTAAGGCATAATCAGGAAAGGATTGCAGTGGTTTAACTCCTTTGGACAACTAACTTACAATTTAACAAAATGAGTATGAGGAAGCTGAAACATGTTGTCTAGAGGGGAGGAAGTCAGATGAATAGAAAGGAGAATGGTGGGTGAATACAGTCATAATATTCAATGTACATAGGTTAAAATGGAGCTAGGTAAATTGAGGGAATGGGAGGGATTGGGAGAGCTGCAGAACAATGGAAGGGGTGATATTGTTCAACATGCATTTTACGCATAAGCTGACATATTGAATTGAAACCTCTTTGTAGAACTAATTAAAAGTAATAAAGAAAATTTAAAAAGACATTATAGATTCAAAGTCTAAAATGATAAGATCCTGTTATTCACAAAGGCAGAATAAAAGAAGTTTTCCAGAAAAAAAAGTTTTCATTAAGTCCATAAAACTAGGATTAGGATTAGGTAGATTTATATTTCTTTACAAAATTCTGGAACCTTTTATTGAGCTAGCTCCATTTATATATAACAATGTTTCAAATAAATTTAGGAAAGTGAAAGTAGTGATAAGCACACAGTACTTATTTGGAGAAATTATATAGGCTAAGAACCTCGATTGGAAAAGACTACAGATTTATTGAAAGTTGGCAGATCTACGAGGATATTAAACTTTATTCATTAGATACTCTTAGTTGGATTAATTAGTAAGATAACAAATTAATCCATTTTAGAGAAGGAAGCAGCCATTTCATGCTGACAGCAACAAGAAGAGACAGCTAGTGCTTCACTCCAATAGTCCTAGATACTCAGGAGGCTGAGTCAGGAGAGTGAGATCTGAGAATTGTGGTTTGAAGCCAGCCTGGGTACGAAATTCCATGAGACTCATATCCAATTAACCACCAAAAAGCCAGAAATGGAGCTGTGGCTCAAGTGGTAGAGTGGAGCCTTGAGCAGAAAAGCTAAGGGACAAAGAGCCCAGGCTCTAAAACAGAGAGAGAGAGAGAGAGAGAGAGAGAGAGAGAGAGAGAGAGAGAGAGAGAGAGAGAGAGAGAGAGAGAGAGAGAGAGAGAGAGAGAGGACTTGCAGTGAAGAGGACATAAAAGTAGACAGACATTTAAGACTTATTTAAGAATGGAAATCTAGAATCAGTTAGCTTAGAGGTTAACTTTCCTATGTAGCTAAACCATGCTGTGCTATCTTGAGAACAGCACAGCATAGTACAAGGATTCATGTTGATAATGCTAATGTTTAGTCATTGAGACAGACAAGTTCCAGCTACCAAGTTCACATGTAATTCATGGTCCTTAAAAACCAGGTTTCAAAGAAGTTTTTAATACAATTGGAAAGCCTCAACTTTCATACTGAGAAAAGAGATGATAAAATATAAATGATTTTGAAATATAAGAAACAGTTATTGGGGTTGGGAGATTACAGTCTAGACCAAGGAAGGCAAGACATAATGCCCATGGAAGTGGAGATGTGGTGAACAAGCCAAGTGAGAGCATAAGGCCCTGAGGGAATTTAGTCAAGTCCCAGGACTGATGAAAGAGAAAGAAAGAAAGAAAGAAAGAAAGAGAAAGAAAGGAAGGAAGGAAGGAAGGAAGGAAGGAAGGAAGGAAAGAAAGAAAGAAAGAAAGAAAGAAAGAAAGAAAGAAAGAAAGAAAGAAAGAAAGAAAGAAAGAAAGAAAGAAAGAAAGAAGGGGAACTGGGAAGGTGGCTCAGTGGTAGAGTGCTTGCATGAGGCCTTGGGTTCAATTCTTTACCACCACATAAGCAGAAAAAGCCAGAAGTGGCACTGTGGCTCAAGTGGTAGGGCACTAGCCTAGCCTTGAGCTAAAGAGGTGAGGGACAGCCCAGGCCCAGAGTTCAGACCTCACAACCGACCAAAAAAAAGAAAAAGAAAAAAGAAAGAAAGAAAGCTGGAAGGAAGGAAGGAAGGAAGGAAAGAAAGAAGGAGAGAAAAAAGAAAGGAAGGAACGAAGGAAGGAGAGAGAAAGAAAGAGAAATAGACAAAGAAAGAAGGAAAAGGGAAAAAGAAAAAAGAGAAGTAAAGGAAGGAAGGAAGAAAAAGGTATTCTTGCTTAGAAAGTCTATTAGAGTTTGAAAGGTTATAAACAGAAACATAGTGATATAGTACTCTTCTGCCCCTTCTGCCAAATACTAAGAGCATTTCTTGGCAATTCAAGGAAACTAGAGAGCGCTGAAGTCCCAGAAGGAATATTCTTTAGATTGTATGTCATCGGCAAACACTGGAATCCTTAAGGAAGCATTTTCAAATCTAACTTCTCTACTGGAAAGTGATTATGACTAATAGTCCCAAGGCAAGGTGGCATCTAGAGGCCAACATTCACTATGACGATCTGCAAGCCAGCCACAGACTAGGTAGTGGTATGCCAATAAAAACTGAAAAGAGATAAATATTTTTCATCATGTGACAAGCCACTGGATAAAATTAGAGGATTTATTAGTTTTGTTTCTTCTCAGGAACTTAAGCCACAGTCCTAATTATGCCTAGCTTGGTAAATACTCTTTAAAGCCAATGATCTGTCCCCGCTAGATTTTAAACTCATTGAGGATAACTACTGCACCTGACTCTACCCTCCACCCTCAACCTGCCACCCTCCACAGTTGTCCCTGCATGTAGTAACAATTGGATAAGTATTGCTAAAACAAGAAATCCATTAAAAAGAACTCTTATTATCTGTTCACAATAAATAGATGAATATTACATCAAAAGATAGCATGCCAGGAGGTGCTCAGAGCAAACTTTTGCATACCCAGAAGAGTTTGCTTGGGCCAGAAGCCATTGGCTCACACCTATAATCCTAGCTACTTAGGAGGTTGAGGTCTGAAGATGCCAGTTTGAAGACAGCCCACTCAGGAAAGTCTGTGAGACTCATATCCATTTAACCACCAGAAAAGCCTGAAGTAGAACTATGACTTAAGATAGAGCCTTGAGCAGAAAAAGCTTAGGGACAACATCCAAGCCTTAGGTTCATGCCCCAGGTCTGGCACACACACACATTTCACTTGGAAATTTGGCATATGGTTATAAAACACCTGAAGTCCTACCCTTAGGTAAAGAGTACATATTCCATCCTTTGGGAAATTTAAATGGATGTTAGGCTAGATAACACTTTCCAGGAATGTTATGGAGGAGCTCTTGTATTATGCTGGGGTGGGTAGTAATTAAATAAAATAAAATTTCAAGTATACATTTAGAGTAACAACAGGTAATATGGTCCAGGAAATAAGTGTTCTAATCCAAGAATGCATGAAAATCTCACTAGAAAGACTACAAGTCTTTTGCTAAAGCATACTCCTAACTCATTAATATGGATGAAAACTTTTTTCTTTCTTTTTTTTCCAGACAGAATCGCCCTGTATAACCCAGGCTGATCTGGAACCTGAAATCCTTTTGCCTAGTCTTCTTGAATGATGGGAATACAGGCATGGACAACACCTGGCCAAAACAGAACTTTTTGATTCAATTGGCATATTTTTATATGGACTACCGAATGCTCAATTCTATGTTAACTCAAGTGAAAGTTAGGAGGAAAAGTAAAAGTAAGGACTTTCTTCAGTCTGTGACTTTTAGAGATGAGTGTGATTTGTGTGTTGTGAGCCAGTGAAGAATTTGGGAATTGTGATGCTTGTTCCTGCCCTGGGGAAGATTTAGGGGGACCTACATGGTTTACCTGATGATGCTTTTGCTCTAAAGTACCACCCATCAGATTCAGGCTTTTACAGTTCTGCAATAGTTTGCTAAGAACCCCTTCTGCCTGCGGGCTACTTTCCTAAAGCACAAATGTTATCATGCCATCCTCTAGTTTACAAATCTTCAGTAGCTACAAATTTACCTTTAGGATTTATAATGGGCACTAATAGTAGTATTTGATGCCCTTCACAGTCTGAACCTAATCTACTTTAGGTTCAACCCCCACAACATACCTGGTTTTCTATTGCCATCCAACTATTCCTTATTTCTTCAATACAGCACATTTTAATATACAGGTGTATTATTTCATGTATTTACAATCTATCTGGAATGTCCTTATCTATCATTCGCCACCTCAAAATATCCTACATGCCCTTTCTGAAATTTTCTCCAGTATCTTAGGTGAAATTAACTGCTTGTTCTCTGCTCTGAGAGATGGAGAAAATAAAGATGCCAATTCACAATCATCTATGTTCATAATCAGCTCAAATGGTCTATTTAGAAGGCCTGGAAATTTATCAAATTTAAATATTGGGGTAAAAAACATTAAAATCAGGTGATCCAAACTCTTTCACACTGATACACTTCAAAGGCCCAGATAAATGAAATGATTTGGTCAAAGTTGGTGTTAAGTCTTTAGGGGTTAACTAGTGGAATACTTGCAATTCTAGTCTTTTTACACTTGGGTCACATTGCCTTTTGTGATGGACTGAACTTATTTTGTAGAATTATCAATTTATTTGCATGCTTGGATTTGAGGTTTTATTATTGCTTTCATTCAGCTTCTTTTAAAATACAGTAACTCATGAAAAGATATGACGAAAGGATATCATTTCAGGCCTTCAACATTTCACTATAAGTACATTTAGTAGATCAGTTTTCTCTACAACAGTAGGCATTAGTGTGTGACTATCTAGGATAAGATGGGAAGGAAGACAATTTGAAACCACTTTCTAGTTTTAATCCTACATAATTTTCAGTCAGTATCCAAAAAAAAAAAAAAAAAAAAAAAAAACCAATATGGGAAACCACCGAATGGATAGAAGTACTAGGAGATTAGAAGAATTTAAGAGGGCAAATGGAACATTTTTTCATCAATTCCTGAATTCTGCTGTCATGGAAATACTATATTCACCAATACTCTGCTGATACTAAAATCATCCAAGAAATACTCAAATTTGACTAGCTTCAAACAGACATCAGCAAATTATAGAAGTTTCAGGAGTTATGAAAAATAATTAGTATTAACTGAATAGAACTGACGCATTCCTGATGGAGAAAGTTGTGGAAAGAGGCAGAATTTATGCAGTTCCTAATGACAGTGAAAAGGTTCTAGAGATAAGGAGACTAGCTTACTATCTTCTAGTCTTAGAAGAGTGAGTAGACTCTGATTACAGCCTACATATATGAAAAAGTGACAACAATTACTTGGACTGATAACAGAAGGAAGTAAGATTAATGATATGAAATTAGTAAGGAATGGTAGAATACATGCTGAGAAGGTAGAATAATAGTTCTTAGCAGACAAAACTAATCAACAATGGAATCAAAATATCCTAGGACCTAGATCATAGTATAGGATAGTGTTGGTAGTAAACATGAAGAATTCTAGCTTGAGTAATTGTATAGGTATTTTCTAATTTACAACTTTGAGCTTCAGGAAGTCTGAGTATATTTGCCTTCTAACATTTTTGATATTATTGCAGTAAGAAGGAAAAGGTGGGGGCTGGGAAGGTGGCTCAGTGGTAGAGCGCTTGCCTTGCATGCCTGAGGCCCTGGGTTCGATTCCTCAGCACCACATAAGCAAAAAGAAAAAAGCTGGAAGTGGCGCTGTGGCTCAAGTGGTAGAGCGCTAGCCTTGAGCTGAAGAGCTGAGGGACAGCGCCCAGGCCCAGAGTTCAGGCCCCAAGACCAGACCCCCCCCCAAAAAAAAGAAAAAAAGGAAAAGGCGACTGTGAGGCGAGAGGTATAATTATTAGTATAGCAGGGCGCTGGTGGCTCATGCCAGTAATTCTAGCTACTCACGAGGTTGAGATTTGAGGATCGTGGTTCAAAGCCAGCCTCAGCAGGAAAATCAGTGAGACTCTTACCTCCAGTTAATCACCAGAAATCCGGAAGTGGAGCTATGGTTCAAAGTGGTAGAGCACTACTGTTGAGCAAAAGACCTCAGGGACAGTGCCCAGGCTGAATTCAAGCCTTGCAACCACCACCAATCACAAAACTTGTTGCTATACATTGTCTTTGGGTCAAATGTTTTCCAGATATTTTTTTCTAATGCTTGAACTCAAGGCCTCATGTTCTCTCTTAGCTTTTTCCACGCATGGATGATATTTTACTACTTACACCAAAGTTTGACTTCTAGGTTTTTGCTGGTTCAATTGCAGATTTGTCCACCTGGGCTGGCTTAAACCAGGATTCTCTGGATCTCAGCCTCCTGAGTAACTAGGATTTCAGGCATGAGCCAGCAGCACTGGGCTATTTTCCAGATCTTGAGGTGCAGAAATTATCAATGATAACTGTGATTATCTAAATCTTAATATATTTTTTATTTTATTTCAAGAATTTTTTTCAGAAGTGGTGCTGTAGCTCAAGTGGTAGAGTGCTGCTAGCCTTGAGCTGAAGAGCTGAGGGATAATGCGCAGGCCCAGAGTTCAGACCCCACAACTGACAAAAGAAAAAAAGAATTTTTTTCTTTGTCTTTAATTTTCAGACGTTTAACTATAACATATCTTGTATGATTTTCTTTAGGTTTTCCTAAAGAAGCTTGCACAGCTTCTTGAATCTGTGGGTTTATATATTTCAACAAACTTGGGAAGTTTTAAACTCTACTCTTTTACCTCTTATGGGACTTGATAAGATCTTTTGCGGTTGTCTCATAAGTTTCTGACACCTTACTCATTTCTGCCCAGTGTAATTCAGTCTAATTCTTTCTGTTGTCCAGGTTGAGGAATTCTTTGTTGTTGTTGTTGTTGTTGTTTGCCAGTGCTGGGGCTTGAACTTAGGGACTGGGAACTGTCCCTGAGCTTCTATGTGCTCAAGGCTAGCACTCTACCACTTAATCCACACGTCACTTCTGGCTTTTTCTGTTTTGTGGTTCTGAGGAATGGAACCCAAGGCTTCATGCATGCTAGGCAAGCACTCTACCACTGAGCCACATTCCCAGCCAAGGAAATCTTACTGATTTCAATATTGAAATTGACTCAAATTAACTGATTCTGTCTTCTGACTTCTACACTTGACCATTGAGCACATAAAATTCTATTATTCCATTTTTCAGTTCTGTAATTTCATTTTGTTCTGGATGGCCAGGTCAGTTTAATAACTTAATCCTTAGACAATGTTTTCGGGTGAGTAAGTTAGGTGAGGCCCAAAACACAAGCAACCTTCAGGATTTCTTTTTGCCAGAAATGCCTTTCATTCTTCCAGTCTCTACCCATCCATGAGAATTTTGCCATTTTAAAGGAGAAGATAGATAACCCCTTTCCTATCTCCTAATGTTGAAACTTCACATTAAAAACGCAGTATATTTGGAGGGGAGCTTATCTGTTTGTTTTTGTTTACTTTCTAGTTTTAATTTTTGTCTTGCCCTTTTTTTATTGAACATGATTTGATTCCCCTGCCTTCTCAGATTCAGCTTCATTTCCCTTCCAAAATGGTGTTGGTGTCTTTTAATCTTAAAATGTGTTTAGAGGGACAATGGTCCATCCTTTATCATTGCTTTTGATGAGAGTAGACTGGTGGTCTTACCTGTAAAAAGGGAACCAAAAAGTAATTTCCAGAAGAGAGTGAGGGAAGAGGTGACATTGTCCAAAAATAAATGTACTCTTTGCCTGACTTATGGAACAGTAAACCTTATGTACATCACCTTTATGATAACAATGACAAAATTTAAAGTATTTTCCCTATCTAATTTAAGAGGTGACATGGGAAATCTTGTTGCTATGGGTTGGAAGCAGAAGATGATTTGGATCAGAGGTATCAAGTTATTTAACTAAAATGGTAGGGGAGAGATGGATGAGAATGTTGAAGGAGGTGACATTGGTCAAGATACATTGTATTCATAAACTGCTTTGTTAAATGGCAACTCCTTTGTACAACAACTTAAAGATAACAAAAAATAAAGTTTAAAAAATTAAAAAATAAAGTTTAAAAAGTAAAAGAGGTGTCAGAGAAGTTATTAGTGAAACCATCATTTAAAAGTAAACAGTGAGGGGCTGGGAAGGTGGCCCAGTGGTAGAGTGCTTGCCTTGCATGCATGAGGCCCTGGGTTCAATTCCTCAGCACCACATAATCAAAAAGAAAAAAGCCGGAAGTGGCGCTGTGGCTCAAGTGGTAGAGCACTAGCCTTGAGCTGAAGAGCTGAGGGACAGTGCCCAGGCCCAGAGTTCAGGCCCCATGACTGGACTCCCCCCTCAAAAAAAGTAAACAGTGATTCCTATATGAATCCTAAATATCTGATTTCATTTTGGTCCTGTCATTTATTGGTTGACTTTTCTTGTTCCTCCTTCTGCTCCCCTCGCTTCCTTCTCCTCCTTATCCTTTTTTCCTCCCCCTCCTCTTCTTTTCCTTCTCCTCCCCCTCCCCCTCCTCCCCCTCCCCCTCCTCCTCCTCCTCTTCCTCCTCCTCCTCCTCCTCTTCCTCCTCCTCCTCCTCCTCTTCCTTTTCTTTCTCCTCTTTGTCCTCCTCCTCCTTCTTGACAATACTGGGGTTTGATCTCAGGGCTCCATACTTTCTAGACTGGTGCTCTACCACTTGAGTGATACCTAGAACCATGCCTCATGTTTCTTGAAACAGCTGAATGTGTTCTGTTCATCCTTTACTGTCACCTTCTCAACACTGTGACACAAGGCAGGTCTGATGGGCATGTTCCTGCAGAATAATAAGATCCATTGCAGAAGTCATTAGTCAGGTGGCCTACTTGTCTTGTCTGCTGGTAGATTTGTTCCATTTTCCAGCATTACAGTCTGCTTGAGACACAGCAGGATCAGGAAGCTGCTTTTCCTAGCAGAAATGTTATGGACAGTATAAGAATTAGGAAACACTTGGGTGGGAAGTTGAGGTGAGAAATGATCACGTGAGAAAAGGGTATGTTCTTAGGATCCAAAACAATTTCATAGACCCTTTTCCAAAAAGACACACTGCATTTCTTCTTGGATTGTTGCATTTATGGGGTTGGTAGTGGGAGTGGAGGGTGGAGGTAGGATGAGTAACATTTTTGGAGCATAACACCCAAAAGCTCAGTGGAAATACTACATTTTTTCCATTTTATGTCTAGCAGAGACTGTATTAAAGAGACCAAAACATTTTTAAAAAAATGAAACCCTCCAAGAAGCTCTCCATTAGAACATTTTCAACTGCATTACTTTGTAATATAATATAACACATTTACTCCATCCATCTCTCCTTTAAGAAAAATTATGGCTTTTTTTCTTCCTATAATGGGATACTTCTCTGAGCTTGAAGAGAAACAGAGTATGCATCTTGCCTCCTATTTAATTTCTTTCCTCTACTCACTATCAACATACTGGGAATTTGAGTTAAGAGACATAAAATAATGATGAAGCCGTGCTACAGAGTGAAGTGAATAGGAGTAGAGTCTCAGAAGACTGTCTGGATTCAAATCTTAACATAACTATTTAGTAGCTTTATGATCATAGATACATTACTTAATTTTCCTATATCTTACCTTCCTCATCTCTGAAGTGAAGATAACACCTACTTCTTGGAGTTATTGGTACATTAAATTCTCCCTTCTCCCCTGCCCCTGTGATAGAACAGAGTCTGAAATTGTATCCATATTAGCTCTGATTATTGTCCTTTAAGTTGGGCATAATTCTGAAAATAAATAGTATAACATCTGGCAAACACTTTAAAAATAAGAATTGTAGGTCTTTTTAAACAAAGTCAGGCTGTCTAATGAACTGTGCTCATAAATATTTATTTAATAAGAACTGATCCAGGTGCTAGTGGCTCAAGCCTGTATCCCTAGCTACTCAGGAGTTTGAGATTCTAAAATCACTGTTCCAAGTCAGCTAGGGCAGGAAGGTCCATGAGACTCTTATCTCCAGTTAATCACCAAAAAGCCAGATGTAGAGCTATGGCTCCAGTGGTAGAACACTAGCCTTGAGCAAAGAAGATTAAGAACAGCCCTGAAATCCTGTGTTCAAGCCCCAGGACCAGCACACACAAAAAAAGGATTCTTCAGGGCTGAAGATATAGCTTGGTAGTAAAGCATTTGCCTAGCATGTGTGATGCCTCGTCAGCCCCCCCGCCCCACCCCAGGAGGGATGTGGAACTACTCACTGGTGAGTTCTTTTTTCTTCTTATCTTTAAGTAGTTGTACAAAGGAGTTGCCACTTAATAAAGCATTTTATGAATACATATATCCTTTTGTCTACAGTTATTTATTTTTACATCATTTAGTTATTCTATATTTGCTTCTTTGCATGCAAGTCCGGGGACAACATATCTTAACCAATATCACCCCTTTCAACATTCTCACCCATGGATCGGCCATTTCTTCCCTCACTCTCCTTAATTGTGTAGTATATACACTGGATTTTTTTGTCTGCATTTTCCAAGTCTTCTCTTCTTCATTTGTCTACTCCTTTCCCTTGACTCCTCCCCACCCCTTATTTCCATATTACCTGGTTCAAGGGCCCAAGACATAGCGAATTCTCAACACATATTTGTTGAAATGATGAATGAGTGAATTACTGAACATCACTACTACAAATTCTATCAGTATGAGTTGAAAAACTATCTCTTTGGGTGTCAGTATATTAGTAAGGGAAATGATATAAGAAATATCTGTGTGTTTACAAACAAGACCACACTAAAGCTACCAGCACAACTATGTTTATTGCAGCATTATTTACCATAGCTAAGATATGGAACCAACCCAGATGCCCCTCAGTAGATGAATGGATCAAGAAAATGTGATATATATACACAATGGAATTCTATGCCTCCATCAGAAAGAATGACATTGCCCCATTTGTTAGGAAATGGAAAAACTTGGAAAAAATTATATTAAGTGAAGTAAGCCAGGCCCAAAGAAACATAGGTCTCATGGTTTCCCTTATTTGTAATATCTAGTAGATGTATGAGTCAAACGGAAAAGGTCAGATAATGTGATGTCAGGAAAATGAACCCTTAGATATGTATGTTAATGTTTTTTTTTCATGCATGTGTTTCTAATGCATTTATAAGATTATCTCTTTGTTGCTTTGTATGTCCCTCCCCCACAGTATAACCCCTGCTTTCACTATATTTGATGTCAGTATAACTTGTGGAGGAGATGGGGAAAAACCAGTTGTTTAAGGATACAGGCGGACCTGTTGCAACAATGAGAAGTACAAGTTGTCATGTCCAAAACGAGCTTTACAACATCGGTGCGGGGGGGGGGGGGGGAGAAGGGGGGGAAGGAGAAGGATTGGGATTTGGGGGGAGGGGGGAGGCTGGGAAGGGATGTGAAGGGTAAACAAAGGAGGAGGCTGCAATGCTTGGTAAGAAATGTACGCATTATCCTGCCCATGTAATTGTAACTCCTCTGTACAGTATGTTCACAAATTAAATTAAATTAAATTTTAAAAAAAGAGACCAAAAAAAAAAAAAAGAAATATCTATGTGGTAGATAGAGTGCCCAACTAGGAAGAACGAACTTGGGGTTTCAGTTTCACCTTTGCTATTTGCCACATGTGCATATATAATCTTAGGCAAGTCACTGCATCTCTCAGTTTAATCAGTAAAATGAAGGTAATAATACCTTTAATACTTCTTGAACCCGGGCACTGGTGGCTCATGCCTATAACCCTAGCTATTCAGAAGGCTGAGATCTGAGGATTGTGGTTCTATGACAACCTGGGCAAGAAAGTCTTTGAGATTCCTATCTCATTTAACTGCCAGAACAATGGAAGTGGTACTGTGGCTCATTGTGATAGAGTGCTAGCTTTGAGCTAAAAACTTCAGGGACAATGCCCAGGCCCTGAGTTCAAGCCTCACAGATCAACCAAAAATCAAACAACAATAATAAAATCAACAACAAAAAACCCTACTTCTTGAGACAACAGTGCTATCTGATTCTTATTGGTAGTCTGGGTACTATTAATCTCTTTCTACTGGTAAGGGAATTCTCAGGCTAGTTTATAGGCAGTGAAGTGTGTATAGGTTAGAACTCTTTTTATCAAGATCTGTATATTCAGTTAGTTCTTGGTAAACATCAGAATAAGACTTATTACACAGAGGTTAGATTCAGACAGACACATTCATGGGAAAACAATAAATCCTGATAGAAGAATACTATACAATGCTTATATTTGATAAAATTTTGGGAATTTGGTGAGTTCTTCATGTCTTCTAGGTACAAGACCCTTGTCAGACATATGGTTTTCAAATTGTTTGGCCACATATATGATTATCAGCTATACTAGTCTGCTAGTTTCCATATCATTGACTGAGTGGCTTTAGCAACAGAAATTTATTTTCTCAAAGTTCTACAGTATAGACACTCAGGGTTAAGGTGATAGAAGAATTGGTTTCTCCTAAGGCTTCTTTCCTAGCATATAGGTAGATCTATTTGTTGTTGTTGTTGTTGTTGTTGTTGTTATGGGGTTTGACTCAGGGTCTGGGCATTGTCCCTGAACTCTTTTTGCTCAAGACTAGTGCTCTCACTTTGAGCCATATCACCACTTCCGGTTTTCTGGAGGTTAACTGGAGATAAGAGTCTCATGCATTTCCTGCCTGGCTTTGCTTTGAACCTGAATCCTCAGATCTCAGCCTCCTGAGTAGCTAGGATTACAGGTGTGAGCCACCACACCCGGCAATAGCTCTATTCTTGCTGAGCTCTCACATGGCCTTTTTTTGATGCATACATACTCTTTGTATTATGATTATACTAAATTAAAATATCTCAAGGTTGGACAAATGGGATTGCATGAAGTTGCTTCTGCGAAGCAAAGGACATAGCTAGCAAGATCAATAGAAAGCCCATGGATTGGGAGAAGATCTTCACTAGCCATACAATAGACAAGGGTCTTATATCTAAAATATACCTGGAACTCAAAAAATTAAATCCCCCAACAACAAATCTTCAAAGAAACAACTGCCCAATAAATAAGTGGGCTAAAGACTTAAAGAGAAACTTCTCTGAAGAGGAAAGAAGGATGGCCAATGGACACATGAAGAAATGCTCAACCTCCCTAGCCATAAAAGAAATGCAAATCAAAACAACATTGAGATACCACCTCACACCAGTTAGAATGGCTATCATCAAGAACCCTAATAACAACAGATGCTGGAGGGGATGTGGACAGAAGGGAATCCTACTGCATTGTTGGTGAGAGTGTAAAATTGTTCAACCACTTTGGAAAGTAGTATGGAGGTTCGTCAAAAGAGCTCCCCTATGACCCAGCAATCCCACTTTTGGGCATTTACCCAAATGATCACAAACAAGACCATACTAAAGCTACCAGCACAACTATGTTTATTGCAGCATTATTTACCATAGCTAAGATATGGAACCAACCCAGATGCCCCTCAGTAGATGAATGGATCCAGAAAATGTGGTATATATACACAATGAAATTCTATGCCTCCATCAGAAAGAATGGCATTGCCCCATTTGTTAGGAAATGGAAAGACTTGGAAAAATTATATTAAGTGAAGTAAGCCAGGCCCAAAGAAACATAGGTCTCATGGTTTCCCTTATTTGCAATAACTAGTATATATCTGAGACAAGCAGAAAAGGTCAGATAAGATGATGTTAAGCGAAATGAACCACAAGATAAGGACACAAGTGTTTTTTTTTTCTTGCTTACTATTGTTTCTAATGTATTTATAAAGTGCCATGTGATTTTTTTGTTGCTTTGTATGTCCTTCCCCCACGGTATAACCCCTGTTTTCACTGTATTTGATGTTGGTATACTTTGGGGAGCAGAAGGAAAAAAATGTTTAAGTAGGGATACAGGTTGGCCCATTGTAACAATGAGATGTACAAAACGCTATGTTGAAAAACGAACTTCACAATTTAGGCAGGTGGCGGGTGGGAGGCGGGGGAATGTAGTTGTAGAGATGGGAGGGAAGGGATGGTAGGGGAAAAACAAAGGAGGAGGCAACAATGCTTGATAAGAAATGTACCCATCACCTTGCTCATGTGATTGTAGCTACTCTGTGCAGTATTTTCACAATAAAAAACTTATTTAAAATATATAAATAAATAAATAAAATCTCCCCAAGGTGTGAACCTGTGATCCTATAGACATTATATGCTTTGAGGATACCATAGTGAGCAATCAAGAACTTCTCATTCCCAAAGGAAGTGAATAGAGAGATTAAATGGGTGACAGTTCCAAGTAAATCCAATACATATGCAAGAAAAATTAGTTTAGGGTTTGAGGATAATACTCTTGGACTTGGTGATTTGTCCTCCAAGCCCACTGGGGCGGCAGCATTTCTGAAGAAGCCTTAGGTGGAGGCAGCCTGACCCTGGGAAATGGATGAGGTATCCAATCCTCAAGGAAGAGACAACATTGATCCATGAACCTGTTCTCTCTGGGCCTGTGGAGAGAGTAGTGGCCCTACGAATCTGTGAATCACCTTTGGGTCATTCTTTCCTTTTCTTTTTTTTTTAAATTATGAAAATACCATACAGAGGAGTTACAATTACATGGGCAAGGTAGGAAGTGGCGCTGTAGCTCAAGTGGTAGAGCACTTGCCTTGAGCTGAAGAGCTGAGGGACAGCACCCAGGCCCAGAGTTCAAGCCCCATGACCGACAAAAAAAATAAAAATAAAAAATAAACACACACACACAAAATATACATGGGCAAAGTAATGAGTACATTTCTTTTTTTAAGAATAAAATGAATCATTTATAATTATCAAATTATCAAGATAATTATAGAGATAGTCTGTCATCAGTGTGAAACATGTCAGGTTGGACCACAGAAACACATTTTTTTGTGTGTGAGCATACCGTACAGAAGAGTTACACTTACATGGGCAAGATAACGAGTACATTTCTTATCAAGCATTATTGTCTCCTCTTTCTTTCCCCTTCCCATCCCTTCTCCATCCCCCCCACCCTAAGCCAAAGTTGTAAAGTTCGTTTTTCCATATAACAACTTGTACATCTCATTGTTGCAATGGGTCCACCTGTATCCCTATTTAAACGATTTGTTTTTTTTTCCCTTCCCCTCCACAAATTATACCAACATCAAATACAGTGAAAGCAGGGGTTATACCGTGGGGGAGGGACATACAAAGCAACAAAGGAATCATATTATAAATATGTTAGAAACAATCGCATGAAAGAAAAAACATTTGAATACTTATCTTGGGGTTCATTTCACCTAACATCAACTTATCTGACCTTTTCTGTTTGTCTCAGACATATACTAGTTATTGCAAATAAGGGAAATCATGAGACCTATGTTTCTTTGGGCCTGGCTTACTTCACTTAATATAATTTTTTCCAAGTCTTTCCATTTCCTAACAAATGGGGCAATGTCATTCTTTCTGATGGAGGCATAGAATTCCATTGTGTGTGTATATACATATATATATGTATATATATTTATATATATACATATATATATATCACATTTTCTTGATCCATTCATCTACTGAGGGGCATCTGGGTTGGTTCCATATCTTAGCTATGGTAAATAATGCTGCAATAAACATAGTTGTGCTGGTAGCTTTAGTATGGTCTTGTTTGTGATCATTTGGGTAAATGCCCAAAAGTGGGATTGCTGGGTCATAGGGGAGCTCTATGTGGAGTGTTTTGAAAAACCTCCATACTACTTTCCAAAGTGGTTGAACAAGTTTACACTCTCACCAACAATGCTGTAGGGTTTCCTTTTGTCCACATCCCCTTAAGCATCTGTTGTTATTAGAGTTCTTGATGATAGCCATTCTAACTGGTGTGAGGTGGTATCTCAATGTTGTTTTGATTTGCATTTCTTTTATGGCTAGGGAGGTTGAGCATTTCTTCATGAGTCCATTGGCCATCCTTCTTTCCTCTTCAGAGAAGTTTCTCTTTAAGTCTTTAGCCCACTTTATTGGCAATTGTTTCTTTGAGGATTTGTTGTTGGGGGATTTAATTTTTTGAGTTCCAGGTATATTTTAGATATGAGACCCTTGTCCGTTGTATGGCTAGTGAAGATCTTCTCCCAGTCCATGGGCTTTCTATTGATCTTGCTAGCTATGTCCTTTGACATGCAGAAACTCTGCAACTTCATGCAATCCCATTTGTCCAACCTTTCTTTGATTTCTTGTGTTTCTTGGTCTCTATTAAGAAAATTTTGGCCTGTGCCAAGGAGACCTAGGGTTTCTCCTATTCCATCCTGTAATGTTTTCAGAGTGTCTGTTTTAACTCTGAGGTCGTTGATCCATTTGGAGTTGATTCTGGTGCAGGGTGATATATAAGTATCTAGGTTTAGTACTCTACAAGTGATTAACCAATCTTGCCAGCACCATTTACTGAAAAGGCTGTCTTTCTTCCATTCTATTTTTTTAGCTCCCTTATTGAAGATTAGATGGCTATAGGTCTGTAGGCTCATTTCTGGGTTTTCAATTCTATTCCATTGGTCCTGAGGTCTGTTCTTGTGCCAGTACCAAGCTATTGTGATTACTATGACTTTGTAGTAGAGTTTGAAATGTGGTGTTGATATTCCTCCAGCACCATTCTTTCTGTTAAGGATCGTTTTTGCTATTCAGGGTCTTTTATTGTTCCATATGAATTTTTGGATTGCCTCCTCTATTTCCTTGAAGAATGAGGTTGGAATATTGATAGGTATTGTATTGAATTTGTAGATGGCCTTGGGAAGTATTGCCATTTTCATGATGTTGATCCTTCCAATCCAGGAGCATGGGAGGTTTTGCCACTTTCTAAGTTCTGTTTTGATTTCCTTTTTCAGGTTTTTAAAGTTTTCATCATAGAGGTTCTTCACTTCTTTGGCTAAGTAAATTCCTAGGTATTTTATTTTTTTGTGGGGCTATTATGAATGGAGTTGCTTTCCTAATTTCAACCATGCTTTTCTCATTGTTGGCATACAGAAAAGCCATTGATTTTTGAGGGTTAATCTTATACCTTGCTACTTTACCAAAGTTTTGTATCAGCTTGAGTAATTTGGGAGTGGAGTCCATGGGATTCTTTAAATACAAGATCATATCATCTGCAAAGAGGGAGAGTTTTGCTTCATCTTTCCCTATTTGGATCCCCTTTATGTTTGCATTTTGTCTTATTGCTGTAGCTAGGCATTCTAATACTAGATTGAAGAAAAGTGGAGAGAGTGGGCATCCTTGTCTTGTTCCTGAGTTGAGAGGAAATGGCTTTAGTTTTTTACCATTAATGCTGGCTGTAGGTCTGCATTCTTTCCTTTTCTTGAAGGATATTATGTATTCACAGTTGAACAGCTGTATCATTCTATCCTGTCAAATCCAAGAAGTCCAACAACCTTTCTTCATTTTCCCTAGTTTTTGCCCCCTTTAGTTCAAACTAGCAGTGCTTCTGCTCATATAATTCCATAATCTCTTTATGAAGTGATAGTCTAGCTAAAATCTTTGGCATTCTCTGCAGAACATATTTTCTCACTTCTTGCAACGTGTATCAGCTGGGAAATTTCCAAGTGTTCAAGTTCTCCTTCTTGCCTAGCAATTCCCTCAATTCATCTCTCATGTTTCACTATGATAACTTAAGAGAAACCAGGTCTTAACTTCAACATTTTGTTTTAAAATCTCTGCTAATTATCCAAGGCTGGCACTATAAATTTCTACCTTCCATAGTGCACTGTATCATAATTTATCTATGTCTTTTGCTGTTTTATAACAAGGATTATCTTTCCTCAAGTGCCCCCATAACATGTTTGTACGGCTGAAGGTGTGGCTTAAGAGGTCGAGCACCAGTATGGCAAGCATAAATCCCTTGTGTTCAAACCCCAGTACCATCAAAAACAAGAAACATATTTCTCATGTCCATCTAATCACAATTACCTTTAATGTGTATATTCTTAGTAATAGTTTCTTCCTGACACACTACCCTTTTTCTAACAAATGCCTCTAATTTCTTCTAGTCTCTGCTCATTACCCAATTCCAATGCTACTTCCATGTTTTGAAGTATTTGTTATAGTAGTATTCAACTACATAGTGTCAAAAACTGATTTTAGTCAGAAATAGATACCATAACAAAATACCATAGATTGAGTAGCTTATGCAATATAAATTTATTTCCTCACAGTTCTGGAGAACAGAAAGCCAAGGTCAAAGTGCCAGCAAGTTTGTTTCCTATTGGTTTCTATCACTTTGGCTTTCAATGGCTCTCTTCTTGTTATGTTCTCACATGGCATTTTCTTTGAGCATGCCCATCACTGGAATCTCTTCTTATAAGAACATCTATTGGATTCTATGACCTCATTTAACCTCAAATATCCTCTTGAACATCCCTATATCTAAATATAGTCATATTAGGGGTTAGGGTTCTAATATATAAATTTGGAAGAACACGATCTAGTCTATAACATTAGTTTAAATTTTTTCTTTCATAACTTTAAATATATTATCCAGTTGCCTTCTGAAATCCATAGTTTTTGACAAGAAATTGCCTGCCTGTTAATCTTACTTTGTGTTTTTTGTATGTGGTGAATCACTTTTCTCTTGCTCTTTTTAAGGTTCTATTTTTCTTTGTCTTTTGACAATTTGACTATAATATTCCTGGGTGTGAATCTCTATTTTTCCTTCTTAAAGAGGTTTTTAATGAGCTTATTGAATGTGTTGATTCACATATTTAATAAAATTAGGAAGTTTTTGGCTATGAGTGCTCTGACTTTGTCAAATAATTTTCTGCCCTATTTTCTCTCTCTTCTCCATTTAAGATTTCTATAATATGTATGTTAGTGTGTTTGGTGGTGTCCCACAAGTTTCTTAGGCTTTGTTCACTTGAGTTCTTTTTTTCTTTCTGCTTCTCAGATTCGGTAATTTTAATTGTCCTATTCAATGTCCTATTTTTTTGTTTTCTTATTAAAATCTATTTGTTGATCCCCTCTGCTAAATATTTAATTTCTGTCATTGTACTCTTTAACTCCATAATTTCTACTTTGCCCCATTTGATAATTTAAATATCTTATTTATATTCATATATTGTCTTCCTGATTTACTTTTGGTTTTTGTCCTTGATTTATTTTAGCCTTCTGAGTATATTTAAAACAATTTATTCTAGTAAGTGCAATGCCTGGACAGTTTTTTCCCATTAAATTTTTTTCTTTGAATGAGCCATCCTTTTCTGTTTTTCTGCATGCTTTCTGATTTTGTTGATCATGGGCTATTTAAATATTATAATGTGGTAACTCTGGAATTTAAATTTGCTATTGTCCTTAGGGTTTTCTCTTCTTAGTGGTTGAAAGCTTAGCTTGTGTTCACTGAGTTTTCCTAAACTCCAGTAGCTTATAAAGAAAACACCTTTTTTAGTCTTTGCAGATTAATATGGCCCTGGGTACTCCTCTAATACTTAGCCAAACCATTTATAATTCTGCATCAGACTTACGTCCTTATTTGTACTGAGCCTATATATCAGCTAGTGGTGAAAGCTTAGAGTTCTCAGGTCTTTTCTGAGCATTCATGGGTTTTTAATTGTTTTTAGTATATGTAAGTACTCTTTAGTGTTCTGGGTTCCCAAAGAAACTCTTCTTAAGGTTTGTCCCTCTAGCCACATGTGGTCTTGTAGGTTTCAAGTGTACTCTTTTGCTATATGGTGCTCTGGGATTTTCAATTGCCTTATAATACTTTTGAGCAATGCCTACACCTTTTCTTTTTAGAGTAGAATTCCTGTTAGTTAACATAACCCGTTGCGTGTTGTCAGTTCTACACCATATGGTTTAAGAATAGAGAAATAGAATAATTTGTAAATAGGGTCCATTTGCCCCTTCTAGGAGTAGATATGGAGGTCTTATGCTAGTAACACAAGTTACCATCTTCAAGACTGCTGCCAAGTACAAAGATAAGGGTTGATGAGAACAAAACCAACTAAAAACATCACCCAATTTTCTTACTACTTTCAAATTACCTTTTTCATTCAGTATTGGCTTGATTTCTGTGAATCTTTGTTATCCAGAGTCCAGCAAAGTAAGTTTCTGGAGTATTTTTCCTCTTGGTACTTCTATGTAGGGACAAGAATTGGAGTTGCTCATTTGCTGCTTCATTTTATTTTTTTCTGCCCTATTGTCATGTACTTAACATTTCTTTTTTGTGCCAGTCCTGGGGCTTGAACTAAAGGGCTGGGCACTGTCCCTGAGCTTTTTGATCAAGGCTGGTGCTCTACCACTTGAGCCACAGCTCTATTTCTGTTTTTTGGTGGTTAATTAGAGATAAGAGTCTCAGGGATGGGCTGGGAAGGTGGCTCAGTGGTAGAGCGCTTGCCTTGCATGCCTGAGGCCCTGAGTTCGATTCCTCAGCACCACATAAGCAAAAAGAAAAAAGCCAGAAGTGGCACTGTGGCTCAAGTAGCAGAGCGCTAGCCTTGAGCTGAAGAGCTGAGGGACAGCGCCCAGGCCCAGAGTTCAGGCCCCATGACCGGACCCAAAAAAAAAAAAAAAAAAAAAGAGTCTCATGGGTTTTCCTTCCTGGGCAGCCTTCAAAGTATAATCCTGAGATCTCAGCTTCCTGAGTAGCTAGGATGACAGTCATGAGTCACTCCTGAACACTTTTTTAAGTGTTACTTGTTTTGAGAAAGAATAATTTCCACAGATTTTCACTATCATCCTTTGTATAAAAGAAGTCTTCCACTTCTGTGTCTTTCCTGGCAATTATTTGTGGATTTTAAATCTCTTACAACTTAAAGGATATTCCACAGCCATTGCCAATCTTCTTTGGAAAAGAAAGGATTTTTTAGTCTTGTGGAGACATCTGTACATTAGTGAAATTAGTTTTTCATATTAGAGCTTTTTACAAATGAATTCTATTATGCTTAGAAAAGAGATAGTTCAAATCAGTATCTTCTATAACCTAGATTACAAAATGGATTTTTATTTTTTTTAATTTTTTATTGTGAACATACTGTACAGAGGGGTTACAATTACATGGGCAAGATAATGAGTACATTTCTTATCAAGCATTGCAGCCTCCTCCTTTGTTTACCCTTCACATCCCTTACAAAATGGATTTTTCTGAAAATGCCTTTTTCCAATCATAGGTGCTTCAATTCCACATTGGTATTATTGAAAAAGTCTAAGTCTATAGCTTTTAAAGCCACAACTTTACCTGTGATAAACAGCTTTTTTCTCTTCTTCAGTAAAGATATTTCCTTATTAAGATATATCTGCTATCTATATATGTGCATCTGAAATCATCACTTCTATACTAAAAATTGAAGGAAACCCTTTTTCACAAAAAAAAATACCTTCTACTTTTTCACATTTCTCAGCCAAATCTAGTCTTTTCTTGTCTTCTATTGTCATAGGACTTTTCTTTTTGTCCTATAGTGGTTTCTTTTTTTAAAAAAAAAAAAAAGCTCAGGCTTTTTTTTTTTCAGCCTATAACTCTATAACTCAGTATGTGGTCAAGACTGATCTCAAACTTAACAATTCTATCTCAGTTTTGTAAGTGCTGGGATGGGCAGCTATGTATCGCCATACTTGCCACCCCCCAAACCACAGCAGCTCTAGCAGTGAAATTTGGTGTCAGATTGCTGTCTTTCCTTACTTTAATTGATTTGATAATTATATGTCTTCTGCAGCATATTGTTTTGATGATGGAAACAACTTCCCCTCTTTCTATTTTCCCCTTCCATAGATGCATTGATGATACAATAAGTTTCCTGTCACCATATTTTCTTCCACTGGGTCATGAAAGAATGCCTTCAGCTTTGTGTGCTTTTTATGTGTCATCTTGATCAAGACATACCATTACCTATGTCCTCCTCTTCCATAGCTCGTCTAACAGTGAAAGGGTTAACTCATTTCCATATCTTCAATAGAAGAAAACTTAATTGTACATAAAAACCATTCTTTTAAATTCTTATCTCCCTAGAATTATCTGTTTGGTAATTAATTGAACATTCCAAGTGCATGTCTGGCCTCTGCACTGCTGCCTGGATTTCTGTGGTCTTCCTGTCTATTTATGTTCTGCCAAAAGACAAAGCCTTTCCATAAGATGTTTTCTACAGTTGGAGCTACATTAATCATGAAAGATATTCTCTGTACTCCAACTTTTACAGTTATTTCTGCTTCGGTCATTAAGAAAGTATCTTATATCCAGGTTTTATCTAGTCTCAGGTTTTATCTGTGCTCTGGCCAAGAAAGAAATCTTTAAACTATAGCACTTCCAAAGAGGTCACGTTGTATAGGTAGTGAAGAAAGTTTACTATTTCTCTATCTTCACCCTTTTTATTTATTCTAGTAAAGAGAAATATACAGTTCATATATTTGCTTTGGTCACAAAAGAAGCTTTCAATATCTGTGTTTTCTCAAGTTATACCTTCCTTGAATTTATAATATTTACCCCATATTCTTTCTTTATGTGCCAGTCCTGGGGCTTGAACTCAGGGATTGGGTGCTGTCTCTGAGTTGTTTTCTTCAAGGCTTGCACTCTACTACCACTTCTGGCTTTTTTGAGGGGGGTTGATTAATTGGAGATAAGAGTCTCATGCTTCTTGCCCAGGCTGTCTTTGAACCACAATCATCAGATCTCAGGTTCCTGAGTAGCTAGGATTACAGGTGTGAATCACTGGTTCCAGCCTTACTTCATATTCTTATCCAGCTACACTTGCTTTGGTAGCTATTGAAATTTTCCATTTTAATATCTTTCAAAGTTCTGTTTGTTTTTCCTACAAACAATTCTTGGTTGACTTGTGTTCCTCAGTGAGAATTTCTATGATAATAAAAGATGGCTTCCTTCTTGTTTGTCTCAGGAAATGTCTTCTATATACTGTATTTCCCACCACTTTTCCTAACTATACCTACTTGATTTATTGAAGAAGGTTTTCATATTAATGTATTCCTCAAAATGTTAAATTTTGTATAACATTTAGGAACTTTGTTAGTAAAGAGGTCATTCACTTTGATGTTTTCTCCACATCCCAGCCCATAGCTACTGTGACAATAAGTGGACTTCTTGGAATTCCTGTCTTTCATGTTGCTGCTTTGCTAATAGAACAAGTTATTCATCTGTTCTCTAGCCATATATGTGCATGACAGGAAAGAAGTGTTCAACCTGTGTCCTTACATGGTTATAGTTGTGACATGTCTTCTGAATCTATTTCATCATGAACTAAAACTGCTTGGTCTTGGAAGAAGTCTTCCACTGCGTGTCTTTTCGATCCACAACTATCCTGTTGAATTAAGTTTTCTTCTCCTGTTATACCAGGTTAACAAGGTTTGTCAGAAAAAAAAATCCTACCTCTCTCCAAGAAATAAATCTTGCTTCTTCATGCTTTTCCCAGGCACATCTGCTTTGATAATGTAAAAAGTCATCTATTGTTGTTTTTAATGTGATTTTTTTGTTTTCTTTTTTTGTTCTTCCCCCATGGTATAACCCCTGTTGTCACTATATTTGATGCTAGTGCCCTGCATCTTTAATATACATTTTTCTAATTTGGGGAAGGGAAGAGAAATAACAAAACTCTATGTTGAAAATGAACTTTACAACTTCGGGGGGAGGGGAAGGGTTGGGGAAGTGGGGAGGGAAGGGATAGTAGGGGAAAACAAAGGAGGGGGTAACAATGCTCTATAGGAAATGTATTCATGACCTTACTCATGTAACTGTAACCCCTTTGTAAAATATCTTTTCAATAAAAATATTTTTAAAAAGTCATTTATTACTCATGCTTTTTAATAGCCTTCTGATCTGGTTCTGAAACTTATCTGTAAACACTTTATATTTTATAGCTCCTTACATAAAAAAACCTTATAATCTCTTTCTTGCTCAACTATATTTTATCATAATCACAGAATTATTATCCCACTATCACACCTTCTCAGGCCATTGCTTGATCAGAAGCGCAGACTTTCCACTCCATTATTCCTTACTGGTCTAGCCATGTTTATTTTTGTCATATGTGAAGTTTCCAGATCTCTTTTTTTCATCCACAGCTACATACTTAACAATTTACTTAAATTTGTTATTTCTCCATTCACATTTGCTTTGATTGTGAATGAAATCCGTCATATTGTCCACAAAGGACAACACCTCTCTCTTTGCTAGCCATTTCTGCTCCGGCCACTGAAAAAGTTTCCTGTGTATATATCTTACATGGCTAAAGAGCTCTTTCTTGTTTTGTTGGTTTGAGATAGAACATTACTATGCTGCCCAAGCTAGCCTCAAACTTACTATATAGTCCAGGATGGCCTCAAAGTCATGATCCTCCTGTCTTGGCCTCCCAAGTGCTGGCAGAACAACTTTTTGATAAGTGAAGTTTTTCATATCCTTGTTTACCCTAATCCTACATGATTTTGGCCAGTGAAAATGTATCCTACTTAATTGTCTTTTCTAGCCAGAGCTGTGATTTTCACTTCTATTTCTTTTCTTATCATAGTTATTGTAGTCATTTAAGTCATCTCACAGTGCCATATTTTCTCCAGACATAGTTGCTTTGATCCTGAAATAGACCTTGACACACCATATCTTTTTGAACCTTATTTACTTCATTCCAGAAAGAAATCTTCCATCTCCATTCCCCACCTCCCCAGCCTCCCTTCAGCCATCTCAAATTTATAGTTACTTTGATTTAAAAAGAGATCTTTTATCTCCCTCCTTGTTTCATCCATAAATACAATTTGACAAAATTAGCCTTACCCTCTGTTGTCAGCAGTTCCCTTTTAAAACTACATACTTGTATAAATTCAGATTTTTATATACTTTTTCCTACACCAAAATAACATACTACAATATTCCACAACATTTTCAATACAGAAACGTATCAGAAAATTTATTAATAAACACATTGTACAACTGTGTTAAAATGTAAATTAATACCATTTTCACTGTTTTGGATAATGTATGTATTTTTTGCTTTGTTAATGTGTAATGAGTTTTTAGTTATTTTATATAAATGTATACGGAACTGTTCTTCTACATTTTAGTCTTAATTTTATTTTTATAAATTAAATTTTAGTCAATTTTATTTTTATGAATTAAATTCCAGCAGCTATAACTCACACATACCTTTAAAAAGTGGCTAGGCATTCATGGCTCACACCTGTAATCCTATAGCTGTACCCCTTCCTTAACTATAGCTATTGAATTAAAAACCAAGACAAACCAAAACAAAATAATCCTTTACTGCAAAGACTGGTTCTGGGTACACACTGCCCTGTTTTTACCAACCCTGGCTACTTTGTTCACTAAAGAAGTCCTTTACTTTTATGTCTAGATTGACTATAATCAGTTCTTTTTATTTTTTATTTTTGTGCAGATCCTGAGGTTTGCACTCAGGGCCTGGGTGTTGTCCCTAAACTTTTGGGTTCTCAAGGCTATCACTCTCCTCACATCTCAGCCTCCTGAGCAGCTAGGATTATAGGTGTGAGACACCAATGCCTGTCACTTTTAATTTTTTTTTTTTGTTCGGTCGTGGGGCTTGAACTCTGGGCTTGGGTGCTGTCCCTCAGCTCTTCAGCTCAAGGTGAGCGCTCTACCACTTGAGCTACAGCACCACTTCCAGCTTTTTTTTCCTGCTTATGTGGTGCTGAGGAATTGAACCCAGGGCCTCATGCATGCAAGGCAAGCACTCTACCACTGAGCCACCTTCTCAGCCCATTTTTAATTTTTTTATTAGAAAAATTTCCCATTTTCCTAGCATCAAATGTTATAAATACTCTATTAGCCTTTGATTTCTTATATACATTGGCTGTGGCAACAAGGTTCAGGAGACAAAATGTTCTACTTTCCAGTTTTCAATGGTCAAGGCTACTTTGTACAGAAAAAAACAAGTTTATACCAAAACAAGAATGAACTTACTTTATGCTTGAAGGAAGTTTTTCTATACCTTTCTTTTTATTACCAGTGGTCACCTTATCTAAGAGAATAATCTTCTAGCTGGAGGTCTTCATTCAAGAGGTCTTCTAACTCCTTATTTAAATCTGTCACAGCTATCTATCTTCTTCATGAAGTATTTCATCTTTCTTTGGAGCTATAAATGGACAACATAATTAGAAAATATGTCTTCTACTTTCAACTTCTTAATCTTTACTAGGCACAATAAATTTATTAACAAAAACCTCTATTCTTCTCATGCCCAAAAGGGACTTATCTACCTTATTTAGAAAAAATGTCACTGATAAAATAAATTCTCCCTCCCTCTTCTATCCCTTAGCCCACACACATTTTCCACATGGCTCCAGTATTTATGAAAGAACTTGTCAACCTCCTCATGTGCTCTTGATCCTCCTTTGACCCATTCATGACTAGAGGTTTTGGCTTTAGCCATACAAGTGCTAGGATTACAAGCACAGACCACGAAGCCTGGCTCTGTGGTTCATTTATTCACAAAGTAAGACTCTGACTTTGCAGCATAAGAATATGGCGAAATGGTTTGGAGCAGAACGTATGCAGGAATGCTGGTTAGTGATGCATTATGGTTCTATCATTTACTAGCAACATAACCTTGAACAACTATGTTTTAATTCTTTTATGTTGTTGTATTATAATTTTTTGTGTTTGAACTCAGGGCCTAGATGTTGTTCCTGAGCTTTTTGCTAGCACTCTACCACTTGAACCACAGATCCACTTCTGGCATTTTTGGTGGTTAATTGTAGATTTAAAAAAATCTTGGGCTGGGAAGGTGGTTCAGTGGTAGAGCAATTGCCTTGCATGCCTGAGGCCCTAGGTTTGATTCCTCAGCACCACATAAGCAAAAAGAAAAAAGCTGGAAGTGGTGCTGTGGCTCAAGTGGTAGAGCGCTAGCCTTGAGCTGAAGAGCTGAGGGACAGCTCCCAGGCCCAGAGTTCAGCCCCCATGATTGACAAAAAAAAAAAAAAAAAAAAAAATCTCATGGATTTTCCTGCTGGCTTCTAACCATGATCCTCAGACCTCAGCCTCCTGAATATCTAGAATTACAAGCTTGAACCACCAACACTTGGCAAGCAGTGAATTTAATTGCCCCACTACCTCAACTTTCCCATTTCATAAGATGGGTTTAATAATAAAATATCTATTGCTTAGGGTTGTTTTTAAGATTGAATATATTAATATATGTTTTTAAAAAACCAAACTAAGCCAGGCACCAGTGGCTCATGCCTGTAATCTGAGGATCATGGTTCAAAACCAGCCCAGGCAGGAAAGTCCATGAGACTCTTATTCCAATAAACTACTAGAAAACAGGAAGTGGTGCTATGGCTCAAGCGGTAGAGCGCTCACCTTGAGCTGAAGAGCACAGGGACAGCGCCCAAGCCCAGAGTTCAAGCCCCACGACCAACAAAAAAAAAATGCAAACCTAAGCCAGGCACTGGTGGCTCATGCCTATAATCCTAGCTATTCGGGAAGTTGAGATCTGAGCACCACGGTTCAAAACCAGCCCAAGCAGGAAAGTCTGTAAGACTCTTATTTCCAATTAACCACCAGAAAACTGGAAATGGCACTGTGGCTCAAAGTGCTTGTTGAGCAAAAGAGCTCAGGGACAGTGCCCAGGCCTCAAGTTCAAGCCCCACAACTGACCAAAAAAAAAAAACAAAAAAAAAAAACAACCAAAGAACTAAAAGTAATTGTTACAAGCACAAGTTCATATTATTTTTTTCTATTACTAATGCAAATAACTAAGAAAATTATATAAAATGTAAAGATCTTCAGCTTTGGATCATGAATAATTATTTCAGCCTCCTATGCCTACAGTGCCCATGGTATATGTTTTATTCAAAACATCTTACCTATTGTTTGTTGTACAGGCCATGGATATCTTATTTAGGATAGTTTTTTACCTCCTTGTCAGCACCATTAATGATGCTTTGTTCAGGGTTTTCTAGAGTACTAGCCACATTTATTTGATTCATTAAATGTCTTTGATCTCTTAAATTATACCAGCCATTGTCTTCCATCACTATATTTGTACTTCTCATGTGTTTATTTTGCTCATGAAAAAAAATCTTCCATTTAGCCTGCTGCTCAAGCTACTCTGTCTACATGATCACATAGAAATCTTTCTTTTTTTTTTTTTTTTTTGCAGTTGTGGGGCTTGAACTCTGGACTTGGGCCCTGTCCCTCAGCTCTTCAGCTCAAGGCGAGCACTCTACCACTTGAGCTACAGCGCCACTTCCGGTTTTCTAGTGGTTTATTGAAGATAGGAGTCTCACGGTCTCTCCTGCCCGGGCTGGCTTTGAACTGCGATCCTCAGATCTCAGCCTCTTGAGTAGCTAGGATTACAGGCGTGAGCCACCGGTGCCCGGGAAATCTTTCATTCTTTGACAACATTGGCCATGTCTACTTTTCTCACAAATGAAGTGTTAACTTTCAGTTGGGAGGCCTTTTTTTCACCAGTTTGTGGGCTTGAACTCAAGGCCTGACTGTTGTTACTGAGGGTTTTTTGGTTTTTCTTTTCTTTTTTTTTTTTGTTTTGTTTTTCACAAGAGTAGCACTCTACCACTTAAGTGCAGCTCCACTTCTACCTTTTTGGTGGTAAGCTGGAAATAAGAATATCACAGATTTCCTGCCCAAGTTGGCTTTGAACTACAATCCTCAGATCTCAGCTTGCTGAGTAGTTAGGATTACAGACATGAGACACTGGCACCTAGCTTGGGATGCCTGTTTCATGACAAGGATGAACCATTGGTGCTTGGCTGATATTTCCTTTTAAAAGATAAATTCCATTCTGTATATTTGATGTTCACAACATGATGTTATGGGATGCATCACATCTAGATAATAAGTACTCAGATAATAAGTACTCAGTATACCAGACAATTGAACACATGTATTACTTCACAATTACTTTTTGTAAGAAGAGCAGTTAAAATCTACTTATTCAAAAAACTGCAAATACAATATGGTTTTATTAATGATAATGTTCATACTGTACATTAGATCTCTAGACTTGCTTATCCTTCATATTTGTTACTTTGCTCTTCCCTGTTAGCAACTTCTCTATTTCACACTGAATGCTGTCTGAGTAATTGTGACTGGCCATCCTGCTTCTTCCTTGGATACCTTACTTTCACCAATACTTTGATAGCTATATAAAGACATATAAAGGATATGTTAGGGGCTGGAAAGGTGGCTCAGTGGTAGAGCGCTTACCTTGCATGCCTGAGGCCCTGGGTTCAATTCCTCAGCACCACATAAGCAAAAAAGAAAAAGCCAGAAGTGGCACTGTGGCTCAAGTGGTAGAGTGCTAGCCTTGAGCTGAAGAGCTGAGCCCAGGCCCAGAGTTCAGGCCCCATGACTGGACCCTCCCCCCCCCCAAAAAAGGATATGTTAATTAGTAGAGTTCTAGGCAAGTACATCCAAGTGGAAGATTCCATTTCATTCTTTATGTCCCTGACAATCCATATGTGTTTATTTCATTTTCCATGCTTTATGTTTTGGCTCTCCACTATATATTCTATTGTTTGTAGCCAACCCCCCCCAAAAGAGCTTCAATGGATGCTATAAGAAGAAGCATTGTGAGACTATGGTTATTTAAGCACCTGATTCTTTGAAATGAGTATTGATTACAAATGCATATAAACTCCCATACCCAGGAATACACTAGAGTGCATTAAGGCTTTCTCTGGCCAAGGACCAATCTGTGCTTAGGAAAGAGGATCTTGGGAGTATATATCCATTCCAGCTTAGCTCTTTCATCATTCCAAGAAAATACAGGCTTATAACTTGTAAAACATCATTATGAGTGAAATACTGTTTTTTAAAAAATAATATGCACATTGGTTATGGTGGTACATACCTATGATCCTGGCACTTGCAAGACTGAAGCAGGAAAGTTTCAAGTTTGAAGCCAGCCTGGCCTATATAACAAGACTATTTCAAAAGAAGAAGGAAAGAAAGAAAGAAAGAAAAAGAAAGAAGAAAGAAACAAGGAAAGAAAAGAAAGGAAGAAAGAAAGAAAGAGAGAGAGAGAGAGAGAGAGAGAGAGAGAGAGAGAGAGAGAGAGAGAGAGAGAGAAAGAAGAAAGAAAACAGGGGTTATACCGTAGGGAAATAGGGATACAGGTGGACCCATTGCAACAATGAGATGTACAAGATGTTATGTCGAAAATGAACTTTACAACTTTGGTGGTGGTGGTGGTAGGGGTGATGGAAGGGGATGGGAAGGGGAAACAAAGGAGGAGGCAACAATGCTTGATAAGAAATGCACTCATTACCTTGCCCATGTAATTGTAACCCCGCCGTATGGTATTTTCACAATAAAAAAAGAAAGAAAAAGAAAAAAAGAAAGAAAGAAAGAAAAGAAGGAAGGAAGGAAGGAAGAAGGGAAAGAAAGAAAGAGAGAGAGAAAGAAAAGAAAGTCAAGCAAGTAAGCAAGCAAGCTGCACAACACTTCTGCTCAGACCTACCTATCCTTTTATAACCAGCATCCCTGGATCTCTGTACCCCATTTGGCTCCACATACAAGTTTCTGATCTTCAACCAAGGCCCACTTTTTAAGTGCTTTTGGACATGTGTGTGGCCTGACTTAGACATTTTCCTTCACACTTGATGCCTGGTACTCCGATTCTAGATCTATATACCATAATTACAGGTAAGAAACTCTTGTTGATTTATTTTCAGATGTTTTTGTGGCAATAGGGGCTGAACCCAAAGTCTAGAGTTTGCTAGCAAGCACTCTACCACTTAGCTATACCTCCAGCTCTGGCTTTCTTTTTAGTTTTTGGTTTTTCCCAACTGACTGAGTCAAATTTTGACCTCAACTTTGAATTAATTAGTAACTTGGATATGCCGTACAAAGGAAGATAATACTAACCTAGACAAGGAAGTACACGCTAACCATCAAACACATGAAAGAACTCAAATCAACTAACATTATTAGTTTCTGTTCATCACAGATGCACTGCAACACCCTCAGTATCAGTCCAAGTCATCTCTCAGAAAATAAAACTAGGAAATCCACATGGATGGGCTTCATTAGAAGAAATTATAAGTGTTATACAATTCAAACATATGGAGGATACATAGTTCCTAAGGAAATGTGAAAAAGTGGTGTTTCTAGAAACTTGACAACTAATGGAGGTGTGGAGATGAGTGGCCATGTTTATTCCATAGTACATGGGAGTGAATATTTAATTAGTCATATGAAAATTATTCCTGGAAGCTGGATGCCAGTGGCTCATGCCTATAATCCTAGCTACTCAGAAAGCTGAGACCTGGAACATCATAATGAAAAGCAGTCGTGGTGGCTCACACTTGTCATTTAGCTACTCAAGAGACTGCCTGCCAGCCCAGGCAGGAAAGTCCATGAGACTCTTATATCCAATTAACCACAAAAACACCAGAAAAGGAGGTGTGGCTCAAGTGGCAGAGCACTACCCTTGAGCAAAATAGCTCAGGGACAGAGGCTAGGCCCTGAATTCAAGCCCCGGGACTAGCACCAAAGGAAACAAAAACTATTCTGGTTAGTAACATTCTCTTGACTCTATCTCAAATTAACCAGCAGCATAAAGTAGGACTGAGGGTGTGGCTCACACAGTAGAGGATCACCCTAGTGAGCATGAGGTCTTCAGTTCAAACTGCAGTAACACCCCCCACCAACACACACACATACAATTATTCATGGTTTCTGACTACCATCTCTTAACAATTGTTTGTCTCTTTCAGATATGTCTCCCCAGAACTGTCATGCATTAGTTCTTCTGAAGTGTTCCATCATATCCCAGCAACTTGCCTAGAAAGTATCTACAAGTCAAAGTCCCATCTGGACACTGACCATCACTTCTCTATACTTTCATAAATGTTAATTCTTCAGCAACATGTCAAGGAAGTCAGTAGAGAAAGACCCTAGCAAGTTCCTGCAAACAAGAGGAACTCAGGAAGCAAAAGTGTATTATAAAAGAGAATGGAGAAAATCTTGGTAACAGAGAGAAATGGTTTGAACTGTGTAAGATTCAACCTTAAGAGAAGTGTGTGTAGGGTGGGACTCAGGAAAAACCTGGAAAATTATGGTGTCACTTAGTAAATTTCTAACTTTCTCTAAAATACACGAATATTTCTTATATGTCATTCTTTTTTTTTTCCAGTACTGGAGCTTGCACTCAGGGCCAGGGCACTATCACTGAACTTTTTGCTCAAGGCTAGTGCTCAACCACTTAAACAACAGCTCTACTTCTAGCTTTTTGTTAGTTAATTGGAGATACGAGTCTAACAGACTTTCCTAACTAGGCTGGAATCACACCTTGATTCTTAGATTTTAGCCTCCTGAGTAGCTAAGGTTACAGACAAGAAGAAATATTATTCATAGGTAGTGGTTTCAAGTGTAAAATTTATATTGTTGCTTTTCAGAACTTACAAAGTTGTTGTGAATTGACTGACATTTCTTTCATCTCCTTGAATTTTATCATTCCTTTCTTTGTCCAAATAATATTAAGCCTCTCTTATGGACTAAGTTTTCTAATAACAGTACAGTTCTAGGAACATCAGTTGCTTAGAAAATGTTATTAAAAGAGACAAGGCAGCTGGGTGCTGGTGACTCACCCCTGTAATCCTAGCTATTCAGGAGGATGAGATCTAAGGATCTCAGTTCAAAGCCAGCTCGGGCAGAAACTCTTATCTCCAGTTAACCACTCAAAATCTAGAAGTGGTGCTGTGGCTCAAAGTGGTAAAATGCTAGCCTTTACCAAAAAATCTCAAGAACGGTGCCCAGGCCCAGAGTTTAAGTCCCGTGACCAACAGAAAAAAAGAAAGAAGGAAAGAAAAAAAAGAACAAAAACAAGGCTATGGATTGTCCGCCACTTCAGGTATCTTATTTTATTTTGCTTTCATGAGAATTTCATAAGTTCTGTCAGATGCTCTTTCCCTGGTTTTAAAATTATATTTAATCAACACATGATATCTATAGAAAGGTATGGGGAACAGTGTGATATTTTGATACATGTATCATTGTATAATAATCAAATCAATCTATCACCTCAAACATCACCAACACTAAATCATAACCAAATCACTTGAATCATGGTTTGAAGCCAACCTGGGCAAGAAAACCTGTGAGACTTGTATCTTTAGTTAATCACCAAAAAGCTGGAGGTAGAGCAGTGGCTCAAGTGGTAAAGCACCAGACTTGAGTGAAAAAGCTAACGGACAATACCCTGACCCTGAGTTCAAGCCCATATTCTAGCACAAAAAAAATTCTTCACTGTTAAAATATGCTCACAATCCTCTAAGTCTTCAATAGCTGATGATTGATCATGAAGTCTGCTGCATCAACTGACTCACAGTCCTGCTGTGAAATATGTCTCTATGTCATACAGTGTTATTTGATACCATTTGACTGACAGTAGAACTTCTTTTAAGACTATAGTCTATCTGCTGAAATCCTGCTGCTGCTTCATTGATTAAATTTCTATAGTATCAGAATCATTTGTTGTAATGTTAGTAATATTCACAGCATCTCTACCAGGAGTAGATCATGTCTCAAGAAACCATTCTTTGCTTTGTCATAAGAAGCCATTCTTCGTCCATTTGAGCTTTCTCATAGGACAGTAGCAATTCAGCCACATCTTCAGGCTCTACTTTTTATTTTGGTTTCTCTTGTTTTTACCATATGGCCAGTTGAAGTCTTGATCCCCTCAAAAATCATCTGTGAGGGTTGAAATCAACTTCTTCAAAACTCCTGCTAATGTTGACGTTTTGACCTCCTTTTATGTATCAGGAATGCTCTTGGTGATGATTGAATCTTTCCCAAAAGGTTTTCAATTTACTTTGCTCAGCTAGATCAAGGGGCTCTCTATCTATGGCAGCTATAGTCTTATAAAATGTAAATAAAAAGACTTGAAAATCAAATTATGCCGTGAGCCATGGACTGTAGAGTGGATGTTGTGTCAACAGTTATGAAAACATTCATCTCCTTATAAATCTTAATCAGAGCTGACCCAAGAGCTGATAAGGAGCTCCTTTACTGTTCTCTGGCCAGATGAATTGTCAATGAGTAGTGATCTTTTGAAAGGAATTTTTTCTGGACAGTAGAACTCAACAGTGGGTCTTAAAATATTCAATAAGCCATGTTGGAAACAGATGTGCTACCACCCAGACTTCATTGCTACATTTATAGAACACAAGCAGAGTAGATTTTGTATAATTTTTGATGGCCCTAAGATTTTAACCACATGAAGTATTAACTTAAGTTCAGTTGCTGCATTAGCCCATGACAAGAGTCACTTATCCATTGAAGCCAGGGATTGGCTTTTCTTTTTTTCTAGCTACACTGATTCTAATGGCATCTTCTTCCAAAAGATAGGTGTTTTGTCTACTTTGAAATTCAGCTGTTCAATGTGACGACCTTCATCAATGACATTCTCTAGGTCTTCCGGGTCAGTTCCTAAAGCTTATTCATCCACATCTACTGCTACAGAAACTCTGCACTTTTATGTTATACAAATGGATTCTTTCATCAAATCTCAACCCAACTTGTGTTGGATTGAAACATTTCTTCTGCAGCTTCTTCCCACCCCCCTCCCCTGCCTCAGTCTTCATAGAAATGAAGAAAGTGAAGTTCTTGCTTGGATTAAGCCTTGGCTTAAGAGAATGTTGCAGCTGACTTAGTCTTCTATCCAGACAACTGAGACTTTCTCCCTATCAGCAAGGCTGATTGCTTTTTTTTTCTCATTCATATGTTTTCCTGGAATAATATTTTAAATTTCCTGGATAATATTTCCGTTGCACTCACATCTTGACTGTTTGGTAGAAGAGTTCTAACTATCAATATGTTTCAGCTTTTGACATGCCTCCACAATAAACATACTATTTCTATTTTTTTAACTTAAAATAGGGGCATTCAACTCTTTAACAACTAGAAACCATTGTGGGATGAATAACTGACCTGACTTCAATATTGATATGGAATCATAACAATAGGGAATAGGAGATTTTGAGGAAAGAGAAAGAAAGGGAGGGAGGGAGGGAAAGAGAGACAAAGAGGGAGACTGAGAGGAAGGGAGAGAGAGAGGTCTATCCATGGGGTAGTCAAAACCACAGCATTTGTTAAAATACCCACCCCATTGTTTATATAGATGCTATTTGTGGTACCTCAAATAATTTTAATAGTAACTTCAAAGATTAGTTAGCACAGATCACCATAGAAGATATAACAATAATGAAAAGGCTTTAAATATTGCAAGGATTATCAAAAATGTGACATGAAGACACAAAGGAAGCATATGCTGTTAGAAGAAATCGTGTTAGCACACTTGCTTGATAGTAGGTTGCCACCTTCAATTTGTAAAAGCAAACAAAAAAAGTGATAAGGTAGAGGAAGTAGAATTGTGGCTCAAGTAATAGAGTACTAGTCTTGGGTGAGAAAGCTAAGCAAAAGCCTGAATCCTTGAGTTTAAGCTACAGTACTAGCACAAAAAAATAAAAATTTTAAAGTTATTGAGGAGGCTGAGATCTGAGAATCGTGGTTCAATGCCAGCCCAGGCAGGAAACTCCAAGAGACTCTTATCTCCAATTAACCACCAGAAAACCGGAAGTGGCACTGTGGCTCAAGGGGTGGTAGAGCACCTGGCCTTGAGCTGAATTGCTCAGGGACAGGGCCCAAGCGCAGAGTTCAAGCCCCATGACTGACAAAAAAAGTTAGAAAACTGTGATAACTACAACGTATGATAAAGTGAATCCTAATAAAATAAAATAAGATGTGCCTATAGTCAATATGTATGGTCAGATGCCAGACATCAGTGGTTCATGCCTTAATGTTAGTTACTCAGGAGGCTGAGATTTCAGGGTTAAAAATCACAGCCAGATCAGCTTCATGAGACTCTTACCTCCAATTAAAACACCAGAAAAAGTCAGAAAGTGAAGCTGTGGCTCAAGTGGTACAGTGCTAGCTTTGAGCAAAAATGCTCAAGGACAGTACTTAGGCTCTGAGTTCAGGCCTCAGGACTAGCACAAAAAATATATGGTAATTTTGTGGGGCTATAATACTTCTGGAAGATAATTCAAACTGAATCTGATAAAGAACCCAGCAACAGCTAGACATATTACAACAGTCTTTGAAGTGGATTGAAAGTAGTGGATAGTGGTATAGTAGTGGATAGTTTAAAACTCAGGACATTCAGGTTTACTGGGAAGTGACGTTCCTGATATACATTGTCACAGGAAAGGGTTTCAAGTGCCATGTTTTGGTATTATTTTCCTATGACCATAACTGATTGAATCAAGACAGACATCAGCCTTAGCTCATGTGTTCAGAGTCCTTTACCTGAGAATTTAAAATTAAGATAGAGAAATATTTTTACTGACACCAAATTTAAGATACATGTTGCAACTGTAACTGTTTTTTGTTTGTGCCCATCTTAGGACTTGAAGTAAAGGCCTGGGCTCTGTCACTGAGCTTTTTTTTTGCTCAAGGTTAGCACTCCACCCCTTGAAAGACATCTCCACTTCTCACTTTTTGGTGGTTAATTTGATATGTGTCTTATAGATTTTCCCACCCATGCTGGCTTGGAACCACAATCCTCAAATCTCAGCCTCCTGAGTAGTTAAGATTACAGGCTTAAACCACAGGCATCTGGCTACAAGTGTAACTTTTAACTCTATAAATGGATGTGAAAGAAATGTCACATTGTTTTATTTTAGTTTAATTAAATCTGACTCCAAATCTGCACTGGTGGAAAACTAAATCCAATTTAATTTTCAGACTCCACCTCCTGTAAATCATAGAAGGATAAAAGAGTCTTATAAGAGGAAAGGATTTAAGGAAAAGGAAGGTTATAAGAGGGGAGTGAAAGAGGGCAAAGAAGCTTTAGTATGATCAAAGTACTTTGCATGCATTTATTAAAATGTCACAATGTTACAATGAAGTAATATATTATTGTGTATAATTAACTAATAAAAGAGTTCAAAAAGAAAAGAAAATGAAATATCTTCTAAGTATCTTCTTGTTTTGAATCTAACTCCTCTGAGGCAAAAGAACACAAAGGCATAGTATAGCAGACCTTACTACATTTGGGGGATGGAATAGGACAAACTACATGGAGAGAGAAAAAAATGAATGACTTCATCAATTATGCTGCTATGTATATAACAGTAACTTTTTTTTATTGGACAGTATGTAAACTGTTGGGCTGTAGAGTAGATATTTTATGGGTACCCGTAGGGTAATTGCCCCAGATCTCTGTGACACATTCTTCCTTTTCTGATTACTACCATGTTTTTTTTTAATCTACAAAACTTAGCTAGGAGCCACAGTAATGGGACCAACTCAATATGATGGTCAGTTTTACCTGTTAACTGGGATAGGCTAACATTCTCCAATAGCTAATCAAGCCCCAATCCACAGAGTGAATCTGACAAGTGCTAATATCTAAAATACACAAGGAACTTCAAAAACGCAATAGCAAAAATGCACATATATAAATAACCCACTTAAAATTGATATAGCTCTAGCTAGGAGCTGCTAGCTTACACCTATAATCTTAGCTACTCAGGTGATTGAGATCTGGAAAATTGTGGTTTGAAGCCAGCTCAGACAGAAAAGTTTGCTAGATTCCATCTCCAAAATAACCAGCAAAAAAGCAGGGCTGGAGGCATGACTTGAGTGTTAGAACACCTGTTGAGCAAGCCTGCAAGCCTGAGACCCTGAGTTCAAACCTCAGTATCACCAAAAAAGGGGGAGAAATAGACCCAAATATACATATGAATAACTAGACTTAAGAAGACATATAAATGGCAGGTACATGAAAAAATGCTTAACATTACTAATCATCAGTAAATGGAAATCAAAACTACAATGAGCTATTACCTCACCCCATTTAGTATGACTATTATCAGAAAGACTAAAGGTAAGTGCTGGAAAATATGGAGAAAAATAAATCCTTGTACACTATTCAAGAAAATGTATAGTAGTACACCCATTATGGAAAACAGCATGCAAATTCCTCAAAAATTAAAATAAAAAAGATATTAAAACATTAGTATTTACAGGTAAAAGGTATTGAAAGCATACCCTCTTTCAAATGATACTATAATAAAAAAAATCAGTGACAAATCATAATAAGCCTTACAGCACCAATATCTCCATCTGATGCTATGTATATGCTATATATATGGGGCTGTTTCATGTGTGCTATATAGAGGGAGTAACATAAAGAAATTGCTGTTATCCTTTCATGGCACCAGATAGATTTTTGAAGTGAAAAGAAATGAAAACCTATCTAGAGAACAAGTTAGTTCAGGATGTTCCAACAAATATTGCAAGATAACCCATGGATGTTGAATATTATTTACCAAGGAACACATAAACCTAATTTTGGATCTGACTGGCATTCACTAAAGACATTTCATTCTGACTGCAGGTCAGAGGCAGAGCTCTTCATAATTTCCTGAGTGGATTGATACAGCCATGTTTTCAAATGTTTATCCTGGCTGCAACTGAGGGATCACAACTCAGGTGGAGAGATGGAAGAGTGAATAGAAAAAGCGAAGCAGGTAGCATCATGGATTTGTCCCTCATGAGAAACACAAAATTATTGAGTAAAAATTTGTCAAAAATCAATTTTGTAGTGAATCTGGGGGAAAATATCTAAAACATTATTCATATCAACCAAGCAAGGTTTGAGTCAAGAAAAAGACAACATAAAATGTAATGCCTCCTCAGGTTAGCTGCAATCTCAAAGAAAGCAGTCTACATTTTCAGTGCAGGATCTAGTCTCTGGTTCACAAGAGAGCTGAGTAACTGTTATATTCCCAAAGAGCTATGGTTGTCCACATTGGGCTAAACCACTGATATGATGATGGCCTCATCTCTTCTTCTCTTAAGCAAAAATCTGTTTAACATAGAAAAGTGGCTATGTAAAGAACATGTGTGTGTGTGTGTGTGTGTGTGTGTGTGTGTGTGTGTGTGTGTGTGTGTGCCAGTACCAGAGCTTGAATTCAGAGCCCTATGCTCTCACTTAGCTTTCTTGTTCATGGATAATGCTCTATCACTTGAGCCATCCCAGATATCTGGCATTTTGCTTCTTAACTGGAAATGGAATCTTGTAGAATTTTCTGCACAGGTTGGCTTCAAACCGAGACCATTCAGGTTTCAGCCTCTTGAGTTTCTAGGATTACAAGTATGAGCTACTGGTGCACTCCTGAAGAGGGCATTTTAAGGAAGCACTTTCAGGCAAATGAACAATCTGTTGCCACCTGAGACAAATAGTGCAGTTGTGGCTGTTCAAAGAAATTTTATTCATGATACTTGTTAGTCACAGAAAGGTCTATTTTACTTAGGAGAGCTATCACAATAGAGTTTGTTATCAGAAGGAAAGATTGGGCTGATGTTCAAGTAAAATCAAAGCAAGTGGAGGTTTATAAACAAGAAACATAGCTGGAGAAGGAAACTTCAAGGTAAGGAGCATTTATAAATCAACTTAACTGGATTATGACTGAAAGCATGGAAGGATAAAAAAAAAAGTATTGAGGTGGGAACCCCAGCTACCAAGAATTCTGAAATCTGAGAATCTTGGTTCAAAGACAGTCCACACAGGAAAGTCCATGAGACTTATCTGTAATTAACCAGCCAAAACTGGAAGTGGAGTTGTGGCTCAAGTGGTAAAGTGCTAGCCTTGAGTGACAAAGCTCAGAGTGTTCCCAGGCTCTGAATTTAATCTTTAGCACCAGCATGTGCATGCACACACACACACACACACACACACACACACACACACACACACACACACACACAAAGATATTGAGGATAGAGGATAAAGAATTTGATCAGAACATCAATAGTGAGGGACTTTTGCTAAATTAGTATTGAAAGGTTCTTGCGAAAACCTGATTAAGCAGGTAAATAAAAGCAAGGGCAGAGCCTAAGGTAGGTAAGGGGACTCAGAAGACCCTGATTCAAGTTTAGTAAAAAAAAAAAAAAAGAGTTTTGTGAAAGTGGCCAATAGACTGATTGAAAACTAGAAATTAGTTTCCTTGAAAAATTCCTTGGAAAACTTGTACATGTATTTGGGAATCTAGAAAAACATTCCTATACCCGGGGCAGGAGAAAGCTCAAAAAAGCCCTAAGGTTACACCTCTGTCTACTCAGCACAAGAGGTAGATGAAAGATGAGAGAGTTAAAAGTGGCTTGGCTGAGTGTTGAAGGAGTTCCCACCACAGAAAGCCAATGTGTGAGATGTGGAAAAAGCTATTTTATTTTTTTAAAATTATTTTCTTCTTTTCTTTAACTCCAGGCATTCAAGGAAATCTCTGTAAAAGAACATTAACTCACCACAAATTATAGGAAAACAGATTGCAGAGACCACACACAGAAACCACAGACTCCACAAAAATAGTTTGGAAAAGTCACTTGACAGGGTTGGGGATGTCGCTGTGGTAGAGAACTTGCTGCATAAGTGCAAGGCTCTAGGGTCAAACCCTAGGCTTGCAAAGTGTCATTAAACAAAAGAGGAGTTTCACTTATCAGAATGTTCAAAGCATCCAGAGTTAGATAATATATTATGAGGCAGGCAAGCAATCAAGCAAATATGGCCTATTCACAAAACATATTAGCTAAAATATTCGTGACAATGCACAGATACTAGATTTAGTCGACAAAGGTTAGTAGATCTACTGTCTTAAATATGTACAAACATCTAAAAGAAATCAGGAAACAGATGTTCCTACAAATAGAAAATCTCAATTCAAGAGATAGATATTATTTTTTAAAGAGCCAAACAATAAGGGAGTTGATAAGTACAGTAATTGGAATGAAAAACTCAATAGATGGGCACAGCAAGCAGACCTTGAGTAGGCAGAAGAAAAGCAAACTTGAAGATAGGACAATTGAAATTGATCCAATTTGAGGAGCAGAAAGAAAAAGAATTAGGGAAAATAAACAGAATCTTACAGTCCAGAGAGACATTATCAAGGACGCCAACAAACACATCATAGAGGAGAGAGTAAGGGTGAGGAAATAATGTTTTAAGAAATTATGACCCAAACCTTCTCAAATTAAAAACAAAATCATGAATCTGCCATACTAAAAAGCTCAATGCATGTTGAGGACAAATTCAAAGAGCTCTACACCAACACAACCCAAATCTTGTAAGCAATAAGGGAAAAGCAATGTATCATGTACAAAGTTACCCTCAGTAAGATTAATGGCCAATTCATCATTGGAGACCATAGAGACTAGAAGAAAGTAAGATGGCGTAATTATAGTGCTGAAAGAAAAAATAATGTCATCCAAGAACTCTATATCAAACAAAAAACTATCTTTTCAAAAATATGAAGAAATTAAAATATTCCAAATTTTTTTAATCTGAGGAAATTTGTCACTCATAGGCTTACTCAATAAAAAATACTAAGGAATGCTAAAGGGAGTCCTTCAGGCTGAAATGAAAGGATAGTAACTTGTAGACGGTCAGGAAAATTAGTACATATGAAGTATATAGAGCCAAGTGTGATGGCTCACACCTGTAATCATAGCTATTCAAAAGCTGAGATCTGAGGACTACAGTTCAAAACCAGCCTGGGTGACAATTATCTCCAGTTAGCCATCAAAAAGCTGGACATGTTGCTGTGGCTCAAGTGGTACAGTGTCAAGCTTGAATGAAAAAGCTAAGGAAGAGCACTCAGGCCCTGAGTTCAAGCACACACAAAAATTAGCTATAGAGGTAAATATTTTTATATTATTGTATTACTGATTTGTAATGTTTATTTTTGTAGGCCAGGTGCGGGTGGCTCACCTGTAATCCTAGCTACTCGAGGCTGAGATCTGAGGATTGGAGTTTGAAGCCAGCAGGAAAGTCTGTGGGACTCTTATCTCCAATTAAGCACTAGAAAGCCAGAAGTGGAGGACTGGGAAGATGGCTCAGTGGTAAAGTGCTTGCCTCGCATGCATGAGTCCCTGGGTTTGATTCCTTAGCACCACATAAACAAAAAAAGGTGGAAGTGGCCCTGTGGCTCAAGTGGTAGAGTGCTAGCTTTGAGCTGGAGAGCTGAAGGACAGTGCCCAGGCCCAGAGTTCAAACCCCACAACTGACCAAAAAAAAAAAAATGAGGGAAGGAAGGAAGGAAGGAAGGAAGGAAGGAAGGAAGGAAGGAAGGAAATCAGAAATGGAGCTGTGGCTCAAAGTGGTAGAACACTAGAGCAAAAGAGCTTAAAATAGTTCAGTGCCCAGGTTCTGAGTTCAAGCCCCAAGACTGGCATGAAAAAAAAACTTAAAAAAAATAGTACTGCAATCTCATATTTATATTGTCTGGACACACTAAATATTGCTGGATACAATGTAAAAAGTAACTGTTGGCAAGGAACCTATGGCTTATGCCCGTAATCTACTCTGAGGATCATAGCCCAGCAGAAAAGTTCACTAGACTTCATTTCCAATTAACAAATCATAATGCCAGCCAGATGGGAGATGTGGCTCAAGTGGTAGAGATGAAACCCTGATACCAGAAAAAAAAAAAAAAGATAAATTGTGATAACAATATGAAAGAAAAGGAATAGCGCTGAATGGGAATCGAGTAATTGTATATGACTGAAGAAAAATATCATTAATTCCAAATAATTGGTATAAAATTCCTTTCATATTTATATTTATATATTATATATATTTATATGTATTATATATCATAACTGTAGTGTATAACAGAAAACAAGAAGCCACTATAGTAAAAGTAAATGCATGATCACAGTGTAAATGATCAGAACTATTATGGAAACCATATGGAAGTTCTTCAATAAATTAAACATAGAACTAGTGCATGATCTTAGCATCCCTTCCTAGATATATATCTAAAGAAAAGGAAATCTATATGTTGAAGAGACATCTTCATTCCCATGTTCATTGCACTATTCACAATAGGGCAGCAATGAAATAAAATAAAGAAATAAAATCCACCTTAGTGATTTCTGTCAATGAGAATGGATAAAAAAATCATTAGACACACATGTGCACATGCACATACACACACACACATGAAGTAAGACACATAAAGACAAATATCACATTCCTTTATTTGTGGGCTATAACAAAATTGAACTCAGAGAGTAGAATGAGAGTTACCAGGGGCCTTGACCAGGTATGGGTAGAAAATTGGGATGCTGTTGGTCAAAGAAAACAAAATTTCAATGAGGAGGAATAAGTTAAAGAGATGTATAACATGGTAACTATGGTTAATAACAATACATCGTGTTCTTCCAACTTACTGAGAGTAGATTGTTGTTTTCTTATTACAAAATGATAAGTATATGTAGTAATGTGTATGTGAATTAACTCAATGTAGCCATTTTACACTTAAAAATACACTATACATGGTAAAGATATACAATTTGATTTGTCAATCAAAATTAAGATGAATTGTGATGTTAAGCAACAAAACAAATGAAATTAAAGCTGATTCTTTATAAGATTGACAAATCTTCAGCTACATTGACTAAAAAAAAGAGTAGACCTATTATTAAAACTATATATTAATCTGGAGACCTTACTGTCAATGTTATACAAGTAAAAATAATTATAAGAGGCTGAGTGTGATATGAATAAGACCCGATTTCAATCAATAAGCTAAGTGTGGTGGTGTATACTTATGGTACTGACTGTGGGAGGCCATAGTTAGGAGGTTGCCTGTCTGCTATATCCAGGTAAAATCATAAAATGCCATCCAGAAAATAAAAACAAAGCTTGTGGAATGCCTCAAGTGGTAGAGTGCCTGCCTAGCAAGAGTAAGGCCCTGAATTCAAATCCAATAACACACAAATCCAGATGCAGTGGCTCCCACCTGTGATAGTAGCTATTTGGTAGGCTGAGACTAGAAGGACAAAGGTTCAATATCAGCCTGGGGGGAAAGTGTTCATGAGACCCCTTCTTAACCAATAGCTGGGAAAAGTGGCATATGCCTATCATTCCAGCTATGAAGTGGTCTGAGATGAGAAGGACTGCAGTTCTAGGTGATCGGAGGGAGCGGGGGAGACTTCATCTCAACAGAAAAAGCTGAATAAGTACACATCTACACATCTGTCATCCCAGCAATGATGGGAAACCTAAAACAGGATTTTGGTTCAGGCAAAAAGTGAGACCTTATTCCAAAATAAACACACACACACCAGTTTGGTGCTTGATTTGGAACACATATACTAAAATTAGAACTATACAGAGAAGATAATAGCTTCTGTGCAAGGATATCATGCAAATATGTGGTGTTCCATATTTTTTCATCAATAAACGGGCTAGAAGTATGGCTCAGTGGTAGAGGGCCTGCCTAGCTTGTACAAAGCCCCCAGTTCAAACCTTAGTAATAGCAATGAAAAAGGAATAAAAGACAATACTATGTTATTATACATCAATGAATTAGATAGTAAAGATGAAATGGAATAGTCATTAGAAACACAGAAAATATTCATGAAGAAATAAGACATTTGAACAGACTTAGAACATTTAAACAGATTGAAGAATTAATCAAGAGCCTTCCATTAAAGTCCAGGACTAGATGACTTCAATGACTTCATTTATGAGTGCTATCCATCATTTAAAGAGGAATTAATATTGATTCCTCCAAACTCTTCCAAAACTTAAAAGAGAAGAAAATGTTTCCTACATCATACTGAGTCCAGCATCATTCCAATACCAAAGCCAGATAAAGGTTTGTAAGAAAATTGTAAATACCCCTTATGATTATATACAATACCTACAAAATTCTAACACATTTTGCAACATGTTAAAGGAAATATATATATCAGGATCAACTAGAATTTTTCCAAGCAATGAGAGTATAGTTCAAAATAAGAAAATAAGTCAGTTGTGCAATACACTAATAGAATCAAGGGGAAAGTCTTTTACAATTATTTCTATTGACTAAGAAAAAGAATATGAAAACCACCTACAATGTTTGTATGATCAAAACACATTATAAATCAGAAACAGAAGTTTCTCAGCCAGATAAAGGGCTTTTATGAGAAATCTGCAGTTAATATCATACTTACTGGGAAAGACTAGAAACTTTCCTCAGTGTTCTATTGAATATTGTGCCTGAAATAGCTGGACAGAAAAATTAAACAGGGACAATAAAAGCATTCAAATGAGAAACAACAAAATAAAACAACTTCCATTTGTAGGTGTCATGATCCATAAAAATTCCATAAGATGCTATTAGAATTAATTAGCAAATCCAGTAACATTGTAAGATTGGAGATTAGTAATAACACAGGATTAATACACAAAATCAAATGTATTTGTATACAATAGCAATGAAAACTCCTGAAGTAAAATTACAATTCATTAACAATAACATCTAAAATAAAATAGCTAATAATATATATAAAATTCTTGTCAACTGAAAAGTGCAAAAACCATTTCTGAAAAAAAATAAATGGCTAAATAGGTATCTCATGATCATGAATTGGGAGATGTAATATTGTTACCTAAAAATGACCTGTGGAATTAATTCCATCTCTACTATTTTTTTTTGAGAAATGCAATTCCCAATTTTCAACTTCACATGGAATTACAAGGGGTACATAAAAGCAAATATTGAAGGAAATAATAGAGCTAGACGATGGAGTCCTAAAATACATAGATGCCATTTCTCCACTAGTTATCCCAACCCGCATAAAGTATTGTACAATGAGGCTGGTACCATTGAACCTGCCTTTTGGAATTCACTTTCCAATACTGAATGAGTTTGACTTTTCCTCTGGAAAAAGGCTCCCAACAACCTCTAAATGACCATGACGGCTCCTATCGATTTATGGTGAGACAGTCCTGGAATCATACCTCACTTCTCTACCATCACCTCACCTACATGCCAGGGCAGACTCAAGGAGGAGCTACATGTTCTCACTCAGGTCTCTCTCAGCTACAATTTTTTGTATGGTGTCAGAAGGAAGTAGGCAGCCGGGAAAAATGTCAGGCCCTGAGGGGAAAACAGGCTGCTGCCAAAAAAGACCACGTTCCTACCAAAAATATCATCTGAGTCATCCATTCTTCAACTGCACTGGCCTAAGGCCACTCAAACTGGCAAAACAAGCTATGTGCCCCAAGTCCCTGCTCACTACAAGTGCTGCTTTTACGTGGTCTATAAAAGCCCTGATACAACTACACTCAATGTGACCTCTCTGATCCCAACCAGGGAGTTCGCCCGGGAGCGTACCCCAATAAACTTTTCTTTCTTCACCTTTACCTCCTCCCGTGTGTTTGTTCCTCACCTAAAGCCTTACATATGGTACTAGATTTTGAACTCAGAGCCTCATGCTTGCTAGACAGGTAGTCTTTGGTTTAGTTATTTTTAGGCCGGGGGTCTAGCTTTTACCTGGAGCCATCGATGGACCACAATCCACCTACCTAGGGCCTCCCATGTGGCTGGGTAACAGATATGCACTATCACTCTGAGATGATGGCTTGTGAAATTTTTGCCTGGGCTAGCTTGTAACCATGATCCTCCTGATGTCTACATTCTGAGTGGTTGGCATTATAGCTATAACCTACCTCACTCATCTTCTCAGCTACACCCTTAAACTTGCATTTCCTAGGATCCTAAAGGTTTTGTACTTAGAACATAATTTATACATGTTACCTCTAAGCAAAATATTCAACTTACAGATTGTTTAAAAGTTAAGGAAATTGATATGTGCACCAAAATCTGGAATGTAATTCTGTATTATTTCAATGAAGTTCATACAATATCCCTAGATACAACTCAGAGTAAAAAGGAAAAAAATAGTTAGATGAGTCACACTTCTGATTTCAAAACTGAGTGTACAATATTCTTATATACAACTCCGAGTAAAAAGGAAAAAAAACAAAAACTGATTTATAATATCCTTAGATAGAACTCAGGGGAAAAGGAGAAAAAAGAATCATACTTCTGATTTCAAAACTTAGTAAAAAAAAAGAGTCACAGTAATCAAAACAATAGGAACTGGAGTAAAGATACACATACAACCAATATAGAATAGACAGTCCAGAAAAAATCCCACATATAAATGGGCAAATGATTTTTGACAAGGGTGCCAAGGCATCCTTGCATTAGGTACAATAGAGAGAGGAGTTTTGCCAGGTGCTGTTGGCTCAAGCCTGTAATCTTAGTGACTCAGGAGGCTGAGATCTGAGGATCACTGTTCAAAGCCAGGATAGTCTATGAAACTCTCTAATTAACCACCAGAAACCTGGAAGTGGCACTGTGGCTCAAAGTGATAGAACACTAGCCTTGAGTGAAAAAGCTCAGGGACGGGGGGGGGGGGGGGGGGGGGGGGGGGGGAAGAAGGTCTTCAACAAATTCTTCTGGGATGACTTGATATGCACCTGAAAAAGTTTGAGTCTTATCTCACATCATTTGCCAAAATAAACTTAAATGAACCAGTGACCTAAATGAAAGAGATGAAACTACAATACTTCTTCTGGATTAATCAATTACCCCAGAGCAAGGGGTTAAATTGAGAGGAATGGGGAAGAAAGATGAATTGGGGTAATAGCAATCTAAGTGTATTGTACTTATAAGCTGATTTGTTGTGCTGCTACTTCCTTATACAACTACTTTAAGATAATAAAAACATAATTAAAAGTGAAGTATTTCAAAGAAACTGAACCAATAGGCTATGTGTACATGTACAGAAAAGAGATTTATTTTAAATGATAGGCTCAGACAAGTCTGGAGTTTATCAAGTCCAAAATCTGCAGGTGAGGCTGGCAAGCTGGATGTTCAGAGCAGAAACAATATTGTATTTGAAGTCCAAAGTCCATCTGCTGCAGAACTTCCCCCCACCCCCTCTTTCAGGGAGGTAAATCTTTTGTTCAATTTAGGCTTAGGTTCACTTACATTACAAAGGTCAGTGCTAAATCTATTCAAAGACCATCAATTTAAATGTTAATGTCTCCCAGAAAGGCCCCAGTAAAACATCCAGAATAACATCTTATCTTACACTTTGATACTGTGACCCCAGTCAAGTTGACTGGTAGAATAAACCAGCACAGTATTTTAGAAGAAAAAATAGTGATGAATGTTTATTACTTTGTGTTTGGCAATGAGTTACTAGCCATAACACCAACAACACAAGAAGCAAAAAATATAGACAAACTATACTTCAAAATTTGAAGTCTGCATCCATCAATGACCATCATCAAGAAACATAAAATATAATATACAGAATGGGAAAAAATATTTCCAAGTCACATATCCTAAAAAGGTCTAGTATCCAGAATATATAAAAAATGACTATAATTCAACAACAAAAAAACCAACAACTCTGTTAAAACTGGCAAAAGACTAAATATGACACTTCATGAAAGAAGATATAGTATACAAATGACCAATAAAACCCTCAACATTACTAGTCATTGTTAGGCTTTTTAAAAAGAGGTGGCCAAGTAAGAACAGCACCACGCACATGGTATTCAGGTAAGGGGTAGGTTTATTTGGTAGACCTGGGGGGACCAGGCAAGGTTGGCACTCCACGCTGCTTGCAAAAGACCTGGGAAAGAGCTGAGAAAGAGCTAGAAAAGAGAAGAGAGAGCTGGGAAAGAGGTGGAAAAGAAAGAGCTAGAAAAGAGAAGAGAGAGCTGAAAAAGAGAAGAGAGAGCTGGGAAAGACAGAAAAGAGCTAGAAAAGAGAGAAAAGAGCTAGAAAAGAGAGCATCTGGGAAAGTTGGGAAAGAGAGAGCTAGGAAAGACAAGGGAGTTGGGAAAGAGAAGAGAAGGAAAGAGCTGAGAAAGAGCTAGAAAAGAGCACAGACAGAGTCTGGGCCTGGGCTAGGCCTTATCTAGGGTATGGGCGGAGAAAGGTGTGGCCACATCAGATTAAGATGTGACCTCAGCGCATGCAGATGTGACCTCTTCCAGGTGTGCCAGTTGCCTAGGTAACGCAGGTACTGGGTGAGGTCTCATCACCGTCCAGGAATGGACCTTACAGTCATCAGGGAAATGCACAACCCATACATAATAAGCTATGTAGTGGTCACTAGGGTAATTACAAAGAAAAAAGGGAAAATGATGCTGGCAAGGATGGGAAGTAACTGGAATCCTTCTGCAGTGCTGGTGGGAATATCAAATGGTATAGCTGCTGTAAAAAGCAGTACAATTGCTCCTCAAAAGTTAAACATAGAATTACTATAGGACTCAGCAATTCTACTCCTAATTATATATCCAAAAGAATTGGAAGCAGGCAGGCAGGCACTCAACCAAATACTTGTACACAAATTCATAGCACATAAATGTGGGAATAATTGGTAAATGTCCAACAGTGGCTGGGTGGATTAAGAAAAGTGGCATACTCATATAACAGATTATTGGTCAGCTATGGGAAATATTGAAGGGTTTATATATGGGGTAGCATTAAGACTTGCTAAAATTGGCATGAACTATTGAAAATACTATGCTCAGTTAAAGAAAGGTGAAGGTTAGGGGTCATATTCTACTTATATGAATTGTTCAAAAATAGAAATAAATGGAGACAGACAATTTGTGATTGTTGGGGGGGAGGAGGAGACAGAAAATTGGGTATAAGTATGTAATCAGTACAAGGGGGTCTTTTGAGCAGATAAAAAATGTTTCTAAATTTCATGGAATGTTGCAGATTTACTAAATACCACTAAGTTGTAAACTTTAAGATGCTTAATAATTTATGTTATATAAATCTTATTAAAAGTTAAAAAAGGAGGAGGCTGCAATGCTTGGTAAGAAATGTATGCATTATCCTGCCCATGTAATTGTAGCCCCTCTGTACAGTATGTTCTCAAATAAAATTAAATTAAATTAAAAAAAAAGTTAAAAAAGAAGTGAATGAAGTTGGAACTATTTTGTGTCCTGCTTACTTGCCTATTTTTAATGTGTATACTTTAGGGTCCAAAAGATTCTCTTCTCTGCTTTTCTCTCCCTTCCATTAGGATTAGATTGATGAGGAAACATCAAAATCTTTGACAGCTGTTTCCTTGGTCTTTCTTTCCAGGTCAGGGATGTTGGTATGAAGAGCTGATGTCTAATGAAATCACTGATCACAGCAAGAATAAGTTATGTTGAGTGACTAGAGCTGTGGATTGAATGGGATAGAGAAATGAAACTATAGGAAAGGACTGTCTTCATTTTTAGAAAATCGAGTTATAAAGTTGCTATTTAAGATGAGAAAGAAGAAGGCATAGGTTTAGTTGCAAAAAAAATCTTGAATCTTCTTTTGGCTGCATTGTAGTTGTGAAATCTATAAATCAGTAGAGATATTAAACAGAATTTAGTACAAGATGTACTTACTGTCCATTAGAAAGGAGGTTTCATTCCTAGAACTCTTTCTTCATAATTTTGATGGGTTCCTGGCTTCAGAAATCATTTACTTATCAGGGGTTATTCCATTGGGGAGGGACATACAGTCAGTCAGTCAGCATGTAGCAGATGTTGGGTTAGGCCACTGGGAGGCAGATTAAAGACAAAGTCACTGTCCTCAAGGAGTTAATGGTGGAGTGGGGGAGTGGGGCTAGAGGTACATAAAGGGGCCAATTATAGAACAACATGTTACAAAGTACTAGATAGAGTCAAGTACAACGTGCTATTGGGCCTAGAGGAGAGATCACTTCATTGTTCTTTAGGAGTCTGGCAAGAATTTACAGAGGAGTGACATCTGTGCATAGCAGGGGCATTTTTCCCCCCAGCTAGAATGTTAGTAAAATCACAGAGAAAACCCACTGAAAGAAGAATTATTAGTGTCCTGTTCCACCCTTTTGACTCAGAATTCCTAGTGCTGAGGCTCTAGAAATCTCTGGTGATTGTGACAAACAGATTGAGGTTATAGGTTATAGGTTGTATAAATCAGAGGATGACATCTATGCATCAGTGAAAAGTTGAATGTTTGGAAAAGCCAAATGTGTATGTGGGTGGTTTTCAATGGATGAAGACACCATAGTATGATGGAACCTAGATGCAAATGGGACACCTCAGAGAGATATTTGGGCACTCAGAAGTGAGACCCAGTGGAGATTTTTACCTTGAAAGTAATCTGCAGAGAGGCAACCTTTAGTTTAAATTCATGGGTGTAGATCGGATCATTTAGAAGGACAGTATAGCAGAGAAAAAAAGAGTACCAAAGATGAAGCCTGGGCTACCCCATATTTCAAGGTTGAGAGGAAAAGAAAGAAACAGAAAATTAGGCAGAGTACAAAATAGTAGAGTGGCATTGGGACCCCATGACAGGGTGATGCTCTGGAGAAGAAAAGGTAGTTCAATGAGAAGGTAGTGGAAAATTGCAGACTTGATGATGTAAAATATGGTTGGAATTGATGGGTACATGCTCAGTGACATTGAAGCCTAAGAGGATAAAGAGCAAACAAAGGAATGTGTTGGTGAGAACAATGATTGGGCTCCCCATGAGGTCAATCAGCTTACCACAATGAGTCCAATCAATATGGCAATGAGCAGTTGACCAATTGACCAATCAATAAGTTAGCCATGAATAGGTGGAGTTGATCCTGGGACATATACTCCAGCATGCAGAGTAGAGCTGATAAACTGGACTTCCTTTATGGCAACTACACATGATATACAATTGAAGCCCTTGGAATTCTTATCTATTCTTATCTATATCTTATAACTGTTGGGTGTTGTCATAGGAAAGGTATAATTGCAGTATCATGCATTTCGCTTCAAATGGCCCTGGGGATCTTTATAAAGCATGCACTTCTGAAGTTGGCCACCAGAAAACTCTCCCACACTGAATGATTCCAATCCCCCTTCTGCCCCAAAATTACCTACTTTCCTGCCATCAATTCCCTTTATGCTGTTGAGTAGATAGAATGGGAATTAGGAGAAGGAAGTGGGCTAGGAGAGGCGCAGATGACTTTAAAGATGAAGGGAGTCTTCTTTTATGACAGATAGAAAGCCAAGAATATGAGTACAGGCACTTATCATGGGGCTCATTTGCATTCTACTTAAGCAGGCCTGGTGTCCTTTGAGAAACCATCTGCCTTACTTACCCCTTGGAGCCAGTGAGCAGGACTTGCTTTGTAAGGACTAGAGCAGGAATTGGGAGCTGAGAGCACTTGTGTTGCATTGGCCAACCAGTGTCGGATGTCTATTCTCTGAGTGTCCACTTCTCTGAAAATATGGAGGAGAAGAAGATGAAGAAAAGGAACACCTAAGACTTCAGAAGCTTCCCTCTGTTCTAAAGGCTTGGCCCGTTTGGCCACAGCTCCGAAAAACTACTCTGCCTGTGAAAGCTGCAGACATCATGGTGTCCTCAGATTGGATTAGTCTTCCACTGCGAGATAAAGAAGGATGGTGCTTTGGAAGGTGATTATTATTTCAGCTGGTGAGGAAGCCCAATCTGGAAGCTGGGTGTGGAGAGCTGGTTGCCCACAGTGTGTGTGTGTGTGTGTGTGTGTGTGTGTGTGTGTGTGTGTGTGTGTGTGTGTGTGTGTGTGTGTGTGTGTGTGTGTGTGTGTGTGTGTGTGTGTGTGTGTGTAAGACCTAGGAAGGAGGGAGGAAGGAGAAGGAGGTTTGGCACAATTGTTAGTGTTTGTTATTTAATTAATGGTATGGGATATAATGTGTCTTCCTCTACATCCAGATTTGTATGTTGAATTCTACCTCCCAGTGATTCAGAATGTGAAATGTTTGGAGAATGTGTCTTTAATAAGATGATGAAGTTAAAAAAAAAGGCATTAAAAAAAAAACAAGGACATATAAGTGGAATGGAATCCAATTTATCTGATAGCCTTATAAGATGAGGACGTTTGAACACACAAAGACTATGAGCAATCATAAAAAGAAATTAGATATACACATATATTAGGTTAACTTTCATTTACTTTTAAGCAAGGAAGATACCAATTATCCTTCATGCAAGTAATGTGTTTATGTGGACATCTCGAATAAAAAGCTTCAGTTGTTTGGAATTAATTGTAACATGTTTTTCTGATTTTAAGAGTAATAAATTCTTATTGGAAAACATTCATCAATCTGGTGCCAGTGGTTCATGCCTGTAATCCTAGCTACTCAAGAAGCTGAGATCTGATGATCACAGCCAAAGCCAATCCAGGTAGGAAAGTCCAGGAGACTCTATCTTCAATTAATTGGCAAAAAGCTGGAAGTAGAACTTGGCTACAGTGGTAGACTATCAACCATGAGCAAAAAAACCCAAGTGTGAGTGTGAAGCCCTGAGTTCAAGCCATAGCACACAAAAAAGAAAATATTTATCAACATGACAGTAGAAATTTAGATAACCTTTTAAATTTGTCCTTCATGTATAACAAAAATTATACATACACACCTGTACCACATAGATATGTTAATAGATTTGTGTATTTTAGTTCTAAATTTTTACATGTATATACATTTAATAGGCTAATAATTCATGTTATTATGCAAATGATATTGCTGTTACTAATTTATAAAAACTGTATCAAGTTGGGTGTATTAGCATATGCCTGTAATCCTAGCACTTAGAGGCTGAGGTAGAAAGATCACTAGTTCTAGGCCTTCTTGGGCTACACAGTAAGATATTTTCTCAAACAATGACAATAGTGTATCAAAGTTACCTTGTCCTAAAACTGCTTTAAAATTTCTTAACTTAAATGAACAAATAAAAAGTTTCAAATATTTATGGTCGATAAGATAATATTTTGGTATATGTATTCATTATACAATGATTAGATCAAGATAATTAACATATCCATCAGCTCACATACTTATTTTTTATAGTAACAACCTTCAAGGCCTTTCTTTCTTTGCAATCTTCAAACAAATGATACACTATTAGTAATTATAGTCACCATGCTGTATATACATATCTAGAGATACAAGTATGGTAGTACATCCAAGCACTTGGAGACTGAAGTAGGATTATGATCTTAATGCTAACACAAGCTTACATAAAAGATTCTGTCTCAAAAAAATCTCCAGGCCTTACTCTTCCTGTTTCATTGAAAATGTGTATAGTTCTACTACCATGTTCCCACGTCTGTCTCTTCACAACCCTAGCCCCTACTAACAACTATTCTACCTCTACATCTAGGAATCTGACATTTTTATAGGCTGTGCTATCCTCCAGTTTCATCTATGAATTATGAACAGCAACATTTTCTTCTCCTCCTTTTCTTTATCCACTCATCTCTGCTCCTAGTCCCTTACCCCCTTCTATTTTCCTCTCTTTTTTCTTTCCCTTCTCCCCCCTCCTCTTTACCTTCTCCCTCTCTATTTTCCCTCCTCTTTCTTCTTCAGACATGGTTATACTATGTAAACTCAGGATGGCCTCAAACTTGTGATCCTCCTTGAGCTTCCCAAGTGCTGGGATTTCAGGCATGCATCACCATGTGCTGAGTTCCTTCTTTTTTAAGGGAGAATAGTATTCAACTGTACCTACATACAATTTCTTTCGTACAATACTTGGATTGCTTGCTCTATGTTAACTTTCTTTATCCACTCATTACTGATGTATACTTAAACTGATTTTTTATATCTTAGCTATTGTGAACAATGCTGTCATTCTTGTTAAATGTAGGCAGCAACTGAAGTATTTTTATTTTTATACATTTTATTTTTTATTTTATTTATTATACATTTTATTTTTATACAGCAAACACTGTGATATTGGTAGGTAGAAATAGCCTCAAATGATTTTTAAAGAAAATGATTTCTCTCTCTAGACCTATGATCTACAAAAAGTTTAATATGGATACTCATATCCTGAAATTGGTGCTGTTTTCTTATTCAATAACAAAAAAATTTTAGTCCTTAATGACAAGGTTTCCCATTGTTACCTCTGTGGGTTGTGGTTGACAATTTGCTTTTTTATGAAAACAAATGTGCATAATTTCTTGGTTTAAACCAATTAATCTTCTATCTTGTGTGTTATTTGTACATTTTTCTGTGTATACCAATATAGGGGTTTGAATTCAGGTCCTCTTGCTTGGCTTTTTTCTGCTGGTGCTCTACCACTTGATCCACACCTCAACTTCTAGCTTTTGGTTGGTTAATTAGAGATAAGACTCTCATGGACTTTTCTTCTGGGACTGACTGAACTGTGATTCAGTACACAGCCTCTTGAGTAGCTAGGATTACAGGCATGAGCCACAGGCACTTGGATATTTGTATAATCTTAACATGTAGAACTAAAATGCCCTTTCAAGAGACTTTATTGCTATAAGATACTATTGCTTTGGATTTGAAATTGTTGAGGATAGTATTTTGAAAAGACAACCATTATTTCCCTCAACTAATCATGTTGCTAGGAATACATGCACAAAGGAAAAACGGGGGAAGGTGATGGGCAGAAGGCAGATATCTGAAAGCTGGGAGGAAACCCTAAACCCACTCACTTCTTGATCTTAGATATTTGTTTGTCAGAACTATAAGAAAACAAATTTCTGTTAAGTCTTATAGTCTTTTATTATGATGATCATAGCAAATTATGTATACAGGTATGGTCTTGGATCTCTTTTAAGTTTCCCAGTAGGGAAGAATCACAGTGGTCAGAGACCTGCTGGATAAAGAGAAGTCAGGCCTTTGTTTTACTCCTTAGGTGAAATGTGGCACCAGTACCTTGACTAGCTGACCTTCCTTGCCATCTTACTGTAGTGTAATACCTAAAATAAATACTCAATATTATGTGCTGCCACCATCTCTGCTAAACTGGGAGGTCCTTTGATGGCCTAACCACAAGTTTCCCTCTCCACTCTGCTCTTGTATACTCTTTTCCCCAGTCAAATCATCTTCTTTATTCAGGAGACAGACAGCTCCTGCTTATAATATATACTGTTTCAGGGCAGGGAAGGTAGCTTAGTGGTAGAGTGCTTGCCTTGCACGCATGAGGCCCTTGGTTTGAGTCCTCACCACCACATAAGCAAAAAAAGCTGGAAGTGGCGCTATGGCTCAAGTGGTAGAGTGCTAGCCTTGAGCTGAAGAGCTGAGGGACAGCACCTAGGGCCAGAGTTCAGGCCCCACAACAGACAATATACATATATATATATATATATATATATATATATATATATATGTTTCAACAGCATAGCCTTTCAGTTCATTGCCAGTCTACCAAAATATTTAAGTAAGCTAATGATGTCCTTCCATGGCAGTTAGGGCTACCTTATCCCCTGATCCTATAAAAATCTGTCCCCCACAGCCACTGATGAGTCACTCTGCTACCAAACACAACATCTGTATGGTCCTTCTTGATACATAATGCAGTCCTCCCGTGACTGAGTAGAAAGGATTCATAACCCACTTTTAATCATCTCTGTCCGGGGGTAGATACCATGTTCAATGATCTCCATAGCCCTAGGATAGAAAGTTGTTAGAATATATACTCCCCAAAAGCCAGATCCACCATAGTCCAGCCTATGCAGCCATACTTCCACTTAAGTCCTCTGTGACCTGAGAGCCCTCTATTAAAGGAGTCCTTAGATATTAGACTTGTCCACATGCTATCTATCCACGTCAGTGCAACATGCAATGTCTGAACATGTGCAATGTGTTGTTTTATCACAACGTTGATGACCTTGATTCACTTCTGGGGTGCAGGAGTGAATCTTAAAGATAACAGATGTCTTCAAGATTACAGATATACAACCAATAATCTCAACACAATACACTAGAGGGTCAGGAAGAGATATGTCCAAAGAAAGTGGGGTGACAGGCCTTGTAGGAGAGAGCCTTCAAAGGACATCAAGGACAGAAATACCAAAAGGGGGGCTGGGAAGTTGGCTCAGTGGTAGAGCGCTTGCCTTGCATGCCTGAGGTCCTGGGTTCGATTCCTCAGCACCACATAAGCAAAAAGAAAAAAGCCGGAAGTGGTGCTGTGGCTCAAGTGGTATAGTGCTAGCCTTGAGCTGAAGAGCTGAGGGACAGTGCCCAGGCCCAGAGTTCAGACCCCACGACCCGACCAAAAAAAAAAGAAATACCAAAAGGAAGACTGCTCACTTCAGAAGATAATTCAAAAAAAGATTTCAAGGATTAAGTGATCAAAGGTGCTACAAGATCTCTTGAGTATGACCCCAGAATCCCCCTGATATACAGAATGCTTTCTCCCTCAGTTTGGTCTAGCTCTCTTTCTCTGTTTATTCACTCATTAAAATAAATTATTATTAAATAACCACTGTGTGCTAGTCAATATCTAGTAGGAAAAATAGACAGTAAACATATAACAAAAATTCATATTAGGATTTAATCAATGATGGACATGAATTTAATGATACTGTGAAAAATTAGTTTGAGGATGACCCATTTAAATAGGCTGCTTATGGAGGAAGTTATGATTAGTTACAACTGTGTAACAAACCACCTCAACTTACTGAAGTAGACCCTTCTGTAAAGATATATGGTTCCCGGATAAATGGTGTTCCCTCAATGGGAATGCCCAAAGTTCAGTACCGTACTGGGTATGTTTGATTTATTTTTCCCACAGTGCTGCCTAATTTCCACTAAAGACATATCACCTTTCAAAAAACCCTAAAAAATTCACTTTATTACTTCAATTAAGCACATTAACTTTCACTTTGCTTTGAGGACACCATTTACTTTCCTTCCCTTTTTAGTTTCCTTCCTTCCTTCTTTTTCCTTCCTTTATTTCTTCCCTCCCTCCCCTCTCTTCCTTCTTTCCTTCCTTTCATTTGTTCTTTCTTTCTTTCTTTCTTTCTTTCTTTCTTTCTTTCTTTCTTTCTTTCTTTCTTTCTTTCTTTCTTTCTTTCTTTCTTTCTCTTTCTCCTTCCCTCCTTCCTTCCCTTCCTCCCTCCCTCCCCCCTTCTTTTTTTTTGGGGGGGGGCCTGGTCGTGGGGCCTGAACTCTGGGCCTGGGCGCTGTCCCTCAGCTCTTCAGCTCAAGGCTAGCGCTCTACCACTTGAGCCACAGCGCCACTTCCGGCCTTTATTTTTCTGCTTATGTGTTGCTGAGGAATCAAACCCAGGGCCTCATGCATGCAAGGCCCCCTCTCTCTTTTTCTCTTTCTCTCTTTCCCTCCTGTTCTGATCTCTTGGGGCTTGAATTCATGACCTAGGCACTGTGTCTGAGCTTTTTTGCTCAAGGTGGGCTGAAGTAAGGAGATCAGGTCTGGCTGCACCATATTGGCCACATGTTGGATGTTAGTGTCTGGTATCTTGTCTTCATGCTTGGGGAAGAAAACCCCCTGCCCATCACTTGCCTCCTAGGTGATGGGCATGCCCAAATCCCTGGAGACAGAAGCAGGCACTTGGCTGTAACCTTACTGAACCTATCAGTCCAGTGCCTAGGACTGGGAATTTCCTGTGGATCCACCTCTTGCTCAGACCCTATTTAGGCCCAGACCAGACCAGCCGCCATTACCCGTGATGGTGTCCTGTGTCCTGTCTCCTGGCTCATCTCCAATTATCATGGCATCCCAATTCCACTCTCTATTGGAGCTGAATTGGCTTGTTGGTATTGTTTTTGTTCTTTTGTTCCTCTCTAGCATGTTTCCTAGCTGTGTTATGTGTTTTGGGGGCTTCAGGCCTTTGAAACAATAGACTGCATGCAGCCTGCTAATTGTATAATAATGACTGCAGTATTTCATATTCCAAAATGTGGCTTCTGGAATAATTGCACCTTACAACAGGCAATCTACCACTTCAGCTACAGCTCCACTTCAAGCTTTTTGGTGGTTAATTATAGATAAGAGTCTCATGGCCTTTCCTGCCCAGACTGGACTGGCTTTGAACCGATATCATCAGATCTCAGCCTCCTGAGTAGTAGGATTACAGGCATGAACCATTGGCACCTGGCTACATGTACTTTTGGGAATCATATTGCACAAAATCAAAAGCAGAGAAACACTTAGCAGATCACAGAACTATTTAATTGAAACTCATGATAATATGGGACTGAGAGTTTCTCTGCATCAACTTTGCATTAATGATAGTTTTCAGATTTTTTTATCCTCACACAGTTATCATTTTTTTTCATGAGCATGCATTAATTGTACAAAGGGGTTTCAATGTGACCTTAGCGTACATGCACATTATGTACTTTAATCAAATTTACCCCCTTTATTGTACATTCCTGACCCATGTCTTTTTATTTCATGGTTAATGGGCTTCATTTATTACTTCCATATATACATATAAAGGACCTAAAACATAATCACCACCCCACAGTCAATTTGTGAGTGTGCACATGTTCACGTTTGCCCATATGCATGAAGGTCTTGGTGCTTGAACTCAGGGCCTGGGTGCTGTCCCTCAACTATTTTCACTCAAGGCTAGTGCTGCTCTATCACTTGAGCCACAGCTCCAATTCTGGATTTTGTGTGGTTAATTGGAGATAAGAGTCTCACAGACTTTCCTTCCCAGGGTGGCTGTGAACTGTGATCTTCAGATCTCAGCCTCCATAGTAGCTAGGATTACAGGTATGAGTCTATAATTTTTTTGGTCTAGCTGTCTCTGTTTTTTTTTTTGTTTTTTGTTTTTTATTTTTTGTTAGTCGGAGCCTTGAACTCTGGGCTTGGGCACTGTCCCTTAGCTCTTCAGCTCAAGGCGAGCGCTCTACCACTTGAGCCACAGCGCCACTTCCACTGTCTCTGTGTTTTGTTGTTATTAGAATATATTGGTTGTACAAGGTAGTTGCATTGTGGTATTTCCATACATGAATACAAGGTTTTCTCATCAAATTCACACACTGTATCATTCTCCTTCATCTTCTATTACCTCTTCTTAAAACATGTTTCATTGTTCAATTTTCAGACATGCTTCTAAGGCACTTCAACCATATTTACTGTCTATCCTGTCTGTTCATGATCCTCATCCTACTGGTACTCACCTCCCATAAATTCCTATTGTTCGCTTTCTTTAGTATGTATTATATATACAGAGGGGTTTCATTCTGGCATTTCACACATGCATATGGTATATTTTACTTATTCATATGCATATGAGAGAGAAGGTGTAATATTTTTCTTTTTTAGTCTGCTTCATTTAATGTGAAGATCTCCCATTCTATCCATTTTCCTGTAAATGCTAGGAATATATTTTTATTTTCCTTCTAATTATTTTTTGGGGGGTCCGGTCATGGGGCCTGAACTCTGGGCCTGGGCACTGTCCCTCAGCTCTTCAGCTCAAGGCTAGTGCTCTACCATGTGAGCCATAGTGTCAATTCCGGCTTTTTTCTTTTTGCTTTTACGGGGTGCTGAGGAATTGAACCCAGGGCCTCATGCATGCAAGGCAAGTGCTCTACCACTGAGCCACCTTCCCAGCCCCTTCCTTCTAATTTTTTCAATGACTCATTGATCATCCAAAAGTGAATTTTTGACTCTACATAGTCTCTCTTGCAGTTGACCTCTAGTTTTATCCCATTGGATTCAATACTGTATAGGCGTTTACTATAATTTATCTTAATTTTACTATAATTTAATTATCTGAATAAGTACTTTCTTCATGTCTTAAAATAAGATCACATTGTCTGGTCATATGCATGAAATCACTTGAATATGTCCAAATGATAAGATATGTCATGAAGATTTTTGTCTGTTTTCTTTCATTTGTTTTACAGTTTAGCTCATATATGAAACAACCTACTTTGAGGAGATTTTGTGTATAGTATAAAATAAAGTTACAATCTCATAATCTCATTCTTCTGCTTATAGATATCTAGTTTTCTCTACATTATTTATTGAAAAGGATATCCTTCCTCCACTGTGTGTTTCTAGCTCCTTTATCAAAAATCAGTTGACTTCACTTTGGCAAGCAGTATAGTCATACCAAATGGGCAGAACAAGCTGGAAAAACACAAGAAAAATGGCAAGTCCATGTATCTCAACTCCCACTCATGATAATCAGGTGACAGAACAGTTAATGAATAATCCAGAGGAGAGTTCCCAAAAAGCTCTACAAACATTACTGGTAAACATGGTGAATGAAAAGATTGAAAACCTGCAATGGACTCTGTGAGCGTGATAGGGAGAAAGAGGAGGCAAACCAAAGATTAATACAGGAATTGTGTGAGCAGGCTGAGAACAGTCAAAGAGAAAGTCAGGAATTGTGTGAGCAGGCTAACAGTCAAAGAGAGCTCCAGGAATTGCATGAACGTGAGGAATCTAATCAAAGAGTAATACAGGAATTGCCAGAGCAGGATGAGAATAGACAAAGATCAATAGAGGCATTCATGGAATCCATAAACAGACAGCTGAAAGAATTGAGGGAGACCACAAAGGGAATGCTGAATGGAGCCCAACAGAAGGAATGGGAGTTCAAGGAAACCATAACCAATCAACTAAGTGATTTGAGAATAAACACTGAACACCAAATTAAGGAAGTAAAGAAGTTCATACAAGATCTAAAACAAAGCTCCAACAAAGAATTTGAAGCCATCAAAGCTGACCAATTAGAAGGAAAAAAAATACAAAACAAAGTAGAAAGTCTTGACAGTAGGTTAGACCATGCAGAAGATTGAACCTCGGGGATTTAAGACAGTCTAGATATTATAGAGAAAGAACATACAACTATCCAAGACAAATCCAAGAAATATGATAGATCTATTCAACATTTGGAAGACACCATTAGAAGGCCTAATCTGAGAATAATGGGTGTAGGGAGCACCTAGAGACCTAATGGTCTAGGAAATTTATTTAACAGAATCCTAGCAGAGAACTTCTCAAACATGCAAAAAGATATGCCTATTCAGATACAAGAAGCTTTTAGAACTCCAAATAGACCAGACCAGAACAGGACATCCTATCGTCACATTATAATCCACAAAGGATAAATTCAGACCAAGGAAAATATCCTTAAAGCTGTCAAGGAGAAAAGATCAATCACCTATAAAGGGAAACCAATTATAATCACCTCAGATTTCTCAGCAGAGACAATTAAAGCAAGAAGAGCCTGGAATGGTGTATGCCATGCCCTAAAGACAAACAACTATCAACCAAGAATACTGTACCCTGCTAAACTCTCCTTCAACTTCAATGCGATACCTATCAATATTTCAACCTCATTCTTCAAGGAAATAGAGGAGGCAATCCAAAAATTCATATGGAACAATAAAAGCCCCTGAATAGCAAAAACGATCCTTAACAGAAAGAACAGTGCTGGAGGAATATCAATACCAAATTTCAAACTCTACTACAAAGCCATAGTAATCAAAACAGCTTGGTACTGGCACAAGAACAGACCTCAGGACCGATGGAATAGAATTGAAAACCCAGAAAGGAACCTACAGACCTATAGTCATCTAATCTTTGATAAGGGAGCTAAAAAATAGAATGGAAGAAAAACAGCCTTTTCAGTAAATGGTGCTGGCAAGATTGGTTAATCACTTGTAGAAAACTAAAGCTAGATCCTTATATATCACCCTGCACCAGAATCAACTCCAAATGGATCAAAGACCTCAGAGTTAAAAACAGACACTCTGAAAACATTACAGGATGGAATAGGAGAAACCCTAGGTCTCCTTGGCACAGGCCGAAATTTTCTTAATAGAGACTCAGAAACACAACAAATCAAAGAAAGATTGGACAAATGGGATTGCATGAAATTGCAGAGCTTCTGCATGGCAAAAGCCCACGGATTGGGAGAAGATCTTCACTAGCCATATAATGGACAAGGGTCTCATATCTAAAATATACCGGAACTCAAAAAATTAAATACCTCAATAACAAGTCCTCAAAGGAACAACTGCCCGATAAATAAATGGGCTAAAGACTTAAAGAGAAACTTCTCTGAAGAGGAAAGAAGGATAGCCAATGGACACATGCACAAATGCTCAACCTCCCTAGCCATAAAAGAAATGCAAATCAAAACAACATTGAGATACCACCTCACCCCAGTTAGAATGACTATAATCAAGAACTCTAGTAACAACAGATGCTGGAGGGGATATGGACAGAAGGGAACCCTACTGCATTGTTGGTGGGAGTGTAAACTTGTTCAACCACTTTGGAAAGCAGTATGGAGGTTTTTCAAAAAACTCCACATAGAACTCCCCTATGACCCAGTAAACCCACTTTTGGGCGTTTACCCAAACGGTCATAAACAAGGCCATACTACAGCTACCAGCACAACTATGTTTATTGCAGCATTATTTACCATAGCTAAGATATGGAACCAACCCAGATGCACCTCAGTAGATGAATGGATCAAGAAAACGTGATATAGATAGATAGATAGATAGATAGATAGATAGATAGATAGATAGATAGATAGATAGATAGATAGATAGATGAATTCTATGCCCCCATCAGAAAGAATGACATCGCCCCATTTGTTAGGAAATGGAAAGACTTGGAAAAAAAGTTATATTCGGTGAAGTAAGCCAGGCCCAAAGAAGCATAGGTCTCATGGTTTCCTTTATCTGCAATAACTAGTATATGTCTAGGACAAGCAGAAAAGGTCAAAAACTATGTACATATGACCATATAAGATGATGCTAAGTGAAATGAACTCTCAGATAGGGACACAAGAGGTTTTAACTTTCCTGGTGTTGTTTTTAATGTACTTATAAGGTACTATGTGATTTTTTTGTTTCTCTTGCATGTTCTTCCCCGTTGGTATAACCCCTGTTGTCACTGTATTTGATTCCTTTGCCCTGAATCTTGTATATACATTTTTCTGATTTGGGAAGGAGAAGAGAAATATCAAAAAGCTGAAGTAAGGATATAGGTTGACCCATTGTAAGAATGAGATGTATAAGACACTATGTTGAAAATGAACTTTACAACTTGGGGGTGGGGAGGAGGGAGGAGTTGTGGAGGTTGGGAAGCAAGGGATGGTAGGGAAAAACAAAGGAAGGGGTAACAATGCTCAATAGGAAATGCACTCATTACCTTACTCATGTAACTGTAACCCTTCTGTACAGTATCTTTACAATAAAAAATATATATATTAAAAAAAGCAAAACCAAAAAAAATCAGTTGACTGTAAACTCACAGGTATATGTCTAGGCCCTCTATTCTATTTTATCAGACAACAGGTCTGCTATAATGCCAATACCATGCTACTTTGATTACTACAGTTTTGTGAATGAAGTCAGAGTATTACCTTCAGGTTTCTCTGCTTAAGATTGCCTGAACTATTTATAATTTTTGTATTTCCATCTTATTTGTATTATTTTCCTATTTCTGTGAAGATTGATTTTGGAACTTTGATAAGGATTGCATTGAATCTTTAGATCACTTTGGATAGTATGGACATTTAAACTGTATTCTTTGTTCTATGGACACAAGGTATCTTTCCATGTATTTGAGTCATCTTCAGTTTCTTGCTTCAATGTTTTACAGCTTTAAGTACATAGACCTTTCACTTATTTTGTAAAATTTACTCCTAATGTTTTATGTTTCTGTGTTATTGTCAATGAGATTGTTTTCTTAATTTCTTTTTGAGTAGTTTGTTGTTAGAGATACTGATTTTTGTATTGATTGTATACCTTACAACTTTACTGAATTTATCATTCTTAACCATTGTTAATAGAGTCCTTACAATTGTCTCTCTATAAGAGTATATTGGGCTGGAAGTGGCGCTGTAGCTCAAGTGGTAGAGCGCTCGCCTTGAGCTGAAGAGCTGAAGGACAGAGCCCAGGCCCAGAGTTCAAGCCCCACGGCCGACAAAAAAAAAAAAAAAAAAGAGTATGTTGGGGATTGGGAAGGTGGCTCAGTAATAGAGAGCTTGCCTCCCATGCATGAAGCCCTGGGTTCCATTCCTCAGCACCACATAAGCAGAAAAAGCCAGAAGTGGCGCTGTGGCTCAATGGTAGAGCTCTAGCCTTGAGCTGAAGAGCTGAGGGACAGTGCCCGGGCCTAGAGTTCAGGCCCCACAACTGACAAAAAAATGAGTATATTGGAGCCAGGTGCCAGGCTCATGCCTACTAAGGAGGCTGAGATCTGATGATCACAGTTCAAAGCCAGCCAGGGCAGGAAGTCTGTGAAACTTTTATCTGCAATAAAACTTCTCAGAAAAAGCCAGAAGTGGAGCAGTGGCTCAAGTGGTAGAGTGCTATCCTTGAGCAAGAGAAGCTCCAGGACAATGCACAGGCCATGAGGTCCAGGCCCAGTACTGGCAAAAAAGAGCATGTTGGCTAGGTGTGGAGGCACATGCCCATAATCTCACTACTCAAAAAGGCTGAGGCAGGAGTGTCCCAAGTGTGTGGTCAGCTTGGACTATTATAGTGAGAGCCTGTATCAAAAACAGAATAAAATAAATAAGAGCATGTTGTCAAAAGAAACCATTTCACTTCTTTTGGTGTTAATTTCTAGTTTCATTCCAGTATAATTTAATAAGATACAGGAAGCTATTTTAATCTTCTTGTATTTGTTAAGATGTGCTTAATGTTGTACAGCATATTTTATATTTAGAGAAATTTTATAAGGTTCTAAGTTAAGTGTGTATTCTGTAGCTGGTGAGTAGAATATTCCACAGATATCTCATGTGCATTTGACCTACAGCGTCATTTGATCCTTAACTTTCTTTGAGTTTTGGGAGAAGATAACTTATCTATTCTTGGGAGTAAGGTATCAAAGTCACCCATTATTCATGTGTTGGGGGTCTATCTGTAGTTTTTATCTCCATTAGTGTATGTTTTATGAACTTGTATATGCCAAAGTTTGGTGTGTGTATGCTTAGCATTGTTAAATTGAAGAATATACAAGAATGTCCTTGATGAAACAGTGTTAATCTCATTATATTTTTAAACTTTGAGTAAATGTCTTTGTTTCAGTATCTGTATGATGATGTAAGAGTAACATATAAAGTATTCTAAAATATTATGCTTGTCTTGAGAAAAAATGCATGAGTTTTTTTTAGTTCTTAGATGAACTAATATTATTTCATGAAATTCATTTTTTAAATTTGATAAACTGATATATAGGCATTCTATATATATATTCATATTTGGGCATTTGGCAGATATTTTTTTACATGAGTAAAGTAAAATTGTCACCTTGAAAAACCTGTTAGTAGCTGGAAACAGGTGGCTCACACCTGTAATTCTAGTTACTCAGGAAGCTGAGATCTGAGGATCATGGTTCTGAAGGGTTAAAGTTTTGAGGCAGTGACCACTTGTTGCTTGTTTCTGTCTAGCAGAGCAACACGTGGTGGTAATCCAAACACCTGGTTGATTGTGTGCCTTTATAACCCCTGCAAATCTTTAGTCCGGGGCTCTCTGTGTCAGAGTGTAGGACGAGGCCCAAGCTGCAGCCCATTTAAATAACACCTTAAAACAGCTGTAAAGTCTGACTCTCAGTAGTCTTCTTGGTGGGGGTCCTGCAACCTAGGCACAAAATATTAGTGGGGGCTCATCCGGGATCCCCCTAAAGACCCCCAAGACCTCAGACTCCAAAGGTAAAACAGCGCTGTCTTTGTTAATTTGTCTTGTCCTGTCATTTGTCTGTTTTTCTTTCGTTTTCCCTTGTGAGGACGGCCGCTCCAATTCATAAAGGGTTGTCGAAGTGGACGTGCTTGCACAACAACCCTGGAAGAACTGGAAGACATCCCAGATCCTCTTGTGAGGCAGGGGTCCTTGGAACCCCACCATGTGAATTGTGGGGCGTGGGGCGGTTTGGTGTTGGGCCAGAACTGACCAAGAGGGCCTCCTAACTGAGGCCCAACTCGCCCACTGTGGGTCTGCTCCTTCTGCTGTGGGGTGTGGGTGTGGAACCCCGCTGTGACAGGAGTCAGCAGACCAATTTGGGAGATCTCCACTTCATAAGTTTTGTTTTGTTTTGTTTTGTTTTTACTGTCAGGCCTGCGTGTGTGTTTTGTTTGTACTTTTTATTGTTTTTTGGACTGTATGACTGACGGCACTGGAAACCATGGGCACCACTCCATCTAGCCCCCTAGACTTACAAAAAGAAACTAAGAAAGATGAAAAGAAATTGTACCCCCCAGTTTTTCAGGGAAATAACTTGGAAGAAGAAATGTTTCCTCCCCCATACTCCCCTTCCCAGGTTCCTTTTGCAGAACCTGAGAATGATCAAGAGGAGGAGGGAGCTATAGAACCAGCAGCCGAACCCTCGGCACCTGCCCTTAAAGTTTGTGAGGGGCCAGTCACTCGACGACCCCGTGGGATGAATCCCCCTTCTAATGCAGCTGTTTTTCTCTTACGTGCCATAGGTCCTGTGGATGCGAATGGTCAACAGCAACTCCAATATTGGCCATTTTCTACCAGTGATCTATACAATTGGCACACACAAACTGCCCCCTTTTCTGAGAAATCCCAGGATTTAATTCATTTGCTTGAAACTATTCTCTTTACTCATCAGCCCACTTGGAATGATTGCAGTCAGCTTTTACAGGTCCTTTTTACCACCGAAGAGAGAGACTGTATCCGAGAGGCGGCTTGGAAACATATCTCTGGCCCCCCAGGAGTGCCCATCACAGATCCTGCCCTGATGGCTGCCTATTTTCCTGAGATCCAGCCAACATGGGACTACAATCCGGTTGAAGGTAGGGAGTGACTCCTTGTCTACCGCCAGGATCTGTTGGCAGGTCTCAAGGCAGCAGCTCGCCGACCTACTAATATGGCCAAAGTTTATGATGTTAGACAGGGAAGAAGTTAAAGTCTGCCAGCATATCTTGAGCGGCTCATGGAAGCTTTTAGTCAATATTTTGAGACCCAGGAGTCGGCTCAGATGATTATGTTTGCCTATATAAATAAAGCTGCACCAGACATAAAGCAAAAGTTGCAGGTTCTAGAGAAACTTGGTGAAAAGTCTATTAGGGATCTAGTAGCTGCTGCAGAAAAGGATTACAATAAGAGAGAGATAGAGGAGCAAAGACAGGAAAGGAAGGACAGAGAACGTGAAATTGAGCGTGAAAAGAGAAACTTGTTGGACTTGCCACTATCGCATGCCAAGCATACCTGGTTCACAGACTGCAGCAGTTTCTTTCGAGATGGAAAAAGGTATGCAGGCACAGCAGTCACCACAGACACTGAGATAGTGTGGACAGAAGCATTCCCCCAGGGAACGTCTGCACAAAGAGCAGAACTAGTGGCACACAAAAAAAGCCCTACAAATGGGAAAAGGGAAGAGACTAAACATTTACATGGACAGTCGGTATGCTTTTGCCACCATGCATGTCCATGGAGCCAATTACCAAGAGAGGGAGCTACTGACAGCTGAGGGAAAGACTAATAAAAACAAGAAATTTTAAGCCTCATCCGGGCCATATAGGAACCAGCAAATATTGCCATTATGTACTGCCCTGGCCATCAGAAGGGAACTGATTCAATAACCAAAGGAAATAACTTGGCCAATCAGGCAGCTAAGGAGGTGGCCCTCCAGCCCAGAGTAGAAGTACTGACTCTAGTAGACCCAGGGCCACGAGCTTTGCCTCCTGAGCCTCAGTACTCCCAAGAAGACTTGGAGTGGATAAAGAAAATTCCCATGGCCTATAAACCCCCTGGACAGAGAAGGAAACAAAGACTGGTGGAAAACTGGTGAGGGGAAACTTATCTTGCCACAAAGATTGGGCAAGGGGATTCTTAAGAGAATCCATCGGGTCTCTCACATGGGAACCTGAAGAATGCAGGACTTGCACCAACACTCAGAAGTAAAAATTAGGCAAGGAAATCAACTCATTGAGGACATTGTTAAAGATTGTAAAGCCTGTCAGCTCACCAATGCCCCCAATCAACTGGTTACAAAAGGAGCTCGCCTCTGTGGAGATAGGCCAGGTGTGTATTGGGAAGTAGACTTCACAGAAATTAAAACTGGAAAATTTGGATATAAATATTTGGTAGTTTTTGTAGACACCTTTTCAGAATGGGCTGAAGCCTACCCAACAAAGCATGAGACTGCGAACATCGTGGCTAAGAAGATCCTGGAAGAAATCCTATCCAGGTATAGCTTCCCAAACACCATCCAGTCCGACAATGGACCGGCCTTCATTTCAAAAGCAAATCAGGGAATAGCCACGGCACTGGGGACTGATTGGAAATTGCACTGTGCTTACAGATCCCAGAGTTCAGGGCAGGTAGAAAGAATGAATCGGTCTCTAAAAGAGACCTTAACTAAATTGGCCTTGGAGACAGGCGCAGGCTGGGTATTGCTCCTTCCTTTTGCCCTGTTTAGAGTAAGAAATTCACCCTATCAGCTTGGCTTTACTCCTTTTGAAATAATGTATGGACACCCTCCACCCATTATCCCTAGCCTTCAGACTGAATTGCTTGCTGATTTAGATGATACTGAATTTCTGTGTAAGCTTGACTACAGCTGGTGCATAAGAGTATGTGGCCCCAGCTTAGAGCATTATAGGATTCTGCTTCTATTCCTACCCCCCCCATTTGTTTAAGCCAGAGGACTGGGTGTTTGTTTGAAGGCACAACTTGAGATCTCTGGAACCACAGTGGAAGGGACCTTACATGGTGCTACTGGCTACAACCACTGCCCTTAAGGTGGATGGCATTGCTGCTTGGATCCACTGCTCCCACGCCAGACCAGCTGACCCCTTTGCCCTGGACAACCGTGGGGAAACATGGGAAGTCTCCAAACATCCTACCCAACCACTCCGCATACGCCTCAAGAAAAGAAAAACGAACTGATTGTTATTGGTATTGTTGTTTAATAGTATGGCTAAGGTCAGAGAGGGACTATACCCATTCAAGATCGAGAGCTGTTGGAGTCTAGTTTGGGGCCGGAGTCACAAGATCGTGTCTCAGGACCATAAGTCGGGGGGGAGGGCGGGGGAAATGAAGGGTTAAAGTTTTGAGGCAGTGACCACTTGTTGCTTGTTTCTGTCTAGCAGCAACACGTGGTGGTAATCCAAACACCTGGTTGATTGTGTGCCTTTATAACTCCTGCAAATCTTTAGCTCTGGGCTCTCCTTCTAGGCTCCGCTGTGCTGGAGTATAGGACGAGGCCTGAGCTGCAGCCCATTTAAATAACACCTTAAAACAGCTGTAAAGTCTGACTCTCGGTGGTTCTCGTGGTGGGGGTCCTGCGACCTAGGCACAACAGTTCAAAGCCTGCCCAGACAGGGAAGTCTATGAGACATTTTTTTTTTTTTTTGTCAGCCGTGGGGCTTGAACTCTGGGTTTGGGCGCTGTCCCTGAGCTCTTTAACTCAAGGCTATCACTCTACCACTTGAGGCACAGCACCACTTCTGGCCTTTTCTGTTTATGTTGTGCTAAGGAATTGAACCCAGGGCCTCATGCATGCAAGGCAAGCACTCTACCACTGAGCCACCTTCCCAGCCCATCTGTGAGACTATCTCCAATTAATCACAGAAAAAGCCAGAAGTGGTGCTGTAGCTCAAGTGGTAGAGCACTAGCCTTGAATAAAAATGAGCTCAAAGACAGTACCCAAGCCCAGAGTTCAAGTCCCAAGACAGGCAAAACAACAAACCAAAAAAAAAAAATTAGCATGTGATACCAATGATAAAATATCAACTTCAAACAAAATTTACATTTTTGAAATATTGTATAAGAGCTAACATTTTCCCCAATATTTAAAGACTTTTTCTTAACAGATTGGTTAAGTGCAACCTTGAATAATGCTTCACTTTTCCTTAGGTCTTTTTTTTTAGTAACAACTACTATGCCAATGTATTTTCTGTTTACGTAGTTCTGTAATCACTACTACAATATAGCTTTATAACAATTTTACCTCCAGCAAAATATCCTCCATACCAATTTGTAGAAACTCCACTTTTTTTTTGCCCACATAACTCCAGGCAACCTCCAACTCATTTGTTAAAAATCTGTATAGATATGCTTTTCTGGACATTTCATAAATATGGAATCATTTAGGATGTGATCTTCTGTGTCTGGCTTCTTTCATTTGGTACAGATTTTTTGAAGCTTATCCATATTATGGTACACATTAGCATTTCATTTATTTTTATTGGTAAATGCTATTCTGTTGTAGAAATAAAATATTTTATGTAACCATTCAATGAATAGCGATTATTTGAGTTATTTCCAATTTTTGCCACTTTTGGGGTGCTCTGAATGTTTGGCTTTGTGTGGATACTTTTTTTTAAAGAAACCCAGGGGAGGAAGTATGTTAGTTGTTGGAGATGCTGAGCTCAGTGGGGCAAGAAAGTTACTCTGAGGCCAGGAGCAGCTGCTTATGACTGCAATCTCAGCCACTCAGGAGGTGGAGCTTGAAAAGACTGGTTTTAGGCCAGTCTAAACAAGAAGTTAGTGAAACTCCATCTCAACAAATTATCCAGGCATTCTGGAACTAAATCCTGCAGCAAACATTTCACTTAGAGAAACTTAGGATACATTTCCTGTGTTATCAGGGACTGGATAAAGATGCTCTCTTTCAAGTGCAATTGTTGAATGTAAGACTTGAGACTTTGGCCAATATAGTAGAGAAAGAGAAGTAAATGATATAAGAAAGGTTTAGAAGTAAACATATAAGACATTCACTGTTTAAAGATTGTGTGATCTGCCTCAGAAAAATCAATGGGACTAATACAGTATTGGGAATAATGTGGTACAGTAAAATGGCTGAATAAAAGACACATTATAAAAATCAATAGTATTTCTTTCTACCAGTAATAATCAGTAAGAAATTTAAGAAGAGATAACACATCACTTACAGTATCATAAACTACTTTGAACTTCTGAGGCCTCAACAATTAAAAATACGTAAGATTTTATTTCATTTCTCCTCAGTTCTGTTCTTGTGCCAGTACCAAGCTTCCTTTATTACTACAGCTTTGTAATAAGCGTTTGAAGTTTGGTATTGATATTCCTCCACTACTGTTCATCCTGCTAAAGATTGATTTTGCTATTTTGGGTCTTCTATTATTCCATATGAAGTTTTGGATTGCTTCTTCTATTTCATTAAAAAATGATGTTGGGATATTGATGGGTATTGCATTGAATTTGTAGATAGCTTTTGACATTATTGCCATTTTCACGATGTTAACTTTCCCATTTCAGGAGCATGAAAGGTTTTCCACTTCCTTTGCTCTGTTTCAATTTCCTTTTTCAGGTTTTTAACATTTTCATTACAGGTCCTTCACTTCTTTGGTTAATTCCTAGGTGTGTGTGTGTGTGTGTGTGTGTGTGTGTGTGTGTGTGTGTGTGTGTTTTTGAGGCTATTACAAAAGGAGTTGCTTACCTGATTTCAGCCTGGTTCTTCTCATTGTTGGCATACAGAAAAGCTATTGATTTTTTTTTTTTTGGTCGTCCCTGGGGCTTGAACTCTGGGCCTGGGCTCTGTCCCTGCGCTCTTCAGCTCAAGGTAGCGCTCTACTGCTTGAGCCACAGCACCACTTCCGGTTTTCTAGTGGTTTATTGGAGATAAGAGTCTCACAGACTTTCCTTGCCTGAGCTGGCTTTGAACCGTGATCCTCAGATCTCAGCCTCCTGAGTAGCTAGGATTACAGGCGCAAGCCACTGGCACCCAGCAGCTATTGATTTTGGTGTTTTGATTTTATACCCTGCTACTTTGCCAAAGTTTTGGATCAGCTCTAGTAACTGGGGAGAGGAGTCTATGGATCATGTCATCTGCAAAGAAGTAAAATTTTACTGCTTTCCATTTTTGGATCCCCTTTATGTTTGCCTCTTGCCTTATTGTTCTAACTAGGAATTCCAATACTATTTTGAAGAGAAATGGATAGAGCAGACATCCTTGTTTTGTTTCTGATTTTAGAGGCAATGGCTTTAGCCATTAAGTATAATGATGGCTGTAGGTTTGTCATACACAGCCTTTATTATATTGCTGAATGTTCCATGGATTCCTACTTTCTCCAGAGATTTCATCATAAAGGGGTGTTAGATCTTGTCAAGTGCTTTTTCTGCATCTACATGATTATGTGGTTCGTGTCCTTGCACCTATTGATGTGTTGAATTACATTAATTGACTTCCATATATTGAACCAACTTTGCGTCCCTGGAATGAATCCTTTTTGATCATAGTGTATAATCTTTTTGATGAGTTGTTGTCTGTTGGCCAGAATTTTATTGAGAGTTTTGCATCAATATTCATCAAACAAATGGGTTTATAGTTCTCTTTCTCTGAGTCCTTGTCTGGTTTTGGTTGGGATCAGGGTTATGCTGGCTTCATAGAATGAGTTTGGTAGTGAACTTTCACTTTCAATTTCATTGAAGAGTATTGGAGTGAGTTCTCCTTTGAAAGCCTTATAGAATTCAGCTGTGAATCCATCTGGTCCTGGGCTTTTCTTGGATGGGAGGTCTCATTGCCATTTCTATTTTATTATTTGATATGGGGCTATTTAGTTGGTTTAAATCTTCTTGGTTTAGTTTGGGTATTTCACCAATATTTGCTAGAAATTCTTCTATTTCTTCTGGATTCTCAAATTTGTTAGCATAAAAGTTTGCAAAGTATTATTCCCTTATAATATTCTGAATCTTGCTTGTTTCTGTCGTGATGATTCCATTCTCATCTCTGATTTTATTTATTTGGGTGTGTTCTCTTCTTTTTTGGTAAGATTTGGGAAGGATCTGTCAATTTTTACCAACTACTCTTTGATAAGGGAGCCGAAAACACAGAATGGAAGAAAGCCTCTTCAACAAATGGTGCTGACAGTATTAGCTATACACATGTAGAAAATTGAAGTTGGATGCATATATTTCACACTGCACCAGAATCAACTCCAAATGGGTCAAAGACCTCAATGTAAAATCAGATGCCCTGAAAATACTACAGGAAGGAAGAGAGCAAACCCTACACCTCCATGGCACAGGTTGAAACTTTCTTAACAAATATACAGAAACACAACAAAATGTAATTGCATTAAACTGCTGATCTCCTGCACGGCAAAGGACATAGCTAGCAAGACCAACGGAAAGCCCACAGATTGGGAGAAGATCTTCACTAGGTATATAACAGACAAGGGCCTTATATCTAATATATACTTGGAACTCAAAAAATTAACCCTCCAAAAAACAAATCCTCAAACCACCACCCCACTAACAAGTGGGCTGAAGACTTGTCTGAAGAGGAAATAAGAATGGCCAATAGACTCATGAAGAAAGCTTCAACATCTCTGGCCATAAAAGAAATGCAAAATCAAAACATTGAGATTCCACCTCACCCCAGTTAGAATGGCCATTATCAAGAAAACTAATAATAAATGCTGATGGGGATGTGGCCAAAAGGGAACACTACTACACTGTTGGTGGGAATGTAAACTTGTTCAACCACTCTGGAAAGCAAAATGGAGCTTCCTCAAAAGACCACACATAGAGCTCCCCTATGACCTAGCAATCCCACTTTTGGGCATTTACCCAAATGACCACAAACAAGGCCATACTAAGGCTACCAGCAAAACCATATTCATTGCAGCATTATTTACCATAGCTAATCCCCTAAGTAGATGAATGGCTCAAGAAAATGTTCCATCAGAAAGAATGACATTGCCTCATTTGTAAGGAAATGGAAAGACCTGGGTAAAATAAATTAAGGGAAGCAAGCCAGGCCCAAAGAAATGTAGGTTGCATGGTTTCCTCATTTGTAAAAACTAGAATATGTCTATGATATTCTTAGCAGAGGATCACAGTAGCCTAATCACTAGGTGCATATGACTGCATACAATGAAGCATATCAAAATGAACTCCAAGAATTGGAACCAAGAGGTTTTTAATGTACTGTTTGCAGTTATTTTACTTTTTTCAGTTTTCTGTACCCTTTGTCTATTTTTTGAGGGGGGGGTCCAGTCGTGGGGCCTGAACTCTGGGCCTGGGTGCTGTCCCTCAGCTCTTCAGCTCAAGGCTAGTGCTCTACCACTTGAGCCACAGCGCCACTTCCGGCTTTTTTTCTTTTTGCTTATGTGGTGCTGAGGAATCAAACCCAGGGCCTCAAGCATGCAAGGCAAGCGCTCTACCACTGAGCCACCTTCCCAGCCCGATGTCTTGTATATAAGTTTATCTGATCTGTGGAATGGAAACGGAATTACAGAAACAGTAGGACAAAGGATTAACTAATTCAATGCTGATACTCACTAAGCACTATTTGGAAATGAACTTTACAACTTGGGGGGAGAGGAGTGAGGAGGGCAAAGTAGGAGAAAATGAGGGAGGGGGTAACAGTGTTCAAAAAGAAATGTTCTCATTACCTGACTTATGTAACAGTAACCTCCCTGTTGATTGCCTTTACAATATATAATACAAAAATAAAGTGAATCCACATCCAAAAACAAAGCTGAGGGACAGCATCCAGTCCCTGAGTTCAAATCCCACTACCAACACACACATGCAATATATACTTATGTGACAATATATACATTTTTGTAAGAAAAGGAAAAGACAATGTACTTAAGGTTTCTGATATAAATAAAATCTTTTATTATGCAAAAATATGTAAGATATCTGTAGGCAACATTTTTATACTAATCCAGAATATAAAATATGTTCTGAACAAAACAGTGAAATATTTACAAACTCAATCCAAAATTTGAATGGAAGTAGCAAGGGAGGCAATCAGAATTGTCACAAAGGCTAGATGAAGGTAGGCTCTGAGTCTGAATCTATATGGCTGTAGTCTGACTATGAAAGGTTGATTTGGCTAGAATGCAAGCCACAGCATCATCTGGTAATCCTTAAGACTGATGTTCAGTCTTGTGGTACTAGGGAGAGGTCTTTACCTAGGGTTCTTCAATTTTTATTAACTGAGAGAGTGGTGGATTTGGGTGGTTTAGAAATACATACCAGAGGGGCTGGGAAGGTGGTTCAGTGGTAGAGTGCTTGCTTTGCATGCATGAGGCCCTGGGTTCCATTCCTCAGCACCACATAAACAGAAAAATCCAGAAGTGGCACTGTGGCTCAAGTGGTAGAGTGCTAGCCTTGAGCTGAAGAGCTAAGGGACAGTGCCCAGGCTCAGAGTTCAGGCCCCACATCCGACAAAGGAGAAGAAGGAGGAGAAGAAGGAGGAGAAGAAGGAGGAGGAGGAGGAGGAGGAGGAGGAGGAGGAGGAGGAGGAGGAGGAGGAGGAGGAGGAGGAGGAGGAGGAGGAGGAGGAAGAGGAGGAGGAGGAGGAGGAGGAGGAGGAGGAGGAAGAGGAGGAGGAGGAGGAAGAGGAGGAGGAGGAGGAGGAGGAGGAGGAGGAGGAGGAGGAGAAGGAGAAGGAGGAGGAGGAGGAGAAGGAGGAGGAGAGGAGGAGGAGAAGGAGGAGGAGAGGAGGAGGAGGAGGAGGAGGAGAAGAGGAGGAGGAGGAGGAGGAGGAGGAGGAGGAGGAGGAGAGGAGGAGGAGGAGGAGGAGAGGAGGAGGAGGAGGAGGAGGAGGAGGAGGAAGAGGAAGAGGAGAAGGAGGAGGAGGAGGAGGAGGAAGAGGAGGAGGAGGAGGAGGAGGAGGAGGAGGAGAAGAAGAAGGAGGAGGAGGAGGAGGAGGAGGAGAAGGAGAAGGAGGAGGAGAGGAGGAAGAGGAGGAGAGGAGGAGGAGGAGGAGGAGGAGGAGGAGGAGGAGGAGGAGGAGGAGGAGGAGGAGGAGGAGGAGGAGCGGGGCGGGGGGGGGGGAGAAATAAACATATTCCAGAGTGATACAATGGAACTCTCAAAATTCAATCCACAGTGTATGTGTGTTCCTCATTATAGTCACTGTTAAAATAAGCATCATTGGGTAATACAACATTGGCAATATTGATAAGTTCCCTTTTAGTTCCTCTAACTTTTCTGTAGATTGTCAGATTTAAGGCATAAACAATCATATCAACCGTGAGTACAGTTTGGCTAATTTTTCTCTGACCTGTGTGTCTTTTATTTGTACCTTATTGCAATCACTATGACCTCCAGTACAAAGTTAAAATGAAGTCAACATATTTGCCTTGTTAACGGATCTTTTGGACACAGCTTTAATAGTTTTCTTTGACTCTGAGATTATTTATTTGATTTGAATTATCCACATCACAGTTTTCCATTAGTCATAGAAATCAATGGTATTTCTTTATAAATTACAAAGTCAAATAAGGACATATAAAGGACTAATTCACTTTTTATTATGATGAAAGCTGTGGGATTTTACAGATACCCTTTGTCAAATTGAGGAAATTCCTTTTCATTTGTAATTTTTTAGGAGTTTTCGATTGGGATGTTAAATTTTCTCAATTGCTTTTCCTATACGTGTCAAGATAATCATATGTTTTCTCTCTCTTATTAATATTCTGACACATTGATTTTAATAAAATGTTACATTAACTTTTTTGTTCATTCCAGTGCATCTCTTGTTACTCTTGTGCAATTGTAAGAGACAAACATATACACAAGTTCCATCCTGAGGAGAATATTAATTGTTTAAGGGCTCAGAGCCCTCTGAAGCTACGGATTAGGTAAGTAGGTCACCAAGACCTGTAAAAGTGATAGATAGCTTTTGGGCAAAGGTACCTTAGAATGCCTGAAGATGAAGTGTAGCAATGGAGGGTGTACTTCATCCTACTAATTTCTCTCTTTTAAATTTCCTCTTAAAGAGGAGCCCCATAGGAACAAAGGAATCATGTTCTTCAAACATGGATTTAGGGTAGATTGGAACAGTAATGGGAGTGTGCACATCTTATCTTCTCACAGAGGGAACCTACTTTGAAGAGTGTACTTAGGTAGAAACCTCAAACTGCCACACCTTCTAGGTTCAACTCTGCATTCAGATAGCAGTTACTCTGTCTTAAATGTACTTCAGGCTTGTGATAATCATGGTGAGGGTACTAGAGCTGGAATATTTCTGACTAGTGAGGGACTCCTCTTGTAGATGACCATTACTCTGGTAGTCTCATTACCTTGGTTCTGATTCTCTCAGGACTTCAACAACCTGAGACTTTTACTACTCAATCCTTTTTTTTTCCTTTCTCTTGTTTGGGATGCCAGACCATTCCATCTTGGACCTTGGTGGTGGTGGTAGTTTGTGTGTGTGTGCGTGTGTGAACACGCATGCATGCCAATCCAGGGGATTGAACTCAGGGCCTGAGCACTGTCCTTGATCATTTTTGCTCAAGGCAAACATTCTACCAGTTGAGCTACAGCTCCAGTTCCAGCTCTTTTTTTTTTGGTGCTTAATTGTAGATAAGAGTTTCAAGTCACTGGCACCTGGTTTCTCTGTAACACAAAATTTCTGAAAAATGACTTGTATCAGAATTTTAAAGAACCTCTAAAATGAATAATAAAAAGACAAATAGGGCCAGATGTAGTGGCTCACATCTCCAATCCCACCTACTCAGGAGGTATGACAGCAGGAGAATTATGTTTCAAGCTCTCAAGATTTTTATGTAGGTGGCCCTATCTATAAAATAACCAAAGCTGGGTGCCAGTGACTCATGACTGTAATCCTAGCTACTTAGGAGGCTAAGATCTGAGGATCATGGTTCAAAGCCAGCTAGGCTGGAAAGCCCATGAGAGTCTTATCTCCAATTAACCACAGAAAAAGCTGCAAGTGGTGTTGTGGCAGGAGGAGGAGGAGGAGGAGGAGGAGGAGGGGGGGGGGTATGTAGAACACCTGCCTAGCAAACTTCAGGCCCTAAATTCATATACCCTAGTCCTACTAAAATAAAAACCAACAATAGCCTCCCACCTTATTCAAAATGAGTAAAAGGCTTGAATAGATATTTCACAAAAGAAGGTAAATGAATGTCCAGTGGGCACATGAAATACCATTTTTTATTAGATGAATATATCACAATGATATACCAGTTCAAATCTACTGTAATGGCTAAAAATGACTTCTACCATCAATTGTTAGTTAGACTGTAGAACAACCAGAAATATACATTTGTGCAAGAGTGAGTGGTACAATCACTTTAAATCTTGGCAGATTCTTATGAAATTGGCACACACCTATAATCCCAGGGAGTCTGAGGCAGGAGGATCATGAGTTCCAGGCTAACTCTGTGTACATGGTGAGATCCAGTCTCAAAAATACTCTAAAATAAAGACAATGTTAAATCTGTAACCTCTCTGCAATTCAGTTTCTATGTATTTTCTGAGAGAAAAGCACCTGTCTACACAAAGACTTGTACATAAATATTCTGAACAGCTTTATTCAAAAGAGCTACAAAACAGAACAATCCTAAACATCCAAGAGGATAACAAATAAACAATATGTAGAATATTAGTAAAATGGAATACTCTCCAGGAATCAGACACCAAGGAAAAGAGAATATTATTCTGTTTGCATGGAGATTAATTAAGGACAGGCAAGTCTACACCATGATCTACAGTGAAATATCTTTGGACGAGGGGTTGCTGGTTCTTTTCTCAAATGATGAAACTGCTCTCTACCTTATTAGAGATGTGGATTATACAAGTGTATGCATTTGCTAAAAGTTATCAAATTATAATCTTAAGATCACATGTGGGCATACCATACTATTTAAGTTTCATCAAAATAAAAGAATTGTTAACCTATGTTGAAATCTAATTGATAGACTTGTTTTTCACAGTGGTACATGATAATAATTCTGACATATTTGAGCAAATGAGTAAATAAGTTGAGGCATGTGTGAACCAGGACAATTCTTTTGAACAATAGAACTATTAATAATAGAACTATAAAGGGGGTAGATCTTGAATGTACTCTTCTATGTTGAGATACTATTGTGCTCACATGGTGTTTTGTTAGGGGAGGGGGTGGTATTAGTATTTGAAATCAAGGCTTCAGTCTGGCTATGCAGGTGTTCTACAACTTGAGCCAAGCCCTAAGTCCATTTTGCCATTTTTCTTAGCTTTTGCCAAAGCTGGCTTGGATCATGATCCTACTACCTATGACTCCTGTGTAGCTGGGATGACAGGTGTGCACTACCACACTCAGCTTTTTTTTTTTTTTTTTTTTTTGAGATGGAGTCTTCCTTACTTGGTGCTCAGGCTGGCCTCAAACTATAATCCTCCTCATCTTCAGTTCCTGTAGCTGGGGTGAATCATTCACCAGCACCACAGTTTTTAAACAATTGCGCTTGAATAATTTCTTTCTAAATGGATCTAGAATGGCCTGTGGTTTACATGAAAAAATACAATGTAGCGAAGTGACCATCCTAAGACATTCTTACTAAAAAATGCCTGGAAGCTTCCTTATTGGTGCTTTTTGGTGACCCTGAATTGCCGTGAAGGAATTCTGACTACTCTACTAGTGAAATCATGTAGAGAGGCTACATAGATAGGAGAGATCCTGAGACCATATGGCCAGCTGCACCCCAATAGCACCTCCAGTTAACTCTGACTGTATTGCTATGGAAGAGTTTGAGAGAGACTAGCAGAGAAATTGTCTAGTTGAGCTCAGTCACAAAACAATAAAACATAATGTTTATTGTTCAAAATCAATCATTTTTAGAGTGATTTGTTATACAACTACAGATTACTGAAAATGATAAAACTAATTAGATCGAATATAAACAATAGCTGAATTCAGGGGAAGGGTATATGAAAGTACCTTACAACTTTTCAACATGTTTGAAATATATAAAATAAGTGAACTTAAAGCTATACAATATTAAATTGAGACAATACAATTTCTGGAACAATTGTTTAGACATTCTGGGGGAAAAAAGTAAAATGAGGGCTAGGATTATGACTAAAGTGGCAGAGAGCCTTTCTAGCAAGCATGAGGTTTTGAATTCAAACTCCAGTAGTGAAAAGACAGACATACAGATAGACAGGAAGGAAGGAAGGAAGGAATGTTGCTTGCTTAAGAGTTTAAATCATTGGCCTAGCAGAAGACCCTTAGTTTAAACCACTAGTACCCTTCACATTCATCCTAAAGAATCTTACCTTTCATGAAATACTGAAATTTCTATATGTAATTATTTTAAAATACAACATTAATTTAGAAGTACCTGTGGAACAAAATGGGTTTAAAATCATTTCAATACAGGGTCAAAAATGTTTTGAATGTCAAAAAAGACAGTCAGAAAAGAACAAGGCCCTCAACCAGAAGTAAAAATTTTCAAATGATGGTTGGCACTTATGCAGATTAGTTAGCAGGAGAGTTATTCACTAAGTGAAAATAAGGGGTTTAGAGAAGATGGTTTTCACTTAATTAGGCTTAATTTCACTGAAAAACATCTCTAAATGGCTTGATGTAGAGGCTCAGAGGCACATCAAAAACCTCTTCAACATTCTACTTCCATGGGACTAGGTGGGACTTGGAGGATACCACTTGTTCTCCTAAGTAGCACCTTGTCTGACTAATTCCTATCCATTTTCCAGGTTTCAATAACATGCTACACATTTGCTACCAATTTAAATAGATCTTAAATGAAGATAGTGGAGTTTTGATTGCTAGGAGTCTGGGTTAAGCCTATAAATGAAGGCTCTGTATTCATTACTTTTGTTGCTGTGGCCAAATGCCTAAGAGAAACAACTTAAGGAAGGGAATTTATTTGGGCACATGGTTTCAGAGGATGCAGTCCATCACTTCAGAGAAAGCATGACAGAGAAGAGCTGCTTATGCCATGGCCACCAGGAAATAGAGCGATAAGAGTGTCTGTGCTGCAGGCTTTGCCTTTTGGGCCTCCTTTTATATCATATAGATTGAACCCTATGTGATAGTGCCTAACTTCAGGAAATACTGTTGGAGGTCCCATTGGTTAATCCTTTCTGGAGACACACTCACAAACACCCCAGAAGGTATATTTTACTAGTCTCCAAGGTACACTTAAGTTAACAAAGTTGGCAATCAAGATTAGCCCTCACAGGGTCTGTAGTTTTCTGCCTTTGGCAAACAGTGGCACCTGCCAGATAGACATAGGGTTCCATATTATTATTTTTTTCCTCAAAGACTGAGATGTCCAAATACAGAAGATTTAAAACCATCATTATAAACCAAACTCTATAGATGGAAGGGCTGAAAGATAGTACTCTCCAAAATTCTCCCTTTTAAAAAAAGTTCTGTACTCCTGGCAAGAAGAGACCAGCTGGACAGTAAACCTGAACAAGGAAGGGTGAAGGACTGTGAAACTCTTGCTTGAGGTACAAATGAAGATTTGGTTATTAAAGCCAAGAAAGGATGGTACAAAGCCAAAGGCAGATCCACTAGGTATAACATTTTAAAGGGTCAGTCATGAAACTGAGGTTACCAATCCCATAGATAATGTGAAAAAAAAAACCCTATTTGATCATCAATAAAAAAAAATCCAAGGATATTTCCTTCTAGGTATCAAAGCTATATTATAGAATTGACTGTTTGTGAGCCATAAGCCAGTAGTTTGAAGGTAGGAGAACTTATATGTCTGAGATGGTTTAAGTGCCAGGATAGAGAGGCTGAAATAAACCCCTTCCTTGTATTCCAGCTCCCTTGTTTAAAAAGGTAGAAATTTCTAGGTGGTAGACAATTATACTATCAGACAACAAAAGATAAGGGTCTGACCTGCTTCACTGGGTGATAGAAAATATAGATACAAAAATACTCATTTGTCCAACAAATATTTATTGAGTTTCTACTAGATTTGGTCCATATTCTAGGCACAAGAGTGATTTTAAATGGTGCATTAGTTCATTTTCCATTGCTATAATGAAACATATTAGGCTGAGTAACTTTATATATAAAAATAAGTGTATTTAGCTCTCACTTCTGAAGGTGCAAGAGCATGATGCTACCATTAGCATAGCTAAGGTGCCATGACAGATGGTACCACAGTGGCAGGAATGCATAGAGACGCAAGAGATAATATCACCAGACAGGAAGCCAAAGAGTTATTTAGAGGTTAGGTTTGGGATTTTATAGCTGTGTGTGTGTGTGTGTGTGTGTGTGGTGTGTGTGTGTGTGTGTGTGTGTGTGTGTGTGTATGTGTGTGTGTGCCAGTACTGGGGCTTGTCTCAGGGCCTGGACACTGCTTCAGCTTTTCTGCTCAAGGCTGAAGCTCTACCACTTGAGCCACAGCTTCACTTCTGGTGTGTTTGGGGGTTTTTTGGTGGTTAAGTGGAGATAAGAGTCTCATGGATTTTCCTACCTGGGCTGATAAGTCAAACATTGCTCCTCAGATCTCAGCTTCTGGAGTAGCTAGGATTATAGATGTAAGCCACCAGTGCCTGGACTGTTTTACTTTCTTGTTATTCATTTTTGTGAGTGTGTATTAATTAGTCCAAGGGCTTTCATCATGATCTTTTATATACATATATATATATATATATATATATATATAGAGAGAGAGAGAGAGAGAGAGAGAGAGAGAGAGAGAGTATTTTAATCAGAATAACCCTCTCTATTGCTTTCTCATTCCCCACCACCAACCACTGATTGATCACCACTGATCACCAAGATTCCTTATGCTGTCTTTATACATAGTTCAATGTATACTACTTCGAACAGTCCCAATTGTGTCGAGGTCTTGTTTTTATGAATCTTCCTTTTCCTTACCCTTTACAGCCTGTATTATACTCCTCCTTTTGTCACCATTCCATATTTCTTGGGTTCTTGTGTTCTCTCCCTTTACATGCTCTACTTTTTAAAGGAACTGCCTCACTTTTAGGCAGTAAGTCCTCAGGTCAGGAAGCTTCTCCTTCTGACCTGTATTGCTCATTGGGATGCCCAAAGGTCATAGCCCTAAGGAAAGGGTGTTCAGGACTCAGCCCATTGAAGGGATAGGATGAGAAGACCTTACTGATGGCTATTAAAAACATACCATCTGTATGCATGTGTTTCATCTCCTTTTAAGGGTTATCTTAGTGAGAGGAGAGAAAACATAGAAATTCCAAAGGCATTTTAAGGACATGGAACAGTCACAGACTTGGCCAGAAATTATAGGCTATTGAAATGAATTGAGCTCATTCTCCCCCAACTCTCCTGTTATCTCAGAGAAACTCATAAACCAGGAAGTTAATAAAGATCCTTCTCATCTCCTTCACTGCCACTTAAAGGAAGAGACAACAGATAACAAATATCTATTGATTACCACACAAACAGAGAAACCTGGAAACAGGGTAATGGAAGGTGGTGAAATTCCCTTCGGGCAGGTATAAATCAAAACAACTTAGATAAAGTAGGTCTAGCTGGCTGTGGGCATGACAGTCTCCTAGCTGGGACCTTAAGAATGAGTCAAATAGTCAAGTCATAGAGCCACTGAAAATGATAGAGAACAGACACACTTGAGAAGACTGGCAGCAAAAAGCAATTTGCTGAGATATACCCAGTTCAGAGGCAAATAAAAGCCAATACTACAGAGGTCAATTACTTGAAGCATATTATGTCAGAAGTTAGGCCAGGGAGGAGCCCTCAGTGAAGCCAGGATCTGGCAACAGTCATACAGGATGGAAGTCAGACTGAGGAAAGCTGAGAAATTCAGAGCACCATGATGGAAAAACAAAGACTGAAAGGAAAGCCAAAATCCAAAGCCAGGTAACGGGTCACCAAGCAGAGAAGAGAGAGGCGTAACAATTTGGTCTAACCTCAATCATTTCTGAGACTTCTCTGATTTTTAAAATGACAAGTGTCTGCAGACAATCTGGAGAGCAGCCTGAGAAAGAAGGAGAAGGCAAGAACATAAGGCAGTGCCAAAGATACTAGTTGTGGGAGGAAAGAAACAGGAGGATGTTGGTAATGGGGTAGGAAACTACACATACTGAGAGAGTAGCAGTAGAAAAAGAGTTAGAGAGTTAGCCACTAGTTAGGGTCTCATAAATGCCCCCATTACTAAAGAAAGGGGGAAAGCACATATGGTATATACATGTGTACATATGAGGGAAGCTAGGAGGAAGGCACAGAATCAGAAGGAAAGAGGTGAAAACTTACAGCAGAGGGAACCATCAGCTGCACTGGACATTATTGAAAGTGAACTAAGGAACTCAAGGGCAGCGATGGGAGGGAGGGAATGAGAGAGAAAGAGGGAATCGCTTTCACTAAGCAAAGGAAAGAAATGTACATATCACTTGATTTGAAAGAAACAGTTGTATTGTCAAAGTTTGTAGAGTTCATAAGCTTTATAGATCATGAAAATGACAATTTGCCTTGTGTAGGTTAAAATGTGTTTGTGACTTTAGCTAAATATCACTATCCTACAATATTGTGATATTTATGTAATCACTTAATCTCAATAAAAAAGAAAAGAAAATGCTTCAAAGAATTGACAGGTTTTGATCAATTTCTGTTGGTTACAGTTTTCAGAAGAGCTAGTCTTTGTGATTACACAGCAACATCCCAAGGGATGAACTAGTGTGACAAGAAAATATTACTGTTCCAGGGAGCTCGGAAGGTGGCTCAGTGGTAGAGCACTTGCCTTGCATGCCTGAGGCCCTGGGTTCGATTCCTAAGCACCACATAAGCAAAAAGAAAAAAGCCGGAAGTGGCACTATGGCTCAAGTGGTAGAGCGCTAGCCTTGGGCTGAAGAGCTGAGGGACAGCGCCCAGGCCCAGAGTTCAGGCCCCACGACTGGACCCCCCCCCAAAAAAAAAAAAAAATATATATATATATATATATATATATATATATATTACTGCTCCAAAGACCAATTTAAGGATTTTAGATTTATAGCGTTTTTTTTTTAATTTTTACTTTGGCTATAAAAGGTCATTTGACTTCTGTATGATGTAAATTTAAAATTAATGCATGGTTTGGTTTTTTTACTACCCTTTGGATTCTTCCCTATCATAGATGCCCCAAACCTCTACTTGTTATTATTTGTATTTCTATGGCTTTTTTTTTTTTTGTCGTTCATGGTACTGGAGCTCTGAACCTGGGCACTGTCCTTGCACTCTTCAGCTCAAGGTGGGCACTCTACCGCTTAAGCCATAGCACCACTTCCGGTTTTCTAGTAGTTTATTGGAGATAAAAAGCCTCACAGACTTTTCTGCCCTGGGTGGCTTTGAATCATGATCCTCCAATCTCAGCCTCCTGAGTAGCTAGGATTACAGACATGAGCCACCAGCACCCTGCTTATTTCTATGACTTTTGTAAGTAAAAGGTTTATATGGTTAAATACAAAAAGAAAAAGAAAAGGGAAAAAGAACTAGAGAATAGTAACTTGTGGAATTCCATTTCCTTTACCACCAAAGACTCAAGACTACCTTTCCATACTTTCTCTTCACTTTTAAAAGTCTGAGACGAGGGCTGAGTAATAGAGAAGACAACTACCTACTTGTCACATCTTCTAAGCACCTGTGGTAGTATAGGTACCATCTGGCTCAGTGTATCAGCAGTCAGATGTCTATAGAAGTGAGTTGAATAGAGGAATAGGTAGGTAGGTCTAAGAGTAGCTTGCTGCTTCTTTAGCCTCATGATCCTGCTTTATCCAATAATGTGTAGTTTCACAAGTGCAGTGTGTTGCTTTACATTTTCAAAAGTTTGCATATTATGCCCTGTTCCTAAAATTTTCTTTCTTCCTACTTGGCTATTTATTTACATATGTGTTCTCCCACCATTGATTAGAAATGATGAAGTGAATTTGAGAAACTGACAAAGTATAGAATTTGGAAAAATGCATATACGCTTGTACAGCCAATATTTTTCAGGTCTACGGACTTTCTTCCGAATGCTAGCCATCGAGTTTTTCATTGAAAATCCATTTTACTCAGGGAATCCCATGATCCCGGAGGCCATTATCTTCTTCATTCTTGTATCCCTTAATCCCAAACATACAGTTTAACAAAATAAGTCAATGGAAGAATAATGCAATAGTGAATACTGAATGCTATGGTGAAGCAACAAAAAGATAGAAGTCATGGTTGCTGTCATCAAGAGGCTTAGAGTTTGATTAGACAACTATTGGTACATCTATGCTATTGCAGTTAACAGTCAAATACAAAGTGTGAGAGGTGGTAGAAACACAGACTAGGAAGTCATACATCCATCAGGCAGATCATAGAAGCTTACAGTTCCCTTACTCTCCCCATCACCAGCTCAGAACTTCTGCAATTATTCCAGAGTGCCTCCGATTTGTCTGCTCCCCCTTACTTTCACTAATCCTAATCCTCTAACTCCACTTTAGATAGGAAACTAGCAGGGTGCCAGTGGCTCACACCTAAAAATTTACAACCTGGAAAACTAAGGGATATGTAAAGCATTAAGATTGATTCATTGATTGATTGATTAATTGATTGATGTCAGTTGTGGGGCTTGAACTCTGGCCCTGGGTGCTGTCCCTCAGCTCTTCAGCTCAAGGCAAGAGCTCTACCACTTGAGCCACAATGCTACTTCCGGTTTTCTGGTGGTTAATTGGAGATAAGAGTCTCATGGGCTTTCATGCCTAGGCTGGCTTTGAACCGTGATCCTCATATCTCAACCTCCTGAGTAGCTAGGATTACAGGCGTGAGCCACCAGCACCTGGATGTTTTATTTTTTATTTTTGCCAGTCCTGCAGCTTGAATTCAGGGCCTGTGCACTGTTCCTGAGCTTCTTTTGCTCAAGGCTAGCACTCTACCACTACAGCCACAGCACAACTTCTGGCTTTTTCTGTTTATGTGTGGAATCAAACCCAGGGCTTCATGTATGCTAGGCAAGCACTCTACTACTAAGCCACATTCCTTGCCCCTGCTCTGCTTCTTTTCAATTTAATTTTAAGTAGTTGTACAAAGGAATTGTCTTTTAAAAAAGCAGTGTATGAATACAATGTATCTTGCTCCGTATCACCCTTTTCAACTGTCTCAGCTATCCCTATCCAACCCACCACTTCCTTCACTCTTCTTAATTTTGTAGGATATACATTGAATTCTTTTTTAATATATTTTATATATATATTGAATTCTTGACCACATTCTTCCCTTCTTCTCCATCTACCCCTTTCCTCTTGACCTCATTACACCCCTTTCAAGTACCCACTTCCCGGTGTTTATCTTGATGAGCTTTGAAAGTCTGTAATACTCTTATCTGCAATTAACCAACAATAAGCTGGAAGTGGAGATGTGGCTCAAATGGTAGGGCACCAGCCTTGCATGGAAAAAATGCTAAGGAAAAGCATGAGGCCCAGAGTTCAAGCCCTAGTATTGGTGTGTACACACACAATAGGAAACTAAGTTGTTCCACATCCCCTAGTTGGATGGCCCATTTGAACATGCTCTTCTGGTTTCTCTTCTGGTTTGAATAGAACACTTTCTACTGGACATGATTTTTGTACATTTTCTTCCTAGTTCATAATGTGAAACTGCTTCATTTCCTTCCCCAACTCAACACTGCTACTAGACCTGTTCTCTGCTATAGATTTCCTAAGTCTGATTTTTCAGGACCCAGTCATCCTCATCCTTGTCCCTATCATGACCTCCCTGCCCCCAAAAGGTGGTCATGCACACTTTTAAGATTAACTACACAGACTTTGAATTATTCTCTGAATTGTGCCTCTGCTAGTATTATGCTCTGTAACTTTAAAGAGGCCACTAACCTTCCTAAACTTCAGTTTCTCAATGGGCAATAGCGGCTCATGTCTGTAATCCTAGCTACTCAGTTGGCTGAGATCTGAGAATTGCGGTTCGAAGTCAGCCTGGGCAAGCATGTCCATTAGACTCTTATCTACAGTTAACTCTCAAAAGTTTAGAAGTGAAGTTGTGGTGTGATATACACAAGACAGTATGTTGGAAATGATAGAAAATTGAGAGGAGAGGTAAAATTACCTTACTTATGTAATTGAAACCCCTCTGTACATCGCCTTGACAATTAAAAAAAAAGTGGGTTGTGGCTCAAGTGGTGAAGCACCAGCCTTGAGAAAAAAAGCTCAAGGACAGCAGCCAGGCCCCAAGTTCAAGCCCCAGGATTGGCACAAACACACAAGCAAAAAAAAAACCCTAAACTTCAGTTTTTCATTAAAATGGAAATATTAATAGAAACTTATTTACTTATTTAGAAGGTTGAGTGAATCCCATGAGATAATGTACATAAAGTTAAGTTTAAATATTAGGATGTCATCAACATCCTGATCAAAATATAAACATACCGTGCTTTGGAGATGAACACAAATTTGGAATTTTAGTTCATGATTATGGTAAAGGGACTAATATGGAGTCTCAGAAACTTAGCAGTCATTTGATAGATGATTGGAAGAAATCCTCACCAAATCTTATAGCAAAGAGTATTTGAGAAGGGTTGCCAATGACAATAATGGCTCTGGGTGGAGGGAGAGTGGCACAAAGGGTTTCAGTATATAAGAGGAGGGGGCTTTCTGAAATTCTTGGTGGAGGTGGGTACAGGCTCAGTGGCTCATGCATGTAATCCTAGCTACTTAGGAAGCTGAGATCTGAGGATCATGGTTCGAAGCCAGACTGAGCTGCAAAGTCCATGAGTCTCTTATCTCCAATTAACTACAAAAATGCCAAAAATGGAGCTGTGGCTCAAGTGGTAGAGCACAAGCCATAAGCACAAAAAGCTGAGAGACAGCACCCAATCTCTGAACTTAAGCCCCAAGACTGGCACAAAGGAAAAAAAGAAAAAGAAATTCTTTGTGGAATCTCCTGACCTAAAAGCTTACCCATCTACTGCTCTAATCTAAGACTGAGCCAAAGACAATAGTGCTGCATGCTGGTGACACATGCCTGTGATTCTAGCTACTCAGGAGGGTAGTGTCTGAATGCCCCCGTTCAAAGCCAGACCCAGCAGACATATCCAAGAGGCTCTTATGTCCAATTAATTAGAAAAAAAGCCAGAAGTGCAGGTATAGCTCAAGTAATAGTGTCAACCTTGGCTGGGGGTGGGGGAGATGCTAAGGAAGGGCCCTGAGTTCACTCCCCAGTACCAGCACACATAATAAAAGCAATAGTGTCTGAAGGCAAATAAATGATCTAGTGTGATTCTCACCTTTGGAGGTGCATGAGAATCACCTCAAGAGATTCTTAAACCATAGATTCTGGCATTACTTAATGTCAGAGTTATTGATGTCTGGATGACTAAGGGTGAATTTAGAGAAAAGAAACTTTCCAACCTTCATTCATCAATGCCTGTCCATGTCTTTAGTTATATAATCCCTCCTATCCTTCCTTGACATACAAACTATAGACTAATAGTTGTCAAACTTTTGTGCCTAAGAGAATCAGAAGCATCCTATGAAGAGTCCTAATGAATCGGACTCTGACTCCAGATTGAATGAATCAGAATACACGTGGATGAAGTCTGTGTGTTTGAATTTTTCCCAACCAACTCAAGGTATTTGGTGTTTACCAAAGTTTGAGAGGATCACAATAACTATAAACTCTTTAGGACAAAAGGTTTTGCTCTGCTAAGGTCCTTTTTGAGATCTCTCCAGTTCATTTTAATTGTTAAAAGGTCAAGATAAGCCCGCTGCCAGTGGTTCATGCCTGTAATCCAAGCTATTTAGGAAGCTGAGATCTGATGATCATGGTTCAAAGGTATCTCCAGTTAATGATCAAAGAGCCAGAAGTAGTAGAGCGACAACTTTGAGCAAAAAAGCTAAGGGACAGCACCCAGGCCCTGAATTCTAGTTCCCCAACTTGCACACAAGTCAAGATAGTGGCTATTATGTCTTAGGAAGACATAGTTAAAAAGAAAAACAACTCATCTGTGCTGAAGAAGATGAGAGGTCTAAGAGAACTCCTGACTTCTTTATCAAGAATTGCGATGGAGGGCTGGGAAGGTAGCTCAGCGGTAGAGTGCATGCCTTGCAAGCATGAGGCCCTGGGTTCGATTCCTCAGCACCACATAAACAGAAAAAGCCAGAAGTGGCGCTGTGGCTCCAGTGGTAGAGCGCTAGCCTTGAGCTAAAGAGCTGAGGGACAGTGCCCAGGCCCAGAGTTAATGCCCATGACCAGCAAAAAAATAAAAAAAAAAAAAGAATTGCGATGGTGTGTTGCAATGGTCATACAGGATATTGAACTGGAATAGGCAACTGTTACAGGAATTCTGGTTTGAAAAATTTATGGCCTTTGAGATTGATTGAGCTTTACACCTGGAGATGTACTCCAAAGCAAATAGCGGCTACTTCAGACTTTTCAGAGACCAAAAGTCATCAGCTTAGAACAGCCTTATTCTCAGGGGATAAGAAAGGAAGAAATGTACCTGGGGTTGATAAGGGGAAATCCCTGTGTTCTGAAAAAAAAATGTATGAACACATTGATTCTACAAATTTAACCAACATCTCTAAATGTAAAGAATATTATACTAATGACTAGTAAGAGTTATTCATGCCTCACTTATTTGTTCAAAAATGTATATATTATGCTTCATCCTACATGTCAGGTACTATATTAGGTTCTGGGAATATAAGAGTGAGAAAATTCTGGTCTTATTCAAGTAAGGGAATAGGATAAGAAGAGAAACAAATGAATAGAATACCACAACTATAACAAGTGTCACTAATGAGAGATTAGAGGGACCATGAGACCTAGCCAGAGAGGTCAGTAAAACCTTCACCTAGAAAAATATTATTTAACTGCTGATGATCAGGTGTGGAGTAGAGGACTTGCAGGGGTAAAAGAAGGAACTTCTAGTCCTTGATAACACAATAGGTCTTGGGGCCTGAGGGAGCATGGTAACAATGGGGATGTCTGAAGCTTGCAGCATAAGTGGAACTGATGTAAGATTGGAGGTATATTAATTTTCCTGACTTTAGAATATGTAATCAATGTTTAAAAAGACACAAACCTTTCATCTCCATTCATCTGAAAAGTTAAGGAATATAGTCACTTTGGAAGATAGTTTGGCAGTATGTTGAAAGCTAAACAGTCCTACCATGTGATCCAGCATTACATGATCATTCTAATTTTCTCTTCTCATATATCTAGCAATTCCTATTCTACTCCAACTAGAGAAATCTGACACCTGTTATTCAACATCCATTTACTTATTTAATTCCAATACATATATATATATATATATATATATATATATAGTAGCATTAGAAGTATATTCCTGTGGGAAACAATTTTATCAACTACAATATGAAAGTGATGAAAGCACCTCTGAATATACTTGAAGAACACTTTGAAAGACAAAAGTTCAAATAATTTGGCTTTGTTCAGTAAGAGTTTTTATATAAAACATTAACTGGATTTAATGGGGGAACAATTATGTCAAAGTTTATTTATTTATTTATTTTTTCCAGGGCTGAGGACCGAACCCAGGGCCTTGCGTGTGCCAGGCGGGCGCCCTTCCGCTGGGCTAAACCCCCAGCCCTTTAATCAAAATTTATACTACTGAGTTAGAGATTCCTATACTTAGTTCTGAAATAATTAAAAATAATAGAGACTTTTATAACCAGCTTTCTCTCATATTGGGAATAAAATCTGTTAGATGATTGTAAACCACTGGATCCCTAAACATCTTTGTCTATATGCCTCCATTAATCATCTATTTCATATATCTATTTGAAGACTCTCAGTTCTTCCAGTATTGAGCTTGCCACATTTTACTTCTGTTTGAACTTGCAGTGACACTGTGGAATTGTTAGCTCATTATAGACATAACATTTATTATCACCGAGGACTTAATTGTTAGGTATTGTTATCAGATTTTTTTTGAAGAAATACTTTTGATAGGAGGAAAGAATAGCTTTTGTAAAATGTGACAATAAAGCCTAACATGGACCTTTGACTATTAAGAATTTTAACCATGTTGTTAAAAGTCTGAAATGGGTAATTAATGGAATTATCTGAGACACAAAACAAGAATTTCAATGTAGCATTTGTCTTTATCAAATTAAAGGAGCAAGTTATAGATGAAGTTTGGAAAAGCTTGTCATTTTCCCACATGTGGTTGTTGCTGATTTGATATTCCTCTTAAGCCTATAGCTTTGTAACATTCTACATTGACAATGTTGAGCCCTTCTTCCTGGCTGCCGTGAGGTGAGCATAGTGTTGCATAATGCCTTGTCACTATGATGCTCTGCCTTTCTAGGAAAAATGGAACAGCCTATGATGGACTGAAACAGTGAGCTGAAATAAACTGTTCAGCTTTTGTTTTTCTCAGTTATTTTATCACAACAATGGAAAACTGACTAATACAATAATCACAAATTCACAATGGAGAAAAGACAGCTGCTTCAATATCTACATATAGATAATTGAATCTGGATCACTATCTCTCAACCACTACAAAATGGAGCAAAAATCTTGATGTAAAACCATCTATACCTAAGGCAGAGCATCATAGTGACAAGGCATTAAGGAACATTATGCTCACCTCATGGCACCCAGGAAAGAAGGGTTCAACATTTGTCAATTTAGAATGTTACAAAGCTATAGGCTTAAGAGCAACAACCACATGTGGGACAATGACAAGCTCTTCCATTCAAACTTCAGCTAAGACTTGAAAACTAGAGGAAAACATAGGGGAAACATCAAAATATAGGCAGAGGTGATGATTTTCTGAACATGACTCTAATAGCTCAGGAAATAAAAGCAAAAAATGTTAAATGATATATCAAATTTAAGAACTTCTGCAAAATAAACAGAGTAGAAAGGTAGCCTACATGATTGCAAAATGCTTTGGCAGGTATTTATCTAACAGAGGACTACCATCAAGGATATATAAAAGACTAAAACATTATCAATGAAATAACAAGTAATCCAATTCTACTTTAGATAAGAGACCCTTGTCTGTCGTGTGGCTAGTAAAGATCTTCTCCCAATACGTGGGCTTTCTATTGATCTTGCTAGCTATGTCCTTTGCCATGCAGAAGCTCTGCAACTTCATGCAATCCCATTTGTCCAACCTTTCTTTGATTTGTTGTGTTTCCGGGTCTCTATTCAGTATGGAGGTTCCTCAAAAGACTTCACATAGCTCCCCTATGACCCAGCAATCCCACTTTTGGGCATTTACCCAAATGTTTACAAACAAGACCACACTAAAGCTACCAGCACAACTATGTTTATTGCAGCATTATTTACCATAGCTAAGATATGGAACCAGCCCAGATGCCCCTCAGTAGATGAATGGATCAAGAAAATGTGGTATATATACACAATGGAATTCTATGCCTCCATCAGAAAGAATGACATTGCCCCATTTGTTAGGAAATGGAAAGACTTGGAAAAAATTATATTAAGTGAAGTAAGCCAGGCCCAAAGAAACATAGGTCCCATGGTTTCCCTTATTTGCAATATCTAGTATATGTATGAGTCAAGTGGAAAAGGTCAGATAATGTGATGTTAGGAAAATGAACCCTTAGATATGTATTTTAATGTTTTTTTTCTTTCATACATTTGTTTCTAATGCATTTATAAGATTATCTCTTTTTTGCTTTGTATGTCCCTCCCCCACAGTATAACCCCTGCCTTCACTATATTTGATGTCAGTATAACTTGTGGAGGAGATGGGGAAAAACCAGTTGTTTAAGGATACAGGTGGACCTGTTGCAACAATGAGAAGTACAAGTTGTCATGTCAAAAACGAGCTTTACAATGTTGGTGGGTGGGGGGGAGGAAGCGGGGAGGATTGGGGGGTGGGGTGGAGGGGAGGCTGGAAAGGGATGTGAAGGGTAAACAAAGGAGGAGGCTGCAATGCTTGGTAAGAAATGTACGCATTCACCTGCCCATGTAATTGTAACCCCTCTGTACAGTGTGTTCACAAAAAAATAAATAAATAACAAAAAAGAAATGTAAAAAAATTTTTAAAAATAAAAAAAGAAATAACAAGTAATCCAATTAGCACATCAGCAAATAATCTGTATAGATATTTCTCAAAAGAAGTACAAATGGTCAATGGATGTATAAAAATGCTCATCATCTTTAATCATTAAAGAAGTGAAAATCAAAACAATATTGAAACTGGAGACAGGACAAATAAGGAAATACAGTCATTGTATTCAATATATATTATGTATAAATTGAACTATGTAACTTGTGTGTAGGGATGAATGCCCACAAAAAATATACTCATAACTTGATTTAAGAATTGTAACCCCATTGTATAACTCCTTAATAATAACAATAAATTAAAAAATAAAAACTAAAAATGAAAAAATACCATATTAAGATTACCTTACTACAGTCAGATGACTATTATTTTTAAAAAGTAAATAAATAGCCGGGCGCTGGTGGCTCACGCCTGTAATCCTAGCTACTCAGGAGGCTGAGATCTGAGGATCGCGGTTCAAAGCCAGCCAGGGCAGGAGAGACCGTGAGACTCCTATCTCCAATAAACCACCAGAAAACCGGAAGTGGCGCTGTAGCTCAAGTGGTAGAGCGCTTGCCTTGAGCTGAAGAGCTGAGGAACAGCGCCCAGGCCCAGAGTTCAAGCCCCACGGCTGACAAAAAAAAAAAAAGTAAATAAATAAGCAACAAATACTGTTCTAAACAAATACTGGTCTAAATGTGGAGAATTGGATATTTAAAGATTGTTGCTGATGGGGCTGGGAAGGTGGCTCCGAGGTAGAGTGCTTGCCTTGCATGCCTGAGGCCCTGGGTTCGATTCCTCAGCACCACATAAGCAAAAAGAAAAAAGCCAGAAGTGGTGCTGTGTCTCAAGTGGTAGAGCACTAGCCTTGAGCTGAAGAGCTAAGGGACAGCACCCAGGCCCATAGTTCAGGCCCCACGACCGGACCCCCCCAAAAAAAATTTTTAAAAAAAGATTGTTGCTTAGGAGTATAGAAAGGAATATGGAAATTCTTCACAAAACTAAAAAATCCAATATAATCTGACCCAGCTATACCATTCCTGGGCAAAGTATTGAAATCAATATACAAAAGAAATACCCTGTTATGCCTTTGTTATTGGTACTACTTGCAATAGCCTAGCTATACAAATCAGCCCAGGTGCCTGTGAAAAGGTGACTGGATAAAATATGATATATGCATATTTGTGTGTACCCATACACACACATACACACACAAATCTCTTAATGGGATTTTGTTCAGTCATACAGAAGAATGAAATATGGTCATTTGAAAGAAAATGAGTGAGACAACTGATCATCATGTTAAACAAAATAACCCAGACATAGAAAGACAAGTATCATATGTTTCTATTATATGGGAAAACAAAGAGAAAATTATCTGAAAGTAAAAGAAGAATTATTCGGGGAAAAAAGGGGATTGAGGTGAGGGAGGAAAGAAAGGGTAGCAGGAAGGGTGGAGGAAGTTAAGGTCTGACGCATGCATAGATAAAAATATCTTTATGAGGGCTGGGAAGGTGGCTCAGTGGTAGAGTGCTTGCCTTGCATGCTTGAGGCCCTGGGTTAGATTCCTTAACACCACATAAGCAAGAAGAAAAAAGCCGGAAGTGGCGCTGTAGCTCAAGTGGTAGAGCGCTAGCCTTGAGCTGAAGAGCTGAGGGACAGCGCCCAGGCCCAGAGTTCAGGCCCCACGACCGGACCCCCCCCCAAAAAATATCTTTATGAAAAACACATTCACTTGTAAGGTTTAGTCAATTTTTTTGGTAGATGTGGGGCTTGAACTCTATTAGTAACTACAGACTATCTACAAGTCTGAAAACTAGCTATCTGGCTTGCTTGATTGGTTACTGTTGATAATAGTATGGTTTCCTAGGCAGGCCAATTGCTGTAGATTGTGGGTGAGACTTGCTTTTATACCTGGTCTGGTCACTGGTTTTTGTTTGGTTTGCTTTTGATTTTTCTTGTATATTTAGTCTCTTAACATGAAACCTCTGTGTGCTTAAAGTCTATATAGATCCACAAAGGGGAGGTAGTGATAGAGAAGTGAGGAAAACCTAAGCCATGACTAAACTATGAGCTGTAAATGGTACTTAGCCTACCCTGAAGGTGGTAAAGCAGATGGTGTTACCTTTGGGGCTTACTTGCATGTTTTATGTTCTGCCTTTTGGGGAGTTTGTATCTTGTTTGAGCATGTCCCTAGGTGCCCCATCATTCATGGAATAGCCTCCCTGGCTCCTCTTCATATTGCTAGTTGGAATTCAGGACTTCTGAACTCCTTCTACTCTCTCTCCTGCTCTTATCATGTAGTCCAGAAGACAGACTTGTCTAAGTGGACAACTAGTCAACAAGTTCATACTCACAAGGTGTGTATAGAAGAGGGATAAATGTGTCCTTTATCCAGCAATATGCTAGGGTCCTTTAGTAGCAGGACCTTTGTGTGAGCCAGGGGAATAATTTAAATTCTGGGAATCTAAACCAAGCAGGAAAATAGAGGAGGGTATGATAGTAGAGGAAGATAAGTGAAGGCATTCAGTCTACATGAGAATATCTTGTCTGTTCTGCCTAGGTGTAGAATGGCTTCATGATTCACATGGCCCTAGTTAAACACTTTACAAACTATGTTCCTACTCCTAAGATATGCTTGTGGGATGTCAAATTACACATTACATTTCCAGGAATATACTGGCATGCTTGAGATTTTGTTCACTTCTAACTACCTTGGTACCTATAAGAGAAGCATTAGCAATGTAGTAGTGGCTTTAATTTCTGCTTTCTTTATTCTCTCCTGGAGGAATACATTTTCTTCTTCCTTCACCTCTCCATTGTTTTTGCTTATACCATAAAGAGTAAGCAAAAAGGTGATTGTACCCAAAATAGAAATCTAGAATTATATCTAGTACAACCAATTAATACCCTTCATTTTCATGTCTTCCCTTTTTTGGTCATCATGGCAGAGGGGGTATTCATGTGAGACTAAGGAAATTAATATATTCAACTTATGTTAGGAGGAGACCCAAATGGGTTAAAACAACCAGATGAGCTCAAGGCCTTTTTATTCTATTTAGTTTTTTAAAATTTTCATTGTAAAAGGTGATGTACAGAGGTTATAGTTACATAAGTCAAGTAATGAGCACATTTCTTTTTAAACAGTGTCACCCCCTCCCCCATTTTCTCACTCCCTTCCTGACCCCCTCTCCCGCCCCCCAAGTTGTGTAGTTCATTTCCAACATAGTATCTAGTGAGTATCACTGCTGAATTGGTTCACGTTTTGTCCTACTGTTTCTGTGCTTCTCTTACCCCTCCTCAAATCAGATAAACTTACATATAAGACAAAGGGTACGGAAATAAAAAATAGTGACAAAGGGAATAAACCAAAGAAAAAAGAAAAAAGAACCTCAAACAGTACAATTAAAAACAACTCTTGTTTCCATTTCTTGGAGCTCATTTCATAAGCATCATTTTATATGATCCTATGCACATAGCTATTGAGCCCTTGTGATCCTCTCCCAAGAATATCCTCCTTTGCTCTCACTGTGTGAATGCTTAGAGTCCTGTTTAATTTATCACTTCCAAGTGTAGTTTTTGTTGTTTATTATCTATTGAGTTTACTTGCATATTTATAGGCATATTCTAATTATTACAAATGAGTCAGCCCAACACCTTAAAGTCAACTGTGACAACATTGCAAACAAAGAAAGGGATTCCTATCCTGAGAGAGCTTTCCAAGTATTTCATTAACCATCTATGTGAGCCCATACTAAGTTGGGTTCCCAGAGTTAAAAGGAAGCTGATGATATTTTGCTTATCATTCAAGGCTATTAAGTGCCCTTCATCATAAATTTGATGGCTTTTAAATATGGCAGAAGAGAGACATAAAGAGAAGTTAACTACTGTGATGGAATATTCCCCAAAGCAGAATTCTGCTTTTGCTTTCAAGCCATCGAAGTAGTGACTCATTTTATTTTTGAAATTGTAGCTAATGAGCTACATAGGGAAAAGAAGAGATGAAATCCAAATACTCTAAATTAATTAGAGGAAGAATAAATTTCATTTACCACACACACACACACACACATTATATCTTGCACTTTTAAAATTCATTACAAGGCTCACTATGAATAACAACAACTCTATCACTATGTTTTTATGGACACACTCCCTTACTCATTTCCCTTCCAAAAAAACCCATTTGTCTGTGTATTCCCACAATGCACACACTTTTTTTTATTTTGTGAAAAGAATCAAGCAGAAACATTGTTGTAAGTCCCATTTATGGAGATTTAGGGGTGTTTTCCAATATTCACACTGGCATGTAGTTATAAAAAGTATGCTTTCCTCTGTGGGGACACTGTGAATTATAATATGTTTTTCATTCTTTCAGGACAGAAATACTAATTTGGCTGGAGAAGCTGAACTTGATTAAGCAGGAAGAAATGTGATGGGAAGTTGTGACATAAAGAATAGAGGGAGTGGGGGAAAGGAAGATGCAATTCACCATGATGAAGTGTTTTTTTTCCCTACTTTTCTTTTGCATGTGCATGTGCTGGTCGTGGGGCTTAACTTGGGGCCTGGGCACTGTTCCTCAAGGCTAGTGCTCTACCATTTGAGCCACAGTTCCACTTCTGGCTTCTTGGTCATTAATTGCAGATAAAAGTCTCAGTAACTTTCTTGCTTGAACTGAAGTCCTCAGATCTCAGCCTACTGAGTAGCTAGGATTACAGACATGAGCCACCTAGCCATCTTCCTACTTTATTTTTAATTTTGCAATTGTCAGAGATCAAACCTAGAGTCCATGCATGGTAGACAAGAACTCTCCCACTGAGCTACACATCTAAGCCACCAACAGGGGCTTTTCACTGGTGATTCTTGCATGCACTGGGACATAAGCCCCATATTTGTTTATTTCTTTATTTCCCAAAGCATTTATTTGGTGGGGTAATTTATGTATAGAAAGTGGCTTGCAAAAAGTCTCAGGAAATTGGTTGAAATTGACTCTGAATGCAGCTGGAGGCTAAACGGAAGCAGGTCCGTAGTTTATTCTGTAATATTGAACTCAGGTTGAAATGATTTGTTTACCACTTCTGAAAAGACTATTTTACTTGGACATCAAGGTTCTTCACAATTGGGTCCCAGTTTTTTTAAAGGAATCTCCTGTGTTCCCAAGCATCACCCCTCTTTTGGAGTGACTCTTCTACTTGTCCAAATGCATCATGTGTACTCATGTCTTCGTGGGTTTCCTTATATATACTCCCTAGCTTGGCTTTCTTTATCCTTTCTCTTTTGCAACTATCTCAGAGCTCAAGGCTCACACCACATGACATGTCTCCGATTTCTTTTTGAATATTCAGCACTCCCACCAACCCACTGTGGTGAGCTCCTCTGACCTTATACTACCACTCATTTGTCTCACTGGTAAGCAGTGACCTCCTGCTCACCTCTCAGACACCAGATATTGTCTGTAGTGAACATAAACTGTCTGATTCAGGCTTCGTATGTATTTGGTTTGGCTCACAGGATTTTTTAAAACTCAGCCAATACTTTTTTAATTGGGAGATTTAATGTTTTAAAAATCAATATTTCTTTCTCTTGAAAACTAGAAGATTGGGCAATCCTGGGCTTGCATTCCCACATGATAGTGATTGGCTGGAGCTAAGTCATATCTTTCCCCTGCAGATAGCATGCTAGCCCTCTTCATGGCTTGCCTTATTCAACTTTATTACTTCCTTAGTCCCTGTGTAGATTTGAGTTTACAGTTTGTACTCATAGATTAGGATAACTGCTGGGATGGTGCTTTAACTGACTGCTTTATACACCCCCAGTGAGATTTACTGAGGTATGATTGAGAAGTAAAATATGTATCTGTCAAGTGTGCAACCTTAAGATGACAGAAAACAAAACAAAAAGATAACCATAAAATTCTACCATTTGGAGGAATATTATAAAATTTGGAATTTGATATTTCTGTCTATTGTTAAAAGCTCTTTGAAATGCCCAGCTCTTCATTTTATTTTCCTGGTAAACTATATAAGTTGATGCTTATAGAGAAACAATTTTTTTTTCCAGTCCTGGGACTTGAACTCTGGGCCTTGGCACTGTCCCTGAGCTACTTTTGGTCAAGGCTAGCACTCCACCACTTGAGCCAAAGCACCACTTCTGGCTTTTTCTGTTTATGTGGTACTGGGGAATCCAACCCAGGGCTTCATGCATACTAAGCAAGCACTCTACCACTAAGTCACATTCCCAGCCAAGAAACAAATTCTTATAAATAAAAAAAATTATTGTAAACAATAAAAATAAAGTGTACAACTTGATTTGTTATATGTATACATTATAAAATAATCACTGCAAGTAGTGACACTGTCCAAAAAGAAATGCACTATGGGCAGGCACCATTTGCTCACACCTACTCAGGAGGCTGAGATCTGAGGATCCTGATTCAAAGCCAGCCCATGGAGGAAAGTCCCGGTGAGACTCTTATCTCCAATTAACCATGCAAAAACAGGAAGTGGAGCTGTGGCTCAAGTGGTAGAGCATTAGCCTTAAGCACAAAGAAGCTCAGAGACAATACCCAAAGCCTGAGTTCAAGCCCCACAACCGACAAAAAAGAGACAGAGAGAGAAATGTACTCTTTGCATTAATTATGTAACTGTAACCCTTCTGTACATCACCTTTATAATGACAATAAAAAATCTTTTAAAGAAAAATAAGCCAGGTGCTGGTGGTTCAAGCCAATAATACTAGCTACTCAGGAGGCTGAGATTTGAGAATCAGTGTCTGAAGCCAGGCAGGGCAGTAAAGTCCATGAGACTCTTTTCTTTTTCTTCCATATATATTTTTATTATAAAAATACTGTACAGAGGGGTTACAGTTACATGAATAGGGTAATGAGTACATTTCCATGAGACTCATCTCCAATTAATCACAGAAAAAGCCTGAAGTGGCACCATGCCTTGGGACAGTTCCCAGGCTGAGACTTTGAGCTCCAGGGCCAGCAAAATAGTAATAGGAGGAGGAGGAGGAGGAGGAGGAGTAATCACTGCAATCAAGCAAATTAAAATATCTGTATGGACATACTCTTTGTTGTTTTGTTCCTGTGGTGAGATGTTCACATACATGATTTAGTAATAGTGACCATAATGTACACTATATCTCTAGCAAGCATTGTTACCTCCTCCCTTATTTTCCCCTTACCATCACTTCCCTCCCTGCCTCTCCAACTCATCCCGCCCCTCCCCCCACCTTGACATTGTAACGTTAGTTTTCAATATAGTGTCCTGTACATGTCTTTATCACAATGGGTCAGCCTGCATCCCCATTTAAGCATTCGGCAATATCCCTTCCCCTCCCCAAATTACAAAAATGTATATACAAGGTGCAGAACACCAGCATCAAATCCAGTGAAAACAGGGGCTATAACATGGGGGAAGAACATACAATAGAAGCAAATGAATCACAGAGTGCATTGTAAGTACATTGAAAACACTAGCGGGGCTGGGAAGGTGGCTCAGTGGTAGAGTGCTTGCCTTGCATGCCTGAGGCCCTAGGTTCGATTCCTCAGCACAACATAAGCAAAAAGAAAAAAGCCGGAAGTAGCACTGTGGCTCAAGTGGTAGAGCGCTAGCCTTGAGCTGAAGAGCTGAGGAACAGCGCCCAGGCCCAGAGTTCAGGCCCCACGACCGGACCCAAAAATAAAATAAAATAAAAATAAAAATAAAAACACTAGCAAGAAAGAAAAAAAGAACCTCTTTTGTCCCTGTCTTGGGGTACATTTTGCTTAACATTATCTCATGTGGTTATATGTACATAGCTTTTTACCTTCTCTGCTTGTCATACACATGTACTAGTCACTGCAAACAAGGGGAACCATGGGACCTATGTTTTTTTGGACCGGGCTTACTTCACTTAATATAATTTTTTCCAAGTCTTTCCATTTCCTAGTGAAAGAGACAGTGTCATTCTTTCTGATGGAGGCATAGAATTCCATTATTTGGCCAATATATCACATTTTCTTGATCCATTCATCTACTGAGGGGTATCTGGATTGATTACATATCTTAGCTATTGTAAATAATGCTGTGATAAACATGGTTGTACTGGTAGCTTTGGTATGACATTGTTTGTGATCGTTTGGATAAATGTCCAAAAGTGGGATTGCTGGGTTATAGAGGAGTTCTATGTGGAGTCTTTTGACAAACATCCATACTGCTTTCCAGAGTGGTTGAACAAGTTTACACTCCCACCAACAATGCAGTAGGGTTCCCTTTTGGTCACATCTGCTACAACATCTGTTGTTACTAGATTTCTTGATTATAGTCATTCTAGCTGGGGTGAGGTGGAATCTCAGCATTCTCTTGAGTTGCATTTCTTTTATGGCTGGAGAGGTCAAGCATTTCTTCCTGTGTCTGTTGGCCATTCTTATTTCCTCTTCGGAGAAGCCTCTCTTTAGGTCTTTAGCCCATTTTTTAATTGGGCTAAATTGTTTCTTTGAGGATTTGTTGTTGGGGGATTTATTTTTTGTTTGAGTCCTAAGTATATTTTAGATATGAGACCCTTGTCCATTGTATGGCTAGTGAAGGTCTTCTCCCAGTCCATGGGCTTTCTGTTGATCTTGCAAGCTATGTCCTTTGCCTTGCAGAAGCTCTGCAGTTTCATGCAGTCCCATTTGTCCAACCTTTCTTTGATTTGTTGTGCTTCTGGGTCTCTATTAAGGACGGTTCAGCCTATGCCAAGGAGCCCTAGAGTTTCTCCTATTCTTTCCTGTAATGTTTTCATGGAGTCTGCTTTTATTTCAAGGTCTTTGAACAATTTGGAGTTGATTCTGATGCAGGGTGATATATATGGATCTAGTTTTAGTTTTCTACAAGTGTTTAATCAATTTTGCCAGCACCATTTGCTAAAAAGTCTGTCTTTCTTCCATTCTATTTCTTTAGCTCCCTTGGCTTTAGGTCTGTGGGTTCATTTCTGGGTTTTCAATTCTATTCCACTGGTCCTCAGGCCTGTTCTTATGCCAATACCAAGCTGTTTTGATTACTATGGCTTCATAGTATAGTTTGAAATTTGGAATTGATATTCCTTCCAGCACTGTTCTTTCTACTAATGATTGTTTTTGCTATTCGAGGTCTTTTATTGTTTCATATGAATTTTTGGATTGCTTCTTCTATTTCATTTGAAGAATGAGGTTGGAATGTTGATAAGTTTCACATTGAATTTGTAGATAGCCTTGGGAAGTATTGCCATTTTCACCATGTTAGTCCTCCCAATCCAGGAGCATGGGAGGTTTTTCCACTTTCTTAGTTCTGCTTTAATTTCCTTTTTCAGGTATTTAAAGTTTTTGTCATACAGGTCCTTCACCACTTTTGTTAACTCCTAAGTATTTTATTTTTTGTGGGGCTATTACAAATGGGGTTGCTTTCCTAATTTCAGCCGTGCTCTTCTCATTATTGGCATACAAGAAAGCCATTGATTTCTGAGGGTTAACTTTATACCCTGCTACTTTGCCAAAGTTTCAAATCTGCTCAAGTAACTTGGGAGTGGAAATCATGGGGTTCTTTAAATACAAGATCATGTCATCTGCAAAGAGGGAGAGTTTTACTTCATCCTTCCCTATTTGGATCTCCTTTATGTTTGCATCTTGTCTTATTGCTGTAACTAGGCATTCTAATACTAGGTTGAAGAGGAGTGGGAAGAGTGGACACCCTTGTCTCGTTCCTGAATTTAGAGGAAATGGCTTTAACTTTTCACCATTAAGTATAAAGCTGGCTGTAGGTTTGTCATATGTAGCCTTTATTATATTGAGGAATGTGCCATGGATTCCTAGTTTTTCCAGAGCCTTCATCATAAAGGGTGTTGGATCTTGTCAAATGCTTTTTCTGCATCTATTGAGATAACCATGTGGTTCTTATTCTTGCTCTTGTTGATGTGATTAATTATATTAATTGTTTTGCGTATATTGAACCACCTTTGCATCCCTGAAATGAATCCTGTTTAATCATGGTGTATGATTCTTTTGATGAGTTTGAAGTCAATTGGCCAAGATTTTGTTGAGAAGTTTTGCATTGATATTCATCAAAGAAATGAGTCTATAGTTCTCTTTCTTTGACAAATCCCTGCCTGGTTTTGGGATGAGGGTTATGCTGGTTTCATAAAAAGAGTGTGGTAGTGAATTTTTGCTTTCAATTTCATCGAAGAGTTGGAGGAGTATTGGTATGAGTTCTGCTTTGAAAGCCTTGTAGTATTCAGGTGTAAATCCATCCGGTCCTGGACTTTTCTTGGGTGGGTGGTCTTTCATTGCTGATTCTATTTTGATGCTTTTTTTTCATTTTATTTTATTTTATTTTGTGAACATACTGTACAGAGGGGTTACAATTACATGGGCAAGATAATGCATACATTTCTTATCAAGCATTGCAGCCTCCTCCTTTGTTTACCCTTCACCTCCCTTCCCAGCCTCCTTCCCCTCACCCAATCCTCCCCCCACCCCCCCACCAACGTTGTAAAGCTCGTTTTTGACATGACAACTTGTACTTCTCATTGTTGCAACAGGTCCACCTGTATCCTTAAACACCTTGTTTTTCCCCATCTCCTCCACAAGTTATACTGACATCAAATATAGTGAAAGCAGGGGTTATACTGTGGGGGAGGGACATACAAAGCAACAAAGAAATAATCTTATAAATGCATTAGAAACAAATGCATGAAAGAAAAAAAACATTAAAATACATATCTAAGGGTTCATTTTCCTAACATCACATTATCTGACCTTTTCCGCTTGACTCATACATATACTAGATATTGCAAATAAGGGAAACCATGGGACCTATGTTTCTTTGGGCCTGGCTTACTTCACTTAATATAATTTTTTCCAAGTTTTTCCATTTCCTAACAAATGGGGCAATGTCATTCTTTCTGATGGAGGCATAGAATTCCATTGTGTATATATACCACATTTTCTTGATCCATTCATCTACTGAGGGGCATCTGGGTTGGTTCCATATCTTAGCTATGGTAAATAATGCTGCAATAAACATAGTTGTGCTGGTAGCTTTAGTGTGGTCTTGTTTGTATACATTTGGGTAAATGCCCAAAAGTGGGATTGCTGGGTCATAGGGGAGCTCTATGTGAAGTCTTTTGAGGAACCTCCATACTGCTTTCCAAAGTGGTTGAACAAGTTTACATTCCCACCAACAATGAAGTAAGGTTCCCTTCTGTCCACATCCCCTCCAGCATCTGTTGTTGTTAGAGTTCTTGATTTTTGCCATTCTAACTGGAGTGAGGTGGTATCTCAATGTTGTTTTGATTTGCATTTCTTTTATGGCTATCTATTTCGATGCTTGATACGGGTCTGTTAAGTTGTTTTAAATCATCTTTGTTTAGTTTGGGCATGTCAATATTTGCTAGCAATTTGTCCATATCTTTCAGATTCTCAAACTTATTAGCATAAAGGTTTGAGAAGTATCCCCTTATTATATTCGGAATCTTGTCTGTTTCTGTAGTGATGTTTTATTCTCATCTCTGAGTCTGTTTATTTGGGTGTGTTCTCTTTTTTTTCTCATAAGATTTTCTAAGGTCTGTCAATTTTATTAATTTTTTTGAAGAACCAACTCTTTGTTTTGTTAATTCTATCTATAGTTTTTTTGGACTCTAATTCATTTAATTCTGATTTAATTAATTATTTGTTTTTGTCTACTGGATTGGTGTCTAGCTTGTTGTTCTTTTTCAAGGAGTTTTTAGGTGCCTTATTAAATTGTTGGTTTCAGATCTTTCCAATTTGTTAATGTTGGAACTCAGAGTTATAAACTTGCCTCTGAGTACTGCCTTTACTGTGTCCCAGATGAGCTGGTAATTTGTGTGATCATTTTTGTTGAAAATCATGAACATTTGAATTTTCTTTTTAATCTCTTCCACGACCCAACTGGTGGTTCAACAGTGTGTTGTTCAGCCTCCATGTGTTACAGGATTTTCTTTGTGGCTTTGGTGTTGAATTCTAATTTAATTCTCTTGACACTAGAAACATTTCAAATACTCAATAGCTACATGTGAACAATGGCCACCATATTAAATAGCATAAATATAGAATGCTTCCATAATCATAGCAAGTCCTGTAGGATAACCTAGCTTTAGGTCCTTTCTTTACCTGTCTATCACCAACTCCACAACAAATCAAATGTTAACCCTCCAAACTTATAGACACTTGCCTTAATAATCTTAGTTATCCATAGTGCCTATAAAACTATTCATAGTAGCAGACTATTTTGATACAAGTGAATAAGGAATCATTCAATATTCAGTTGTCATAGCAACTGCATTCTCTTCCTCACTCTTCTCCAGATGACTGGTTGTTCCCCCAAAATTTGTATTGCATATTAAGGTCATATCTGTATGATCAGAAAAAAGATTCAGAACCAATATGTTCATTTTAGTTAAAAATAATAAATATGATTTCCTTAACAGGAACCAATAGTTAGTTTTTTAACTATGGTTGAAAAATCCCACAGGATTAAAAGATAAATTTGTGGGCTGGGAAGGTGGCTGGTAGAGGGCTTGCCTTGCATGCCTGAGGCCCTGGGTTCGATTCCTTAGCACAACATAAGCAAAAAGAAAAAAAGCCGGAAGTGGTGCTATGGCTCAAGTGGTAGAGCGCTAGCCTTGAGCTGAAGTGCTGAGGGACAGTGCCCAGGCCCAGAGTTCAGGCCCTACGACTGGACCCAAAAAAAAAAAAAAAAAGATAAATTTGTGGGATGGGAAGGTGGCTCAGTGGTAGAGTGCTTGCCTTGCATGTATGAGGCCCTAGGTTTTATTCCTCAGTACTACATAAGCAGAAAAAGCCAGACATGGCTATGGCTCAAATGGTAGAGCACTAGCCTTAAGCTGAAGTGCTGAGGGACAGTGCCCAGGCCCAGAGTTCAGGCCCCATGACTTACAGTAATAATAATAATAATTTTGTGCCAGTCCTGTAGCTTAAACTCAGGGCCTGCATGCTGTCTCTGGGCTTTTGTGCTCAAGGCTAACACTCTACTACTTGAGCCATAGCTCCATTTTTTGGATTTTTGGTGCTTAATTGGAGGTTCCTTCCAGGGTTAGTTTGGAACCTCAATCCTCAGATCTCAAACTCCTGAGCAGCTAGGATTACAAGTGTGAGCCACTGGCATCTAGCTCCACAGCATCAAACTTATCAACTATTTTTAACTGTACAATACAGTAGTGTCAACTATATACACATTGTTGTGCAAGAGACCTCAAAATCTTGTTTCATTTTACAAAACTGAGACTGTACCTATTGAACAACTCTTCTTTCCCCTCCCTTATCCACTGATAGCCATGATTCTACTTTCTGTTTCTATAACCTTGACTATTTTAAAACCTTATATAAGCAGAATCATTTGATCTTTGTTTTTTGTGACTCATTCCATTTATGATAATGTCTTTAAGATTAATCCATGTCATACAACAACTACTAAACACTGAGTACCTCATGCTATGAGATTTCTACCATTTATCTCATTTAATCTTTCCAAAACACTATGAAGTCAACTTTATCCTCCATTTCACAGTTGAGGACGGCCCAAATCAGTTAAGTCACTTTCCCAAGACTCACTCAGCCAAATGTAATCCATGGCATTCCAAATTATTTTCTTCAAATCTGATGTTCACCTTATTAGGCCCCTATATGGCAGCTATGTTAGGGTGAGCAATATCCATAGAGAAGACATCAAAACTAAAAACATTGATCTGTTTCCTTGATGTCTGAATTTGTTTTGTTTTAATTTAGGGAACATATAGGCAGGCATGTGTAGGTTTTTCTGAGATGCTGATAAGAAACAGATCAGGCTCTTGGGAAAATATAGGCCTGGAATGTTCATAATAAATTGCTAACATTCCAAATTTATACAGTCAGAATATTTGGGCATATTTTGGTATAAGTGCAAATAATGCAACACTGCATATTACAGATGTAACAAAGATGTGATCAAACACTGTGGGCAGAGTACTCATATATGCTTCTCAATGTTTCAAAATGCTAAGTAACACAATTAAGCAAAGTCTATGCTTTCAACCAAGTAAACAAGATGAAAGACGTTAAGTGCTAATTGCTCAGATCATTAGCTTATTTCCAGTATTACTATGCATCTGATGACTGTCTTCTTGGTACAGTCTTCAGTCTAAGACAGTCCTCATTTTCCTGGCACACTAGCCAATTGCTTCAACTGTGTACATAGTCTGGTCATAGTGAACAGAAGACTGAATTTTCAGATATAGAATCCATAGGGACCAAAATACTTGGCATTGTTATGTATTGTGTGTTAATTTAAAAAACCCTCCATTTTCACAGAGATAAAAGTTAAGCCAAACTAAACCTTAAGTTCGTCTACTAATACATGTGAGGACTTACGTGTTTCATAAGCTTTAGGAGAGGAGATGAAATGTGAATGTCTTCTAAATTAGCTTGTTCTAAAACTTTCCAGTCAAAACTTAGGGCTTGGAGTAATTTGTAAAATTCTCCTTCCTTTATATTTTTCCCTTCTTCATAGGTTGAACTTTAACTAAAGACTAACGGTATACTTCCTTATGGCTAATGACATCTATTACTGCAAACCCGTGGAATAAACTTATTTTACTATCAAACATTAAGTCGTTTATACATTTCACTGGTCAAACAGCACATCATTGAAAGTGAAATACCTATCAATGAAAACAAAGAGTTCCTTTGGGGTTCAGTAGCAGCTTTTGATGATTTTGCCAAGTGAATAATCCCTTTAGTTATATAAAACAAAGTTTTCCTAAGTTGGAGTAGAGAGCCATTCTGGGAAAGAAATCTCTAAATGGTAGGCTATGTAATAATTTCTCTTTTGTATGCTTTTTTGGAATTCACATCAAAAGAAACTGCTTCTCCATTCCACTCAGACCAATTTTGGACACCAAAAATAATCACTTCTCCTTGTTAACTTTAACATCTGTGAAACACCATAATTGTGAAAAGAAACATTACTAAAAATAAAATAAAAGTGCAGAACAGGCAAATAAGGAAAAAAATTAAAACATTAGAAATAATCAAGTTTAGCCAGGCCTGCAATCTTAGCTATTTGTGAGGCTTAGATCAGGAAACTCACACTTGGAGGCCAGCACAGGAAAAAAGCTTGTGAACCTACATCTCAACCAAGAAAAATCTGGGTATCATGGTACATGCTTATCATCACAACTACATGAAAAGTATAAGTAGGAAGATTGCTGTCCAGGCTCTCCCTAGGCATAGAAGTGGACCCTATCTGAAAATAACCAAAGCAAAAGGACTTGGAGCATGGCCAAAGAATAGAGCACCTGCCTATCAAATATGAGGCCCTGAGTTCAATCTCAAATACTGTCAAAAAAGAAAAAAAGAAAGAACTATGAAGAAGGATGGCATCTCTACTTGTCTTACCTTCTGATTCACAGACTTTATTTCATCAAGTCTAGAAACTATTAATTATTTTTCTCTTAAAATTTTCAGATTGATGTCTCTATTTTCAACTTATTCTTTGTGCTTTCCTGCATTTCAAGAAGATGATTATGGCTGGTAGTGATTATTGTTGAAGGAAACAATGAGTGAAAAAATAGTCAATCTCTGAGACGAGTGTGCATAAAATTACCCTATTTCTCTAGGAATATCAAAACATAAAGGGGCATTGAACCCCACTTCTTTCTTACTTAGAAAGGATAATATGTTCTCTTATAGAACCGGAAATGGTGAGCATTTCTCCAAAAATTTTTGTGAAGTCCAATGACATGGATAAGAAATAAATAGAAAGGATAAGAAGTGATTCTGTTGATTAGAAAGATCTTCAAAATGTCATGCAGTCATTTTTCAGACTTTCTAATGATCTTTCATAGAACAATAATGCTTCTTGCCATGCCTTGACATTGGCCTCATAATAGGGCTTTATTATAAAGGGCATCCAATGATAGATGAGCCAAAATAAGCATGTCAGGCAGGTATTAGTAGTTCAGAGACATCCATTTCTTAGCTATGCAATAGCTTTCAAAGGAGTTATCCAATATGGAACCTGTTGTTATACCATTAAATAAAATGCAGGTACAGCACAAATTTACTGTGTGAACCTATTTTGTTGTAATAAAAAGAAATCATGGACACCAGTTTTCAAAATTGTTTCTTTTTTCTTCTATAAAGTTCCATGAAAATTGGAATATAACAGGAGTTAATAAAGAATACTTCAAGTAAGTTATATAATTCATATAAGTACTAGTAAAATGACTGAACTTAATTTCACTAGGATTATTTAAAACTTCCAAAATGTCAGGAAGCTGAGATCTAAGGATTGTCATTCAACGCCAGTCTGGGCAAGAAAGTCCATTAAACTCTTATCTCCAATGAATCACCAAAAAACCAGAGATAGAGCTGTGATCCAAGCAGTATTGAGTAAAAAAGCTCAAGGAAGTGCCCAGACCCTGAGTTCAAGCTCCAAGATCTGCACAAAAGAAAAAAATATTTCCAATATGTAATGGAATCTAGTCTTTCAACATATATGAGGACCCTTGAATCTCATCAGCCAGAAGGATAGAAAGTGAAATGTGGAGAACCTTAGTCATTCAGTGCAAGACTTTTGCCTTTTCCCTCCCTGTTGTGTCTTTTAAGACTGTACTCTTGAACAGCTTCATACTTATATAGTACTTAACCTATCCTTGGTACTCCAAAATCAAATTGTGCATGTCAGCTTTGGACCAGACCTGAGCATTGATTAAGTAACTAGAGAAATACTTAGTGAGGTTTTAGAGCCCTGATCTGGTGTTTTGGAAAGGCCATTGTCTTTGGAATAAAGCAGATTAGTTTGAGATCTCAAACCTACTACATTATCTTATTCAAGTTTCTTAATTGTTTCAGGGCTCAGATTCTGTATTGTAAAAGTTGCAATAACATTGACTACTTCATGGAGTAGTGGGACAGAATTGTTAAGGGCCCAAAGAGTTACTCTACGAGAGTATGATAAAGATATTTAGGTCTTAGATAAAGAAGGAATAGAAAGGTGTAGGGTTTACCTAAACTGAACTGAAGTAAAGGAAATACTAAGCCAAGAAACAGGAAAAATAGAAAGGAAGTTGTGTTAAACAATGGAATGATGTTGGTTTGAGTCATCACTTTTTACCTTACTTTAATTCAAAATCAAATCCATTTGGAAAGCAATCCTTGCCTGGCTGGAAGAATGAGGAGATGAGCTAATAAGGACTGTGCTTTTTGCTAAGCCTGGAATGGAAAAGTCTCCTAGATGCACATCTGCCTGGAGTCTGAGCCAGCTAGGGATGATAAGAAGCAAGAGAAGCCCACAGATATGGAGGCAAGAGAAATTATCAGAATGCAGACCAAGGATAATGAAAAAGAACCAGGAAAGAGGATATGAAATTGAAAAGACAAAATAAGGAGGAGGAGAGATGAGAAGAGTAAAACAGAAGGAAGAAGCAAAAGCAGAGAAAAGAGCTTTCAGTGAGGATATGGAGGTGTCCTGAGCACAGTAGTGATCTCCCTTGTTCATTAGTGATACATGCTCCCATTACATAGGCCTTGTGACTAGGGGACTTGGCTTCAGAAAGCAGTTGATTCCTAGCAGCTGATAAATAAACAAGCCCAAACCCAGAGACTATCAGACAGAGATATCTTTTTTTTTCCTCTCCCCGGTGAAAGAAATGTCATTTTTTTCTGCTCTCCAAAAGGTAAACAATGCTTGTTTCCTAGAAACAGCTGGGAGTATAGGGAAGAATATCATCTATTCTTGCCAGCCCCAGAGTTCATTCCAAGGATCCAATTCCCTTTCCCATCATACTGGTTCTTTAGCCAACCCATTTGCAGAGACAAAGCTCCCCACCCATTATACCTATGCCAAAGAAAGTAGAGACTTTTGTACTCCTACAGAGCCCCCAGGCTTAGGACAGTGTTCTTTATCCAGAGGTGGCGCTATGTTAACATTATTGTACACAAGAGTACCTCATTTCTAAAAGTATTCTTTTAGAGAGTACTGGGGAACATTTGCACAACATACTATTTGTCTCACCTTATTTATTTGTTTCTGTTTGATTTCTGGCTTTGCTCTACCAGCTCCTCTTCTCCTAATTTCTCCTTTGCATTCTTTTACTCGTAGACTTCAACCATCTCTCTCCCTCTCTTCACATGGCTCCAGTGGGAAAGTAAATGATTTAAAAGATAAATTTTAAGGTTAGCAAAGGCCCTAGAGGGATATGCTTAGAAAAACCAGCTGCTTTTTCATTAAAGTTTAAAGACGAATTTGTTCTCTAAAGTCTATCAGAGATCAAGTTATACTCAGGCCAATGAATGTGGTAATACTCTTTTTTGGGGGGCTTTATAACTTTCCAAATAGCTTGAGATTTGAAACTCCACAATTTTGTGATACTCAGTTTCAAATATCTAATTTATACTTTAAATAAATAAATAATAAGCCAGGCACTGGTGGCTCATGCCTGTAATCTTAACTACTAACCAGGCTGAGATCTGAGGATCATGGTTCAAAGCCAGCCTGGACAGAAAAGTCTGTGAGATTCTTATCTCCTATTAACTACCCCCCCCCAAAAAAAAACCAGAAGTAGAGCTGTGGCTCAAGTGGTAGAGAGCTAGCCTTGCGCAAAAGAAGCTCAGACACAGCTCCCAGACCCTGAGTTTGAGCTCCAGGATCAGCACACAAAGAAAGAAGAAGAAAGGGAAAGAGAGGGGAGGGGATGGAAGAGGAGGGCGGGGAGGGAAAAAGAGGGGAGAAGAGGGAAGGGGAGGAGAGGGCAGAGGAGAGGAGGGGAGGGCAATAGATAATAATGTCCACATTGAAAAAAGTTTTTCGATGTTGGGGATTGAACCCAGGGCTTTGTGCTTATTAGACTCTACCCCTGAACTATATCCCCAGCTCAAAGTTTTAAGTTATGTGTTCAATTATCAGTGGGTAAAATCAGCCTTATAAATGGTGGAACAAATGTTTCCCCAACTTGGAATTTCAGATTTCTTGAATAAAATTCCTTTTGTATTAACTTGATCACTAACACTGAATGATAGAATTTCAGGATTTGAAAGGGATTTTGGTAGGGGAAAAACAAAGGATGGGGTAACAATGCTCAATAGCAAATGTACTCATTACTCATGTAACTGTAACCCCTCTGTACAGTATCTTTACAATAAAAATATATTTAATAAAAATAGAAAAAAAGATAATTCGATTCATTCCTCACTGATATCTGACCCTCTACACTTTGTTTCTATAAAATGATGATTGGGCCATTCCTCAAACATTTGCAATAATAGGAACTCAATACTTGTTGAGGAAGCCTATACTTTTAAATGTACCAGGATCTTCCTATTATTTGAAGGCTGCCTATTACATCTATTTACCCCAGTATACCTATAGATTCAAATTTAAAGTCACTTCTGTTCCCTTAAGAGCTCTTCAGACAACTAAAAACAGGGACTCAGATTTTCACAGAGGATTTCCTTTGTCCTTCTCGATCTTCTTATAGTATGTTCAGTGTGTCCTCCTCATCATAATCACAGCCCTGAAACCTCTCATCGTGTCGGTGTCCTCTCTCAAATGTGGTGCCCAGCTCTGAGCACTACACTTTTACTTGGTTCTGGCAGGTTAGAAGTAATCTGGGCTTATCTCCACCATATTCCTGGATATCTGTAGTCCTATCCAAGCAGCCCCATAAGAAAGCTGACTCGCCAGCTCTGCTAATTAGGAATTGCTTAAAAGAGGTTATTTTAATTAGAAAAATATTTGAAGTCTCCTGAGAAGGTGACAATTTACACTGTCCAGTCACTTCTCTGCTCAAACAACTGATCAGGGAAAGTATCAGTACTGTTTAACACTTGTGAATTGTAGATTATTTGAGCTGGAAAGGAGCTTTGGAACCTGAGAAGCTTGGGGAGATAAAGGTATCTTCCTAAGGTCACACAGACAGTTAATAGCTAAGTATTATGCAAGGTACAAATTCCCTGAATTTAAGGCTAGAACTCCTTAGGGTCCCAGAGGTCAGCCTTTGCATCTCTTATATTTCAGACCAGATGTCACTATTGAAACACAGATTCACAAAGTTGCCAAATAGTTGCCTTTACCCTACACTTTCCCCATACCTTGTACACTGTCTTCTTAAAACTTGGGGAAATCTGAGCGCATTAATGAAGGACATAAAGAATCCCAGAGAAGCATGATCCTGAGGCAGAAATGCTGCTACCAGAAAATTGAATCCTCTAGGAGACACAAAGCTCTTGATTGGATACATGGTCTATAGACTGGTGCGTAGTCAAAGATCTAAGGTAATTCTTGGCAGGGGGAAATTCCACTAGATACAAGAGTGTTATAAGTTCATCCAAGCCCTAGAGGCCCAATGTTAAACATAGATACTTACTGTAATATTCTCTTCTTGACTGCCTCTGGCAGTCACAAATGGCTCTTTCCAACTCTCCAACTGTGCTAGAGGGCAGAATCCTGAAGGAGCTCACTTAGCCTAAACAAACTCACAGATCAGCAGTAACCAACTTCCCAGAGGGTATTTGGCTAAAAGTAAGCCCTGTTGAGAGTGTTAATGTTTGGTTTTCTTGGTGAACACTCTTTAATGTTTGGGTTTATTTCGACTGTTTTCAAATAAGCTAAGTGGTTAGGAGATAAGCAGCTTTGACCCTTTGGTTAATAGCTGTCCAACTCTTCTCCTATACCCAGTTGCTCTGAACACTTCAGATGCCCCCAAGAAAATCCTACTCCAGCTGTAAAGACCACAGAAGCCATGGTTACAGCCAAAGCCAGGACTACTTCTTCGAGAGGCTTTACTCTAGTTATGACTGTTAGGTGTTTAAAGAGAGGTCACTGAGTAAGAACCACACCATGCACGTGGTATTCAGGTAAGGGGTAGGTTTATTCATTGTTAAGGCTGGCACTCCACGAGGCTGGGAGAGATCTGAGAAAGAGAGCGTCTGGCCCTAGGCTAGGCCTTATCTAGGGTAGGGTCTGGGAAAGGTGTGGCCACATCCAATCCAGATGTGACCTCTTCCAGGTGTGCCAGTTGCCTAGGTAAAACAGGTACTGGGCAGAGACTTTGCTGTGAGGAGGGTGGAATCTGCTTGCCATCCAGGAGCAGACTTTACAAGGGCTACTTTTACCAGCTTGTGCCAACTCCAGGAAAGCTCCACTTGGGCCATGACAATCCTTTGTGAACTCTGCCAACCTTATCCATCTTGCAGCTATTGTCATTCAGGACAGGTGAGGAAATGCCTCCTCAGTGATTTAGAAAAAAAAATTGGGACTGGTAGAACTAGAAGCCATGCACCAAAGAAGGGCATGATTGGTGGCACTAGAAGGGGCATGCCATGCCTCTTTCCTGACAATATAAGCTGGCAGTTTTAACTATTTTAGGGTCATTCTGGGAGACTTTTGTATAGTGGCACTTTCCTTCCTATCTCACACTGTATGACAATATTAGGGTCCAGTAAAGGCTTCTCCTTGATAGTCTTTTCTTGCTTGTTTGTGGTCTTTTTTTTTGGGGGGGGTCCGGTCGTGGGGCCTGAACTCTGGGCCTGGGCGCTGTCCCTCAGCTCTTCAGCTCAAGGCTAGTGCTCTACCACTTGAGCCACAGCGCCACTTCCAGCTTTTTTCTTTTTGCTTATGTGGTGCTGAGGAATCGAACCCAGGGCCTCATGCATGCAAGGCAAGTGCTTTACCACTGAGCCACCTTCCCAGCCCCTCGTTTGTGATCTTTATCGTGGACTAGGCTGAACTAGTCACACACCCCAGCAGATAAAACCCTGAGTTCAAGCCTCAAGTGGCTGGCAGCTGCAACCAGGAAGTGGGTGGAGAGTAATTGCCTGAGGCTATAAGTCTCTAGGCCACTCGCAGCTGTAAGCAAGCTTTTGGCTCTCTCAGCATCTAAGAGGAGCCTGAATAATTCCAGAAAGTAACTGGGAACAGAAAATAGAGAGCTGAGAGTGCAAAAGGCAAGAGGTGAAGAGCCATTACTGCAAGAGCTGCAAGCCCCAGTCACTAGAAGGGTTTCTGATTGCTGCCAAGGGCTGAGTGTCCAGGGTCTTGACATCCAAATTTTAGGGGTATGTCACTAGCTGCTGGGCAGTAGGATGACAGCATTGAAATTCCAGAGCAATCAGCTTCTGCTCTGAGAATATATAGAATACACACACACACACGCACACACACACACACACACACACACACACACACACACAGGGAAGAGAGAGAGAGAGAAAGAGAGAGAGAGAGAGAGAGAGAGAGAGAGAGAGAGAGAGAGAGAGAGAGAGAGAGAGAGAGAGAGAGAGAGAGAGAGAGAGAGAGAGAGAGAGAGAGAGAGAGAGAGAGAGAGAAGGGGAGGGAGGGAGAGGGAGGGAGAATATATATAGGCTTTAGAAGCTTGGCATTAAAATCCTCTAGTTTTCATGGTCCAGAGCTATATGCCTTTGACTTTGAAACCTCAGACTATACTCTGACCTGAGCACCTACAACTATAAGTCTCTATGTTTTTAAAGTTTGGACCATAAAGCTCTAATTCTCAGGGCCTAGAGCTGTAAGCCTCTACGTTTGTAAGCCCAGTTTTTAAGCCTCTAGAACTTGAGTACTCACTACCAATACTAATGGTGCTTCTCCTTGCCTATTTGTGATTTCTAACTGAGTAGAGGGGAAAGACATTAGTGATACTGTGGGTCCTTCAATCATCTCAGTGTTTTAGGATGGATGGATTTTAGGCTGAGGTGGAAGAAATAAGCATGCAGAGTGAGTGAGAGGAAATTTGTAATTAAAGATGGTAGAAATACTACAAAACTAAAGCAAGATACTATTTTGTGAAGACATAAACCTATACAAAGGGTAGGCACAGGAGAGCCATAACTAAGTTTCAGCAGCCAGAGTAAAGACGGATTAGCAACCAATTTAGCATACCTCAGAAAATACAATAAAAGGCTATTGGAAATGGAATAAAGATGACAACAAATTTTTAGGCTGAATTATCTCCCAGAATGTCAGGAATAATGCAACAGATAAATCAGGAGTATGGATAAAGGGAAATCTACTATAATGGGTTATGGTATCCTATAACCAAAGATTTGAAACAAAAATATTTTATGTATTTATTTACTTAATGTAATCACTCAGGGGCACATGCTTATGGGGACTCCATATTCAAATATATGTCTACGATTTCTCTATTAGGGAAAAAGTAAAATAGCATACCACATACGCTTAAGCCTAACCAGAAATAACATGTCCTGTGCTCACATTTTGCAGCTGTACCTGACAATGTCATTCTGCAAATCAGATGAGAAAATGAAATCCTGTCATAAGCTTAGAATGGAGAAGACTGAACTACAGATAAAGTAAGGATTGTTGGTTGAAAGATGTTAATAAGTGAGGTTGAATCCTAGGTTCCACTCTTTCCACTCCCCGCTTACAGTTCCATGATATTAGACAACTAAATTTCTCCAGTCTGGGCATATGTTTTGTGGAGATGGCAAAATGAAAGATACCTTGATTGAAAAATATGAGGCAAAACTGAAAACAGGGCTATCATATAAACTGAAAGTATCTCCCCTAAGCCTTCCTCTAGTGGGCTCCCAGAATAGAAGGAGAATAGAAATGTATTTGAAAGGCAATATGACTATTTTTAAAGGAAAGATGCAATGGTACTGATAATTTCATGCAGTAAGTGTGAACTTAAAATGGAGCTTACAGGCAACAAGTCTTAAATGTAAACTTAGATATTCCAATATGCTTTAAGGTAAGAGCAGTCATCTAAGTAATATGAGACAACTTAAGAAGACTAACAAAAAGAATGGCAATTTAGAACAAAGATAACCTAGAAAGAGCTATAAGCAAAGGAGAACAAGATGTTACATGAATAAGAACAAAGAAAAACCTCTGGGAACTTAAAAATTATTATAACAAGATAATAAACTATATTAGCATTTTGAAGATTGTTAAAGCAATCTTTAAAAAAAACTAGATATCAGAGAAATGGAAAATAGAAAAGATAAGCAAATTAGAGGATAATTCCAGAAGACCTAACACATAATAGAAATTGCAGAAAAAGGAAAGAAATCATCACATTATCCAAAATTTTAAGAAAATATCTCAGGACTGAATGGCCTGGTTTTCTAGACTAAAAGAACCTATCTATAAAAATGGATAAAAATAGCCCAGCGCTGGTGACTCACGCTTGTAATCCTAGCTACTCAGGAGGCTGAGATCTGAGGATCGTGGTTTGAAGCCAGCCTGGGTAAAAAAGTCCCTGTGAGACTCTTATCTCCAATTAACGACTCAAAAATTAGAAGTAGAGTTGTGACTTAAAGTGGTAGAGTGCTAGCCTTGAACACAAAGAGCTCAGGAACAGTGCCCAGGCCCAGTGTTCAAGCCCCACAGCCCACATAAAAAGCATTAAAAATAGATCCACAACAAGTATGATCACTGTAAAGGTGCCTCATCAGAGTTCTTTGGACAAAAGACATATATATATATATATATATATATATATATATATATATATATATATATATATCCCTTGTTGTATATATATTTTTTGCTTTGATGCCATCCAATTGGCTAATTCTTGTTTCATTTTTCTGAGCTATTGAAGTCCTATATTCAGAAAGATATTGTCTGGGCCAAGATTGAAGGATTTCCCCTATTAAAGTTTCCAGTTGGGGCTGGGAAGGTGGCTCAGTGGTAGAGTGCTTGCCTTGCATGTCTGAGACCCTGGGTTCGATTCCTCAGCACCACATAAGCAAAAAGAAAAAAAAAGCCGGAAGTGGCACTGTGTCTCAAGTGGTAGAGCACTAGCCTTGAGCTGAAGAGCTGAGGGACAGGCCCAGAGTTCAAGCCCCACGACTGGACCCAAAAAAAAAAAAAAGTTTCAGGTTTTACTTGATATTGATCTATGTAGAGTTAATTTTTGTGAGTCATGAGATGTAAGATCAAGTTTTTGTCATCTACTTGTGGATTATCAGTTTTCCCAGTATCACTTTTGAAAAGGCTGTCTTTTCTCCAACATACATTTTGGCATTGTTTAGGGTCTTTTATGCTTCTATACGAATTTTAGGATTTATATTTCTATTTCTGTGAATGATGTCATTGGAATTTTGTTGGAGATTACATTGAATCTGTACATGGTTTTGGCAATATGACCAGTTTTAACTCCACTGGTCCATGAACATAAGCTGCCTTTCCATCTTCTAATGTCTTATTCAATTTCCTCAGTGCTTTATAATTTTCACTGTAGAGTTTTTTTTCACATCTTAAGTTTATTCCTAGGTATTTTATTTCAAGAGGGATATTGATTGTGGATGAATTAATTTCTTGATTTCTTTTTTCATCAAATTTGGTGTTGGCATATAGAAAACTATTGATATTTGCATGTTGATTTTATATTCTGCTAATTTGATAAAAGTATTTGTCAAATTGAAAAGTCTTTCTAGTAGTCTTTAAGACCTTGTAAGTATAGGATCATGTCATCTGTAAATAGGAATATATTAATGTTTTCTTTTCATTTGTATTCCTTTCATTTCTTTCTCTTGCTTTATTTTTGTTACTAACATTTCAAGTAATGTATCATTACCAAGCAAATTGTAGGGTAGAAAGGAAACATTTTCATATATATGAAATGTTGTAAGTAGAATTGTGCTTTCCCTCAAATTTATACATTGAAGTCCTAAGCCCCATTCTCTCAGAACAAGGCCTTAATTGTTGTTAGTTAAGATGAGGCCATACTGAAGTAAGATAGCTTTTAATCTAATATGATTCATATTCCTGTATAAAGGAGAAATTTGGACATAGATATACATAGAGTAAGAATGCTAGTTCAATATGTATAAAGGAGAAATTTGGACATAGATATACATAGAGTAAGAATGCTAGTTCAATATGAAGACAGACACAGGACTGACACATGCGCAAGTCGAGAAATACCTCCTATCAGAAGCTAGGGTTGTAGAACCCTTTCTCTCTTACAGTCCTCAGAAAGAACCAAAGCTGCTGACACCCTGATTTTCTAGTCTCCAAAACTGTGGCACAATAAACTTGAGTTGTGTAAGCCACTTCATTTGGGCTATTTCGTTACAGCAGCCCTAGCAAACTAGTACATAGAGTGTCAAAAATATCTACCTACGTTGAACAATTCCTCAAGTAGCAATTAGAAGATGTTCCCTACTGATATTAAGTAATAAATGATGGAAAATAAGACAGAACACTGAAAATTAGAAAATGAATTCCCAATCCAAACGGAGTTCTTGGGTATAGTAGGCAGTTTTCCATTACTGTACCAAATGTCTGAAATAAACAAAATTAATAAGAGAAAAGGTTTCTTTTGACTCACAAGGAGATTTCAGTGCATGATTTGTTGGCCTTGTTGCTTTTGATACTGGCAAGAATACATGGCATAGGTAGCTGCTTATCTCATCTCAGATGGAAAACAAAGAGAGGAAGTGGAGAGGCTAAAGCCCCACAATACTTTTAAAGTCATGTTCATAATGACCTAAGATTAGCCACAAGGCCATGCCTAAGGGTTTCTACCAGCTCTCAATAACACCAAGGAAGGACCAAACTTTGGACACATGAGTCTTTGGAGGACATCCAAGGTCCAAACTATAGCACTAGAATAATAGTTGATGGGAGATCTCAATTTTTCACCAAGTACTGATATTTGCCAATCTAGATGGGTACAGTGTGGTGCAGCACAGAAATGAACAAGATTCTTGCTGCTGTAGTACCATTGAAACATTTTAAAAGACCATACTACAATATTTATGGAAATGAACTCTAAGAAATGGAAACAAGAGATTTGTGTTGTCGTTGTTGCTGTCTTTTCCTTTTATGTTGTTTGTTAATTTGTCTCTGTGAGGGTAAGGAGGAGCAGAGAAAAGGTGGGACAAAAAGTGAACAAATAGAGCAGTAGAACTCACTAGACACTATGTAGAAAATGAACTATACAGCTTGTAGGAGAGGACAGGAGGGAAAAACTGGGAGAGAGTGAGGGAAGGGGTGACATTGTATGAAAAGAAATGTACTCTTTACCTGACTAATGTAATTGTAACCCTTCTGTACATCACCTTTATCATAACAACTAAATATGTTTTAAAGACCATACTAGAATTTTTGTAAATTGATAATAATCTTTTTGTAATTTTATTTTTATCTTTAAGTAGGTGTACAAAAGAGTTGTCATTCAACAAAGTAGTATATGAATACAATGCTTATATTTGCTACTTTCATTTACTTCGTCTATTTTCCAGCAGTCGGTAGCCTTCAAACACAATGGATCAGTGAGTTTATTTGTAAAGATAGTTAGGGAGATAAGAATTGGATAACTATACCCTACTTTAGAGCCAGGTTTGGTTTGAAGATCAAATTTCCCAGAATAAACCTGGCAATGGGAGCTGTGAGTGCAGATGAGCTATGATAGAGGAATAATAGGATCTGTACCCAGTTAAGAACTTAAAACCAGCTGGATGCTAGTAGCTCAAGCCTGTAATCCTAGCTACTCAGGAGGCTGAAATTTGAGGATCATGGTTCAAAGTCTGCCTGGGCGGGGAAAGTCCAAGAGACTTCAAACAGAAAACCAGAAGTGATGCTGTGGTTCAGCGTGGTAGAGCACTACCCTTGAGGGAAAAGTCTCAGGGACAGTGCCTAGGCCCTGAGTTCAACCCCACGACCAATGAAAAGGAAAGGAAAAAAAAAGAATATAAGGCTGAGTTAGCAATAGCTAATACTACAAAGTAAACTAGAAGCTGAAGTTTGTGGTATTCATTTGCATGTGGCAATACCCTGATGCATTCTGAGCCACTAGTTAAGTGTCACTTGGAGCTATATGGCTACCTTTCTGGGTTACACGCTTTCTACTTTACCGAAACTTGCAACTGGCTGTGACAATTCGTCTATTGCCTGTATTTCTTCCATGTCTGGGATGGCTGCCTGGATAAGATGTCATTAGAAGAAATTTGTGTACCAGATATAGAAGAGTGATGGAAGATGAGGTGGATCCTTGTAATTTGGACATTTTCATATTAAATTAGGAAGAATGTCTTTTAAAAAAAAGCCCACACTCACTATTTGAATCTGCTTCCAGTGCCAGATACCTGAAAACTAATCTCTCATTCCTTCACTGCATCTCCAAACTATAAAAATCTCAGATGTAGAAGCAGAGAAAATGTGAAAATATATGCAAGGGTGCACTAGGGAAGGCATGGTCCAATCACAGTACTGGGGGCATCCATTTCAATTATTTATATCTAATATGCTTCTGAGGATATTATAGAGACAAATCTTGAAGATTCTGAAAAGTTTGAGAGGTATTATTTTCCTCCTTGAATTGATGACTTTAGGGGAAGCACAATAAAATAGCTCAAAGGTTAGCATTCTTGCCAGGCTCATGCCTATAATCCTAGCTACTCAGGAGGCTGAGATCTGAGGACCGCGATTCAAAGCCAGCCTGGGCAGGAAAGTCCATGAGACTCTTATCTCCAGTTAACCACCAGAAAACCAGAAATGGTGATGGAGCTAAAGTGGTAGAGCACTCGCCTTTGAGCTGAAGAGCTGCAGAACAGTGCCCAAGCCCAGAGTTCAAGCCCGTGACCAACAAAAAAAAATAGGTTAGCATTCTTCAACAAAGTAGATGATTTTGTTTGTAACAGTACTGGGTTTGAACTCCGGGCCTTGCACTTGTTAATCAGGTACTCTACAAATTGAGGCATTCTTCCAATTCCTTCTTATATTGGTAATTTTCAAGATAGGATCTTGCTTTGTGCTTGGTCTAGCCTGGATTCTGATCCTCCTATTTGAGCTTCCAATTGTCACTGAGATGACAGATGTATGCCACTGTGCCCAGCTATTGTGTTTCCTCAATAGCTTGGAATAACAACATTCCCAGACATTGATTGAGATGGAGTGTTATAAACATTTATGTCCATGCTAACCTTGAACCATGATCCCCTGATCTTTGCCTCCTAAACAGCTAGGTTTCCAGATGTGAGCCACTGCACCTAACATTATAAGGTATATCTTAATATCACCTGATCTTTATTTTCTCAAAGATACATTTTGCATATTCAAGCATAGGAAAGCCTAGTTTACTCAATTGATAGAAACAAAATAGAAGAACTAGAAGTGGAGGCATAGTTTAAATGGTAGAGCACCAGCCTTGAGTGAAAAAGTCAAATGAGAATGTGAGGCCCTGAATTCAAGCCCCAATACCAGCACACACACACACACACACACACACACACACACACACACACACACACTTAGTAATAGTTGGGAAGCTTCACATTTCAAAGGAAATGTTAATTAACATGCTACACCCATATGGTTGAGCATTTCCCAAGCATCAAAAGTGATATAAAAACTTTCAAATTATAAACTTTAAAAGTTTGCATAAATATATAAACACATTTATGAGATATGCATGATAAACAAGAATACTAAATTATATATAATATATGATTACAATTACATGAAAATGTATACAAAGAAACCACACTAAAGAGACTTGCTTCAAACTATCAACGGTAGCACTCTTTGTTGTTTATAGGATTATTATGTTTACTTTCTTTTAACCTTTTCTATATGCTTCCAGATTTTCTATAATGAGCAGGTGTATATTTTATAGCCAGGGAAACGTTATTGAATAAAATAAAGAAACAGAGAGATCATGGGAGCTGCCTGACCTTCTTTTCCTATATAATCAAGAAAGCCTGGACAGAGAATTATTATTAGGAGTAGATTCCAGGAAATCTCATTTAGATGCAAATCCCAGACCCAGATGTAAGAAATTTTTTGCAAGTAAAATAAATTTGTTTGAATAGTAGGTGTTTTTCAAAAACCAAGGGTGGGAGCAATACTGCCACCAAAAGAAAAAATACTGAAGAAACACCTATGACCTGAGAAAATAGGAAAGAAGAGTAGGGGACAGCCAACAAAAGATGAGAGATTCTATATATAGAGTAACTGACTCCATCTCAATGGCTTTCCCAAAGTCACTCACTAAAGGTCATATGGGAACTAGTATTATTCTCTTCAGTATTCACTACTAAGAATGGTTATGGCCGGCCTAGACTTCAGTGATTTAAGTGGCTAGAATAAGGAGTAGATCTCTGACAGTCTAAAGTTCCCAATAGAGAAAACAAGAGACCTTGGGGCAATTGGGATGTGATAAATAAGCAGATCAGGAGGAAACTCTTTGTGGGGATTGCTGAACAAAATTGGACTTCATGGAGTACTAGGGATTTGGTAACAATGGTTATGGAAACAACTCATTCTAGCTACAGTGCCCCACTGTATATATCTTATGCATTGAATTTCTACATGTGATTTTGTTTGAAAAATAAGAATACCAAAATTACTGTCATGGAACATCCAATTTCTGATGCTCGATTTAAAATTTTTAGGGTCATGATTCATGGAAGATTTGATCAGATAGATTGGGCATTAATTCTTCTTACTTGCTCCTTTCCCATAATTAAATAAAATCAAGATGAGTCTAGGTTCATTCAAATTTTGAAATTGACTATATATTCCAGAATGTTCTGGAATTGATAGTTACCAATGGTGACATTAGAGCTAACCATAGTACCATAGAGATTTTAAAAAGCTTAATTCTTAATTTACTCCAATTTCTCAGGTAGGATTGTTTTGAAACAGTAGAAGAAGTGTCATGAAGAGGAAAGGCATGTGTATTACAAGTAGTAAAATGACATGATAAGGATTACATACTATTTGAAACATACCTCTGCTCTGCTAATTATTTTGGTAATTGAGTCTTAACCTACTTTTTTGCCCTAACTGGCTTTCAATTGCTCATTTTCTTTCTTCTTTCTGAAACTCTTGAAGAGTTTCTTTACAACTCTTGAATTATTTCTCAGTCTCTCATGTTTATTGTCATAATTGTCTTTGGACACTCTCTTTAGACTTTCTGAGATTTATCATCTAATTATTCCTTAATACTAATGCATTAAGAAATTCAATAATACAATTGATACAATAATAAATTATTGGTAATTATAGGTGTGATAAGGAGACTAGAGCAGGTTCCTCTAAGTTGAGTCTGCCCAGAGCCTGACAAAATCTTATGGCGCATATGACAGGCTGCTGAGTGTGGATGATGTACTTGGAACTACCTCAGCCCCAACAAGAGACTTGTGGGAATTGACTGTCTTTTTGAGATACCCACCATATTTGTGCTACAGAGTATACCAACAATAGATTCAGAAAAAAAAAATAAACAAAAAAACAAAACGTAAGTTTGGATTGCCCTCTACTGCTGAAACAGTAACACCACACCAACAGCACACTGACTATAAACCTGGATTTATAATCTCGTGCTGAAATAGCAGAAGGGAATGGAGGCTTAGTAAAACTATCAAGCCAACTTAGAATTTATGGAGATGGAGGCACAGACAAGGCCAGATTGCAAAAAAACAGTAATAAGTTGCTAATCCTTTCATATGCAGATGATATTGAACACCAAGTATCAAGGATTTTCAAGAGTCACAAAGGAAGTGGCACAAGATATAATTATAAAATTATACACACTGAACATTAGCACTTCCAATTTTATTTAAAAATACTACCAGCCTTAAACATAGATATATATAAAACCAATAATACTGAGTAACTTTAATATTCTCTCATCCATAAAAATTCAGCAAAGAAACTTTATTTTTTTTTTTTTTTTTTTTTTAATTTTTTTTATTGTAGAGATACTATACAGAGGGTTACAGTTACATGAGTGAGGTAATGAGTACACTTCCACTTCCTCTTGAACATTGTTACCCCCTCCATTGTTTTCCCCCTACCATCCCCTCCCTCCCTCCCTTCCCCAAGGTTCTTTTTTTTTTTTTTTTTTTTGATCGTGATTAAGTGATTACTTAATTTCCGGAAATTCACAGTATTGTGGAATAATGATGCTCATTTAAAGTCACAAGTTCATTCTAACTTTCCTGGAGCAAATTGTCTATCACAGTCTGTAATATATAACGGTGCTCATATGTTATATACCATATATGTGATCAGCAGCATGGGGATATTTAGTAGTGGTTCAACCAGATGAGTGGGAGTTCTTTGTTTCTTAAGTCCTGTTAGTTTTGTCATATCACCTAACATTTTGGATTCATCATCCACTTATCAGGGAGACCATGTACTGTTTGTCTCTTCGTTCTTGGCTTACCTCGCTCAACATGATTCCTTCTAGCTCCATCCATTTCCCTGCAAATGCCATTATTTTGTCATTTCTAATGGCTGCATAATATTCCATTGTGTATAGATACCACAATTTTTGGATCCATTCATCTGTGGTGGGGCATCTAGGTTGTTTCCATATCCTAGCTATTGCGAACAGTGCTGCAATAAACATGGAGGTGCATGTGTCCTTGTATATTGGTTCCTGTTGTTCAGGGTAGATGCCTAGAAGTGGTATGACTGGGTCATAAGGGAGGTCAATCTTTAGCTTTCTAAGGACCCTCCAGACTGCTTTCCAAAGTGGTTGTATGAGTGTACATTCCCACCAGCAGTGTAATAGCGTTCCTCGTTCTCCACATCCCCTCCAGCATTTGTCGTTGGCTGATTTGTGGATGTGGGACATTCTGACTGGGGTAAGGTGGTATCTCAGGGTTGTCTTTATTTGCATTTCCTTCACCACCAGGGATGATGAACATTTCCTCATGTGTTTCTTTGCCATTTTTATTTCTTCATTTGAGAAGTCCCTCTTTAGTTCCCTTGCCCATTTAGTAATTGGTGTGTTGGGTTTGGGAGGGATTAGTTTCTTGAGTTCCCTGTATATATAGGATGTTAACCCCTTGTCTGATATATTGCTGGTAAATATTTTTTCCCAATTAGTTGGTTGTCTTTCTAGCTTGGTTGCGATAGCTTTATCTGTGCAGAAGCTTTTTATTTTAAGGTAGTCCCATTTGTCGAGTCTCTCTCCAATTTGTTGTGACCCTGGGACTCTGTTCAGGAAGTTCCTTCCTGTGCCTATTAGTTCAAGTGTCTCTCCTACTCTGTCCTGCAGTAGTTTCAGAGATTCAGGTTTAATGTTAAGGTCTTTAATCCATTTTGAGTTGATGTTGGTGCATGGTGATAGGCTGGGGTCCACTTTTAGTTTTCTGCATGTGGCTGCCCAGTTTTCCCAGCACCAGCGGTTGAAGAGGCTGTGTTTCTTCCATTGTATGTCTTTGGCTCCTTTGTCGAATATCAGCTGGCTGTAGGCCTGTGGATTTATTTCTGGATCTTCTATTCTGTTCCATTGGTCTTCGGGTCTGTTTTTGTGCCAGTACCATGCTGTCTTTGTTATTATAGCTCTGTAGTAGAGTTTGAAGTTCGGCATGGATAGCCCTCCCATATTGTTTTTATCCCCTAGAATTGTTTTGGCTATTCTAGGTCTTTTGTTGTTCCATATGAATTTTTGGACTGTTTTCTGTATTTCAGTGATGTACGTCATTGGGATTTTAATAGGAATTGCGTTGAATTTGTATATTAGTTTTGGAAGTATTACCATCTTTACTATATTAAGTCGGCCTATCCAGGAGCATGGGAGGTCTTTCCATTTCCTAGTGTCTTCTGCAATTTCTTTCTTTAACTTTTTATAGTTCTCATTAAATAGTTCTTTTACATCTTTGGTTAGGTTAATTCCTAAATATTTTATTTTTCGGGAGGTTATTGTGAATGGGGTTGCTCCCTTTATTTCCCTCTCTTCCTGTACATTATCGGTGTATAGGAAGGCAACTGATTTTTGTGGGTTTATTTTGTATCCTGCTATTTTGCCAAAGTGATTTATGATTTCTAAGAGTTTGGGGATGGAGTTTTTGGGATCGTGGAGGTACAGTATCATGTCGTCTGCAAAAAGGGATAGTTTAACTTCTTCTTTTCCTATGAGGATCCCTTTAATATCTTTTTCTTGCCTTATTGCCCTGGCTAAGGGTTCTAGGACTATATTGAAGAGGAGTGGAGACAGTGGGCATCCTTGCCTTGTTCCTGATTTTAGGAGAATTGGTTGTAGCTTTTCCCCATTAAGTATAATATTGGCTATTGGTCTGTCATAAATGGCTTTTATTGTTTTTAGAAATGTTCCTTCTATTCCTATTTTCTCCAGAGCTTTTAGCATGAATGAATGTTGAATTTTGTCAAAGGCCTTTTCTGCATCTGTAGCGATAATCATGTGATTCTTGACCTTGGCTCTGTTGATATGTTGGATTACATTTATTGACTTACGTATGTTAAACCATCCCTGTGTCTCTGGGATGAAGCCTACCTGGTCATAGTGAATTATTTTTTTTATGTGTTTCTGGATTCTGTTAGCTAGAATCTTGTTAAGGATCTTTGCATCTGTGTTCATCAAGGAGATTGGCCTGTAATTCTCCTTTTTGGTTGGGTCTTTGCCTGGTTTGGGGATGAGTGTGATATTGGCTTCGTAGAATGAGTTTGGGATAGCTCCTTCCTTCTCTGTTTCTCTGAAGAGCTTGAGGAGTATGGGTATTAGTTCTTGTTTAAAGGTCTTATAGAATTCTGCTGTGAATCCATCTGGTCCTGGGCTTTTTTTTGTTGGAAGACTTTTGATAGCTTCCTGTATCTCATTATAGGATATTGGCTTATTTAATTGGTTAACTTCTTCTTTGCTCAGTTTGGGCAACTTGTATTTCTCTAAAAATGCATCCATTTCTGCCCGATTTTCTTCCTTTAGAGAGTATAGCTTTTGAAAGTAGTCTGTTAGAATTGAGAAACTTTATTTTTTAAGTGACAGTATACATCAAGCATATGTAAGAGACAACAGCCACAGAATATACATTCTTCTCAGAAACCCACAGAACTTGCTCCAAGATAGACTATATTTTAGGGAATAAAGGAAGTCTTAACAAACACAAGAAAATTGAAACATCTCATATTTTATCATATTAAAATAGAATAAAACTAACCACCAGCAGCATAAAATATTCGAACACATAGAGATTGAATACTTCGCTTTTAAATGATCAATGTGTCATTGAATAATCAAGGGATTATTTCTGGAATCAAGTGAAAATGAAAATAAAACTCACCAGAACCATGAGAAAATAAAAGAGGAAGTTAATAGCTATGAAAGCCTAATTTTTTAAAGAATGCTGTCATATAACTAAATAGTCTAATGATGTACTTCAAGCTCTTAGAAAAACAAAAGCAGTCCACCAAAAAACAATGGATGGGAAAAATAATATAAAGATTAAGGCAGAAATTAATGAAATGGAGAATAAAAGAAAAATACAAAGAATCAATGGGAGCCAGGCACAAGTGGCTCACATCTGTAATCCTACTCAGGTAGCTGAAATCTGAGGGTCGTAGTTTGAAGCCAACCCAGGGAGGAAAGTCCGTGAGACTCTTATCTTCAATTAATCATCAAGAAAAAATCCTGAAGTGGCATTGTGGCTCAAACTGGTATAGTGCTACTTTAAGCAAAAAACCTCCGGGCAACACCCAGGAAATGAGTTCAAGCCCCACAACTGGAAAAAAGAAAAAGAAAAAGAATCAACAAGACAGAATAGTTCTTTAGAAAGATAAACAAGATAGTGGAAGAAGAGAATATTCATAAAAGTAAAAAGGAACCTAGGCACTGGTGGCTTATGCCTGTAATCTTAGCTACTTAGGAGGCTGAGATCTGAGGATTGCAGTTCAAAGCCAGCCAGGACAAGAAAGTCTGTGAGACTCTTATCTCCAATAAACCACCAGAAAACCAAAAGTGATGCTGTGGCTCAAGTGGTAGGGCAATAGCCTCTAGTTGTCCCAGGCCCATAGTTCAAGCCCCATGATCGACCAAAAAAAAAGTAAAAAAGAGAAAGTAAGTATCATAACTATACCAATAATATTCAAAAGGTAATTAAGGAACATTGTGCAAACTTTTATTCTAATAAACTAGAAAATCTAGAAGAAACTGACAAGTTTCCAGATACATATGGCTAACCAAAATTGAGCCAAGACAAAGCCACTTAAACATATTTATAATAAGTAAGCCTAGGAATGGACAGATTCACTGCTGAATTCTACCTTTAAATACCTTTAAAGAAGAACAACAACAACGTTCCTCAAACAGCATCATAAAATAGAACTCATTCTAAGAAATCATAATTATTCTGATACTAAAACTGAATAGGGTGAAACAAGAAAAAAATTACTGACCAATTTTCTTGGTAAGCACAGATGCAAATATTCTCAATAAAATACTTGCAAATAGAATTCAACAATACATTCAAAAGATCATACACCATATCAAATTTGTTACATTTCAGGGATGCAGAGAGTTCAACCTATACAAATCAGTAAATGTCATGTAGCACATACACAGAATAAATGACAAAAATTTCATGATCATCTTTATAGATGCAAAAAGGTCCTTTGATAAAATTTAACACAACTTATATTAAAGCCTAAACTAGTAATAGGAGTGTATCTCAACATAATAAATCTATACATGAGAATCCTATTTCTAACATCATACTGAACAGGGAAAAACTGAAATTATTTAATTTAAGGCCAGGAATGAAACAAGGGTGCTCACTAACGCCACACTCTTAATATACTGCTTGAATTTTTAACCAGAACAACAACAGAAAGAAACAAACAAACAAACAAAAAAGAATACAAATAAGAAGGAAGAAGTTGCTAGGTGCTGGTGGATCAAATTTGTAAGTCCTAGATACTCAGGAGGCTGAGATCTGAGGATCTGAGCCAGCCTGGGCAGGAGTCCCTGTGAGATGCTTATCTCCAATCAACCACTCAAAAACCGGAAGTGGCACTGTGGCTGAAGTGGCAGAGTGCTAGCCTTCAGGACAAAGAGGCTCATGGACAGTTCAAGCCCCACAACCAGCAAAAAAAAAAAAGAAAGAAGTCAAATTATATTTATTAAGTATAAGATCCTATACTTAAAATACTTAAAATAGAGCTGATAAATACTTTTAGCATATATTGTGTATTACATATTATATATTGTATAATATATTATATGCTACTATACATCATGTGTTACATATTATATGCAATAAATTATATTTTATATATTATATTCTTAAATATTCTATTGAATAATATATGGTATATACCATATAGACTATATAAATATAGAACATATTAGATATGTTCTATATTATGTATCATGTTATATTTTGTGGGTTGTATACTGTTATTAATGTATTAATAGTATATTATATTCTGTTATATGCTATTATGTTATATACATACACATATATTCATTCAAGTATTATATAGGCATAAAGAAGAATTTAATTATTTCATTTACAGGAAAAAGGTAGAATTTCAGATCATCATGGTAAATCTAATGTGGCAGATCCAGAAACAGAAATATCACGTGTTTTTTTATTTATTGTAAAGATGCTGAACAGAAGAGATACAGTTACATGAGTGAGTTAATGAGTACATTTCTTGTCCAACATTGTTACCCCTTCATTTGTTGTTCTTCCACTATCCCCTTCCTCTCCCATTTCTCTCACTCACAGCCCCCCGAAGTTGTTAACTTCATTTCCATCATAGAGTTTTGTGAGTATCATTGTTGCAACGGGTCATCCTGTATCCCTGTTTCAGCGTTTTGTTATTCCCCTCTCCTCCTCAAATCATATAAATGTATATACAAGATGCAGGGTACCAAAATCAAGTACAGTGACAACAGGGGATATACCACCAGGGAAAGAACATACAAAGTAAACAAAAAAATCACATAGTACATTAAAAAACAACAACAACAACAAAAGATGTCTTGTGTCCATATCTTGGGGTTCATTTTACTTAGCATCATATTATATGATCATACATACATAGCTTTCCTGCTCATCTGATAAAATTATCCTAGATGTATACTAATTATTGCAAGTAAGAAAAACATGGGATCTATATTTCTTTAGGTCTGGCTTACTTCACTTAATATGATTTTTTCCAAGTCTTTCCATTTCCTAACAAATACAGCAGTGTCATATATATATATATATATATATATATTCATATATATATTCATATATATATAATCAAGATACATATATCAATATATATCAAGAAAATATATTTCATATTTTCTTGATCCATTCATCTATTGAGGAGTATCTGGGTTGGTTCCATATTTTAGCTATGGTGAATAATGCTGTGATAAACATAGTTGTGCTGGTAGCTTGTTTGTGATCATTTGGGTAAATGCCCAGAAGTAGAGTCTTTTGAGGAACCTCCATACTGCTTTCCAAAGTGGTTGAACAGGTTTACACTCCCACCAACAGTACAGTAAAGTTCCCTTAAATCAGTTTTTTAGAGCAGGCAGAATGAAGCTCTGCCTTACCAGTAGGAGTACTTTGTGACCCTCCACCCAGACTAGTTTAGTGGGAGGGCCAACTGCTGTGTGTGTCACACAGGAGATAGCTGATTCCTCTAGCTTGGAGTCACTGGGAAGGAGCTTGAATGAGGGTGGGGTTGTAGCCTGTCAGCAATCTGTAGCTTTTCCCTAAGGGGCTAGCTCCTGAGACATTTTTGTGGCTGAGCCTGGAGCCACTCTCAGGGTTTATGCTGTTGCCAGATTCAAATTGTTTTTCTTTTACCCTTCTGCATCTGGGAGAGCTGCACATGCTGCAGAGGGGCAGGGCTGCCTCTCTTTACTCATTGAAGAAAGTCATCCGACCCTGGATGGAGCTCCCTCCCCCTGAAAGGGCAACTTTCCACTGGGTGGAGCTGAGTCCCGCTGGTCAGGTACTTTTGACTTGTTAAAAAATGGCTTGTCAGACTGGGCTTTGGCCCAGTTTGTCAGTATCAAAGATGGTGTTCTTCTCTGGTGGTGGGGGAGGGGCTACCTTCCAACCGCTGTTCTGTGAGAAGGAGTGAGGATGTCTTGTGGGGTATTCATGCCTTTCCCTTAGTTGTTAGGCCATCTGTGGTCTGCGTCTGTCTGTGGTCAGCAGGATGAGGATTTCCACTCCCTGGTTTGTGCTTGCATTGAGTAGAAGCTGCTGGCAGTCCATCTCCGGTGCCTTTGTCCCAGGCTCTGTCTGTTGATATGGTGGGAGCGGCAGCCAGCACTGCTGCTGCTGTTGTCAGTGAGTACTCAAATCTGTGTCCTTAACCAAGCTGCCTGAAGTTTTCCTCTCTGACCAAACTCTCTGTACTATGATGGCACACTTGGTGTGACTCTCTAGCCTTGGATTTTCACTGGAACACTAAAACTGGTTTTTGTGCAAGAGCTTGGTAAGCTCCTAGTTGCTCCTCCTCTATCTTCTTCTGTCCTCCCACATGATTTATAAAGGGGAACTGTTTGGTGAGGGAGTCAACAGAAGGAGGAGAGTTCAGAGAAGGAAATGGGGGAGTGAATATGTCAGAAATAGCTTATATGTATGAAAATACAATGATGAAAACCATTAAAATTATTTTTAAAATAGCGATGGTAGAAGGTGGATAAGAAGGAATCATAGAGGGGTGAATTTTGCTTAAGCACATTACATTCATGTCTGGAAATACCTCAATAAAACCCCTTTGTACAATTAAATGCTAATAAAATTATGCACTTAAGGAATTTTCAGGGAGCCAGATATGGTTGTGCATTCCTATGATTCAGTACTCCAGAGGTGAGACAGGAAGATTCCAAGTCTGATGCCAGCCTTGGCTAGTCATGACTTCACATAAGTGTCAAAATAAGGTCTAGAAATTGACCAGGTACTAAGTATGGACAAGTTCTTAGAGAATTTTAAATGACTGTTTCACAGGAAACCCCATAAACTTGAGGAAAATACAGAAAATGATTCAATAATCTAACAGGAAAACCTTTAAGCAGATGGGAGCAGTTAAAAAATATCTAACACTCTTTGAACTGAAAAATAAACAGAGAAATTTAAAATAGAGTAGGAGGAATCAACACCAGAATATAGAAACAGTGACTGTAAAGACAGACTATTTAAAAATATGCAGGAACAAAGAAAAGAATCAAGAAAGCTTATGGAAACTTTGAGACAGCATAAGAAGAACAAGTATTGAATGATGACAAACCAAGTAGAAAGCTTAAAGAGATGTTACCAAAAATTTCTCAAACCTAAAGCAAGACACAGATACCCAAGTACAGGAAGATCAAGTTACCTGTCAAATTTAACTGAATCTAATGTATACTACAATCCTGTTCTCAAAGACAATCATCTCAAGGCTACAAGAGTAAAGTAGCAAAAAAAAAAAGAAAGAAAGAAATGAAAGAGGGAATAGGGTGCTGATGCCTCATGCCTGTAGTCCTAGCAACTGAGGAGGCTGAGATCTGAGGATCATGGTTTAAAGCCAGCCAGGGCAGGAAAGACTCTTATCTCTTATCTCCAATTTAACCACTCAAAAACTGGAAGTAGATGGGTTGGGAATGTGGCTCAGTGGTAGAGTGCTTGTCTAGCATGCATGAAGCCCCAGATTTGATTTGTCAGTCTCACGTAAACAGAAAAAAACTGGAAATGGTGCTGTAGCTCAAGTGGTAGAGCACTAGCTTTGAGCAAAAGAAGCTCAGAGACAGTGTCCAGGCCCTGAGTTCAAGCCCCATGTCTGACAAAAAAAGAATAGAAGTAAGAAAGAAGGCTCAGGAGAAAACAACCCTGCTAGCTCCTTATCTTGAGTCCCAGGACTGGCAAAAACAAAACAAAAGGTCATCACCAGATGTGAAATAGTATTCTTACAGTGTTTGACCTCTCATGGAAACATCAATTCAAACAACTATCCACATATGAAAAATGCTTTCCCAAAAAGTAGGGACATTAGGTGAGAGATTATAGTACCTAAGTGTAAAAGAATAATAAGAAAAAGATGTATTGAAGGAAGAGGAAAGACAGCTTTACATTATGCACATCATCTTTCTTTTTTGGGGGGGGGGCTGGAGGGGAAGACATTCAAATTTTATTTTCCAACAGCATCAGCAGGTACAAACCCCAGGGACCTTCCTCGGGCCCCACATCATCTTTCTTTTACCTCCAGAAAGCACAGTATGGAGAGAAACTGTCCACAGAAGGACAAAGATATAAGCCCTGGACTTTGACTTCAACATAAAACCCAAGCCTGTCCCAGTATTTCATATAAAATGAGAATCAATCCAGCATTTGAGGGGGTCACACCTGTAATCCCAGCTACTCAGGAAGTCTGAGATCTGAGGATTACAGCTGAAAGCTAGCTTGAGTAGGAAAGTCTATGATGCTCTTATCTCCAATTAATTAATAAAAAGCCAGAAATGAGTTGTGGATCAAGAGATAGAGTGCCAGCCTTCAGGGAAAAAGCTAAGGGACAGTGCCCAGGTGCTGAGTTCAAGCCCCATTACTAGCACACACACACACACACACACACACACACACACACACACACACACACACACACACACACACATACACAAGAAAATCAACAGATTGTTCTTTTTAAAACCAGCAAATGCTTAATTCTCAAGGGCATTCAAAGTCTCAAAGGAAGTCAATTAAACTAATCTGTCCTTACAGTTGCTGTTACTTGATCACTGCTGTTGGTGAATGAATGAAAAGCTTTTTTTATTTTCTGTGAAACTTTTTGGAATGCAGAACTTTGGAAATTTTCTGAAGCTTTTAAATTTAATCATGGAAGATACTATGCAGACATTTGTAACATCGTAATAGTGCATTTTCCTTAACAATATATCTTTTATCCATATGTCAGTGACATTTCACAGGCCTTTTAGAACAGCAGATGAATTTGGAGATTTTTTTCTTGAGCATCCATACCAATGAATGGAAACTGCTGTATCACATTTTCAAAACCGATTTCATCTTCCTATTACTATAGTTTGTTATATTTTGCAAGCAATAGGAAAAGGCCCTTCTAGAGTGACATCATTTGCAATTTCCTCCACACAGCCTTATACAGACAAAGATTAGAGTAGCATTAGCTAAATATTCCTGCTTGAGCTGAAGATGACTTCTGTTGTAAAAATGACCTTATTCTCTGGGTGCTGGTAGATTGTGTCTGCAATCCTAGCTACTCAGGAGGCTAGGATCTGAGGATCTTGGTTCAGAGCCAGCCTAGAGAGGAAAGTCTGTGACACTCTTATCTCCAATTAACCACCAGGAAACCAGAAGTGATGCTGTGGCTCAAAGTGATAGATCACTAGCCTTGAGCAAGAAAGCTCATGGACAGCACCAGACCCTGAGTTCAAACCCCATGACTAAAAACAAAAACAAAAAATGTCTTTATTCCAAATGTACACTCAGCTTCCTACCCTGGCAGACAGTATTTAATTTTATCCTAGTAGACATTTCACATGGCTCTATGGAAACCTTTTGTATACAGTTGCAGATTAACTATTCTTTCATTTTTTGTCAGTCATGGGGCATGAACTCTGAGCCTGAGCACTGTCCCTCAGCTCTTCAGCTCAAGGCTAGCGCTATACCACTTGAGTAACTGCACCATTTCCAGTTTTCTGGTGGTTTATTGGAGATAAGAGTCTCATGGACTTTCCTGCCTAGGCTGGTTTTGAACTTCAATCCTCACATCTCAGCCTCCTGAGTAGCTAGGATTACAGACATGAGCACCTGGCAAAGATGAACTATTCATTTTTTAATATGCATTTCTTATTGTAAAGATACTGTATAGAGGGGTTACAGTTACATGAGAAAAGTAATAAGTACATTTCTTATTGACCATTGTTACCCCCTCCTTTGCTTTCCCCCTACCATCTTCCCCACCTCCCCAACTCCTCCCCTACCCCAAGTTGTAAAGCTTGTTTTCAACATAGTGTCTTGTACATCTCATTGCTACAATGGGTAAAAGTGTATCCTTATTTCAGCTTTTTGTTATTTCCCTTTCCCTCCTGAAGTTAGAAAAATGTATATACCAGATGCAGGGCAACAGAATCAAATAACAGGGGTTATACCATGGGGGGAAATATAACATAGTACATTATAATTGCATTAAAAACAACAGCAACAAAAAATAAAGCCTCTTGTGTCCCTATCCTGGGTTTAATCTTGCTTACTATCATCTTATATGGTCATATGTACATAGCTTTTGACCTTTTCTGCTTGTCCTAGACATATTCTAGTTATTGAAAATAAGGGAAACCATGGGACCTGGCTTACTTTGGGCCTGGCTTACTTCACTCAATATAATTTTTTTCCAAGTCTTTCCATTTCCTAACAAATGGGGCAACGTCATTCTGTCTGATGGAGGCATAGAATTCCATTGTGTGTGTGTGTGTGTGTGTGTGTGTGTGTGTGTGTGTGTGTGTGTGTGTGTGTGTGTATCTCACATTTTCTTGATCCATTCATCTACTGAGGAGCACCTGGGTTAGTTCTATATCTTAGCTATCACAAATAATGCTGTGATAAACATAGTTGTGCTGGTAGCTTTAGTATGGCTTATTTGTGATCATTTGGGTAAATGCCCAAAAATGGGATTGCTAGGTCATAGGGGAATTCTATGTGGAGTCTTTTGAGGAACCTCCATACTGCTTTCCAAAGTGATTGAACAAGTTTACAATTCCACCAAAAATGCAGTAAGGTTCCCTTCTAGCCACATCCCCTCCTGCATCTGTTGTTATTAGATTTCTTGATTATAGCCTTTCTAACTGAGATGAGGTGGAATCTCAATGTTGTCTTGATTTGCATTTCTTTTATGGCTAGAGAACTTGAGCATTTATTTCTTCATGTGTCTATTGGCCATTCTTATTTCCTATTCAGAGAAGTCTCTCTTTAAGTCTTTAGCCCACTTATTAATCAGGCAGTTGTTTCTTTGAAGACTTGTTTTTGGAGGATTTAATTTTTTGAGTTCTAAATATATTTTAGATATGAGGCCCTGGTCTGTTGTATGGCTAGTGAAGATCTTCCCCTAATCCGTGGGCTTTCTGTTGATCTTGCTAGCTATGTCTCTTGCCATGCAGAAGCTCTGCAATTTCATGCAATCCCTTTTGTCCAACCTTTCTTTGATTTGTTGTGTTTCAGGGTCTTTATTAAGAAAGGTTCAGCCTGTGCCAAGGAGCCCTAGAGTTTCTCCTAATCCCTGTTCTTGCTCGAATTCCACAGGGCAGAGAGTTAAGAAGGAAAGATCATGAAATGGATCATACTGGAAGCCTATAGGATGAACTGAAATTTCTGTTACTGGCTTTGAGCAAAAAAGTATCTTTTAAAGTACCTTTTTTTGTGTGTATGTCCCAGTCATGAGGCTTGATCTTAGGGGCAGGATGCTGTCCCTGACATTTTTATACTCAAAGTAACACTCACCACTTGAACCACAGCTCCACTTCTGGATTTGGGGTGGTTAATTGGAGAAAAGAATCTTACAAGCTTTCCTGCCCAGACTAACTTTGAACCTGTATTCTCAGATCTCAGCCTCCTGAGTAGCTAGGATTACAGATGTGAGCCACTGGTGCTCAGCTTATCCTCTCTGTTTTTCAACCAAAACTTTTTGGAAAAAAATGAGCATGACAAGAAATGTTCTTTTTTAAATTTTTTTGGTGGCTCTAGGGGTTGAATTTAGGGCCTCATGCTAGTCAGGCAGGCCCTCTACCACTTGAGCTATTGCCCCAACACTAAAAAGGTATTCTTGTCTACCATCTTTATGATGAAAGCTGAACATGCCCCAAAGTATTTGCCTTTTTAACCTGTTGAATATGTACTCCATGAGATCCACAAATATATCCATTATCTTTCCTAAAAGGGCATATGCTCAAGATGTGCCCACCACCAAAGTGCTCTCCTATATGTTCCTATAGGTTCCTTGAATAAAGTCACCACACTTTCTTTGCACAAGAAGAGAATTATTTTGGGAAGTTTTCTGTTATTCATAAAACTAAAGAGAAACAAAACACTTTCTCAAGCTGTTATTCTTGGTTATTCTTATTTTGGGCTTTATAGTCACCAAGATGTGAAATCATTGTTTGGTTACGATATCCACTTTAGATGCCCCTGACCTAGGAGGAGTATCCTGAAGTTACTGGTTTAGTTGCTGTCATATATCTGTAAGCTGAGCCAATAGATAAGCAATAATGTGTGAATGTAACAAAATAGCTCTACCTTCCTTCTGCTGGAAATATATGATAAATGGAATTCTGGGAAATGTAGTTCCGTTCAGAAAAAGGGATATACAATTTATTTACCAATAGCGTCCATCTCTCCCACCATGGCTACTTTGTTCATGAGCATATTGGGAAATGAGAAGAGTGGCATGTGAAGGAGCCTGACTGATAACCACAGAATGGGTCATCCTGTCCATCCAATTACTGAAGTACTACTGTATTCTGTATCAGGTAAGTAGATCTTGGCTATGAATCTTTGAATTCATCTCTCTCAGGATCTTGGGTAGGCGTTTCCCCTGTGATCTTAGCTCTTTGATACATTCACAAACGCTATTTGTTTTTCCATTTCTTTGGCTCTTACTTGGTGTCAAAACATCAGTTATGCCAGGTGTGGTGGTTCATGCTTGTAATCCTAGTTTCTCAGGAGGCTGAGATCTGAGGATCTTGGTTTGAAGCCAGCCCAGGGAAGGAAAGTCCACGAGACACATGTCTCCAATTAAGCACCAAAAAAGGCAGAAAATGCAGCTGGGGCTCAAATGATAGAGTGCTAGCCTTGAGCACAAAAAGAGATCAGGGACAGGACCCAGACCCTGAGCTCAAGCCCCAGGGCCCAGCGCAAGCATGCACGCACGCACGAAGGTCTTTACTTGACAAACCAAAAGCCTGTCTTGAAGATACTTTGTTGAGGATTTTCATATCTCTATTCATAACAAATGTTAGTTTGTAATTTGATTTTGTTGTTTTGCCTGGCTTCAGTGTCAAAACAATATTAGACTTAAAAGAATTTGCAGAGTGTTGACTCCTGGAGGTTTTTTTCCATGAAAAGTTTTTTTTTTTTTTTTTTTTTTTTTTTTTTTGTCGGTCGTGGGGCTTGAACTCTGGGCCTGAGCGCTGTCCCTCAGCTCTTCAGCTCAAGGCGAGCGCTCTACCACTTGAGCTACAACGCCACTTCCGGTTTTCTGGTGGTTTATTGGAGATAGGAGTCTCACGGTCTCTCCTGCCCGGGCTGGCTTTGAACCGCGATCCTCAGATCTCAGCCTCCTGAGTAGCTAGGATTACAGGCATGAGCCACCAGCGCCCGGCTCCCATGAAAAGTTTTTAAAGGAGTGTTGTTATTCCTAGGGATAGTAAACAACTCTCCATAAGGATAATTTTCAAATTAAAAGTGATTATTCCAGAACATAAATCCAATGACTCACTTTATGAAGTGTTCAGAGTCTTGTAGTCCTCATACTCCCACCCCAAAAAAAGATACTAGAAAATTAGAGGTTGTCCCTATGCCTTACACCCTGATGAAATGATTCAAACTAGCCAATCCTAAATCTCCTTGCTCAGCCCGCCCATTCTTTTGCATGGAATAAACAATAAAGGCTGTTTCCATAGTTCTCCCTCTGCTTCCTGACACATTTTCTTTGGAAATGTGACCAATATATTTTCAATGACAATCAGCTGATCTAATGCCTCTGAATATATCAGATTTTCTACTACTACATTACTATTTTAGAAGAGTAAGGTCTTTTAATTTTTCTCTAAGAGAAAGGAGACTATTGCAAGAATTTGGTAGACGTGATGTTCTTTATATATTTCAAAGGAAGACCCTGGATACTTGTCAAAGAAAAAAGTGGAGATGAGAACATGGTGGAAAGCAATTGAATGGTTAAAATGTTGATTAATCCAAGGAGGTAATGATAGTGACTAGACCAGAGAGTTTCAACTTGAGTTACAAAGAAGTGTTCATATTGTAGGAATATTTTTAAGGTAGGCTGACAGAATTTCATAATAAATTAAATTTGGATTGTGATGTAAAAAGGTGGCTTAGGAATGGCTACAAAAATGTTTAGTCTTGCTCTTGCTGCTCTTTTCTAGCTCTCTCTGCTTTCTCTCTGCTCTAGCTCTTTCCTCTCTCTTTCCTCTCTTTCCCAGCTCTCTCTCTCATTCCCAGGCCTTTCCCAGCCACGTGGAGTGCCAACCTTGCCTGGTCCCAGCAGGTCTACTGAATAAACCTACCCCTTACCTGAATACCACGGCTGGTGTTCCCACCTAGCAGAGGAGGAAGATGAGGCTCAGAGAAAATGTCACGCAAGGACTTTCACTCCTAGCTGGTCCCCGGAGCCTGAGCCAGCGTCCAGTCCCCAGCCCAGGCCCGAGCCCTCAGAACCCAAGCCTGGCACCTGCAGAGAAGGAATCACAACTGAGATTCAACAGCCAACACAGACAGGTTACAGGGCATACCCATATTTCAGAGCCCTATGCCTGCTGCTGTCAGCTCCCTTTTGGCCTTTTCTCCTGCTATCCATCCCACAGATGGCCAGTTCTCAGCCTTTTCAACCCCCCTTTCCTCCTTCCAGGCCTAGTTGTGCCATCTCCTCCATGAAGAAACAACTCATATTCATCTCCTCCTCCTGTGCTCCCACCAGCTTCTGGACTCTAAGTCTCACGTTGGTGCTGACTTGAAGCTAACTTCAAGTGCAGGGGTATCTGGGGGCCCTTCTGGACAGACCTAATCCCGAGAATCACAGTCTGTCCTGAGGCCAGCACAAGAGCTGACACTTGTTCATCTCTTCAGATATCCAAAGATGTAAAGGACATTTTCAAAACACTTTTCTGGAACTAAATTCCTAAAGTTATGTGCAGGATGCCACCTTGCATGCGTATTCATTCCTCCCTTCCTCTCCCTCTTGTCTCAACTCTCTACCCTCCCCTTCAAAGAGATTAAAAAAAAAAAAACCTATAAAAAAATGTTTAGTCTTAGTTTTAAAAAAAAGCTGGAGTTGTCAACTTAAATGAAAGGCATGACTGGAATGATATTCCGAGTTCTGTTTTAGACAAGTCCTGTCTTAGAAATGCACTTTTTATCTCTGTAAAAATAATGATAGGCAGTGGCTATAGAAGATTACTAGGCTGGAGACATATATATGAGCTATCAAAATAAAGATGATTTTTACATTCACATCACTGCATAGTATTATGATATAACTTGGTGAAAAGAACTCGAGTATAAGTTCTGAGATGCTCCTACATTAAATATTTGGGGGAATTAAGAAGAATTTCAGTAGAAACTTAAAAGGGGTGGACTATGAGGTGAAGTGAAAACCAAGGAGCCTATGTAAGAAAGTGTTTTTAGGAGGAGAGAGTAATAATTGTTTCAAATGTTACTTTATAGAGGTGACCGTGCCACCATATTGGCACCAAATTGGGATGGAAATGACAACTGGTTTTGATAATGTGAGTTTGATTGCAGACTTTCACAAGAGTAGATATGATAGTGTTATGAGAAATAAATCTGGATTGAAATAGAGAGTGATGAATTCATTAAATATAGACAATTTTTAGCACATTTTATGGAAAAGCATGATTAGATGAAATGTATAACAGTATGATCAAGAAAGTTATTTTAAAAGATGAGCTAATAAAAGCATGATCATATACATATGGAACAATGCAGTATAGATAAATTGTTATCTAAAAGAAAAAGAGAAATTTCTATACCACTGATTTTGAGTTCAGGATCAGGAATATGATATGCAGGAATAGGGAATTCATATATAGAAGTTTTGGCCTCACATATGAATAAACACTGTCTAAAATTTAAGAGAAGGTAAATTGATTCAGCAATGGCTCATGATTGTAATCCTTGATACTTGGGAGGCTGAGAAAAGGAGTAACACAGTTCAAGGCAGGCCCAAACAAAATATATTTGTGAAATCCTTTCTCACTCTATAGCTGTAATGGCATGTGACTCTCACACCAGCTTCACGGGAAGGATAAATAGGTAAATCCTGATACAGGCACATGGTCTTGCAATGAAAGTGAGACTATCTCAAAAATAATCAGTGCAGCTGGGTGGCGCCTGTGGCTCACACGTGTAATCCTAGCTACTCAGTAGGCTGAGATCTGAGGATCACCGTTCAAAGCCAGCCCCAGGAGGAAAGTCCGTGAGACTCTTATCTCCAATAAACCACTAGAAAAGTGGAAGTGGCCCTGTGGTTCAAGCTGTAGAGCGCTCGCCTTGAGCTGAAGTGCGCAGGGACAGTGCCCAAGCCCAGACTTCAAGTCCCATGACTTGCCAAAAAAATAATAATAATCAGTGCAAAACTCTTATTATGCAACATCAGCTTCACAATATGTGAAAATATGTGGTAGTTCTTATATGCTAGCTTTTGCTATGTCTGTAAAATAGGAAAAATTATCTGGTAAATGCAAGTGGAGCAGGATAGTTGATGGGAATCTGCTTTGTTCTCATAACTCTATGTTACTCCGCTCTTAGCCCAATCTTTTTATGTATCCAAAGATCCTATATGAAGGATTTGCCTCTCCCCTCTTGGCCCATTCTTTCTGTGTATACAAAGACGGAATATGAAGGACTACCACCCCACACACACACCCTATTATCTCAGGTGTATACAGACACCAGGCAAAACCTCAGGTATGCACAGATGTGCTCGATGTGAAGACAGAGCAATCCACCTAAGTCTGGCTGTAAACAAATCATGTGGGTCCAACTGAAAGGCCCAAACCTCCCTATCCCTAATAGCTTTTTTATTAACCTCTGCCTCCTTGCTCAGACCTCATAAAAACCCAACTTCTGTCCCATCTCTTTGCACAGTCTCCAAGCCCACAGGAAGACTGTGCCCCGTTGCTGCTATATCTTAATAAACAGTCCCAGCCTGTTGAAGATTCAGTCCAGCCTGTTTCCTTCCATTCTCATCCATTTTCCTAACAATAGTAGCATCAAATTTGGAGGATAAAGTTTGCAATAGTTGTTATCAGAGAAGAAATAGCATTGAAGGATGAGACTGAGGACCTATCTCATATTGGTGATTATGAGTCATTGTCATAGTTAAATCATCTGATTTGGAGACTTTTCCCCCATTAACCCTAACTTGCTCGAGAGGGGGGGGGATGAAGGGAGGGAGGAGAGGGAGGGAGGGAGGGAGGGAGGGAAGAAGGGAGAGAGAAAAGTGAAAAGTGGGCTTATTAGTTAAAGCTTGGATTTAGTCATATCAGTTTAAGAAATAGGAGGTCAGGAGTATCAGAAGTGCCATACTTGAGATGCTAGACTGTGGAGTGTAAAATAGATAAAGAGATGCAAATAAGAAAAACATTTAGTGGATGGGGAGAAGAGAAATGAGTCAATGATGTGCATGTCCCTCTGGAGATGAAGATTGGACTTACAGTAGTAAATATTGATATGTTTCAGTTATTTTTGTGCTAGTTCTGAGACTTAAACTTTTTTGTGCTAGGCCTGGGCACTGTCCCTAAGCTTTTTTTCAGTCAAGGATAGTGCTCTACCACTTGAGCCACAGCTCCATTTTTAGGTTTTTTGGTGGTTAATTGGAGATAAGAATCTCACAGGGACTTTCCTCCCCAGGCTGGCTTTGAACCCCAATCTTCAGATCTCAGCCTCCTGAGTAGCTAGAGTTACAGGCATGAGCCACTGAATGTGTTACTTTTAAATTATGTATGATGTCAAGATTAAAATACTAAATTGGAAATGTGCAGCTGAGGTAAGAAGAAAATATAACCATTACAAAGGAAGTCCAGGGACTTGGAAGGAATGCTATTTCCTAGAGAAACATAGATATGCCTGTAATCTTAAAATACTGAATAGAAGAACAAAAGATGGTATGGGATGGGAGAAGGGATTTCAGAGACAGAAATAGAATCCAAGTATTAAATATGTTATGTACATTATTATCAAGATAATCTCAGGTAATTTTTAAATTATTCGGCCAATTTTCAGGGATAGCAATTATCATATAAGGTGGAGAAATAGAAATAATAAGGTATCTCCAGTACAAGTCACCAGGCTTGATTCCTGGTACTTGCATTATCAAAGTATGTCTTTTGATAAATCATGTGAACCCTCTTGACCTCAATTCACATGCATGGTTTCGTCTACAGTTAATCATATGTCTGTGTCTAAATATATCATAGTGCTCATTTGTTCCTAATTCAGAGTTAGTTTCCTGGTTCTGAGAAATGAAGAACCAAGAATGAATCAGGAAAAATAAAAATGCAATTTGAGTTTGACCTTTTTTGTTTCTTTTCCTTTAAAACAGTATTATAAGAGAATCTTATATTCTACCACTATGCATGAGGGTCCTTTATAAAACTGCTCCATCACCATATTTAATCAACTATAGATGTAAATACTCATTCAGTATATACTGGTTAATTTTTTTCTTGTAAAAATAAATAAGGAAATGACATGCAATTATGGATTATTTTCCTTAGATTCTGTAAGTTAAGGGGCAGGAGAGGAAGAAGTTATGGAATAACATACAGACATCTGAGAAATTACCTGCTCAAGATGAAACTATCTATATATCTTGCCTATTTTCAAAACAGAGTATTCTTAGCCAATCATACTTGGCTCATGCCTGTAATCCTACCTACCAGGAGGGTGAAATCTGAGGATTGCAGTTTAAAGATAGCCCATGTAGGTCTGTGAGACTCTTTATGTCCAATTAACCAACAGAAAACAAAAAAAAATGTAGCTGTAGCTCAAGTGGTAGGGTGCTATCCTCGAGCAAAACAAGCTCAGGGACAGTGCCCAGACTGTAAGTTCAAGCCCCAGGATTGGTACACATACAGAGAGAGTATCAAAAAAGCCCATTTTACACTCAGGAACACTTCTGGCATTTGTCCTGTATACTTCCTTTACTGAGAGTGAAGATGAAGGCAGACTTGAGGACTTCACAACAGAAAGCTCAGAGTGCCATTGTGTGTAGCCAGGTGGAGCCTACTGTGCATGCACTTATCTGAAAGACCCCAATTCCCTGCAGTGTGAATAGAAAGGCAGAAGGACCGGAGGACAGAAAGAAAAGCCGAGAGGATGGGAGGGAGAGGAGAAAACTCAATTATCATAATCTTCATTTCATCCCATAAGAGAGACATAATCATTACGGCCACAGTGGGCATCTGCCAATAGGTTCTTCTGACATTGAATCCTGCAAATTAAGTGTTTTTCAGAAATGTTCCTTACAGTGTTGGTTCTGGCTCCTAGAGTGTTGCCTAGGCAACAGATTTAAAGGAAAGATGTCACACACTTATTGGATTTAAAAGTGGATGGAAACTGTTAAAACAGAAAAGATAAAATGCATTTATTTTGAAAATAAAGGAGAAACCATTCAAGAGGTAGAGCACATAGTCATATTACCACTTTTGGAATAAAGCGAGAATGTCACAAGCATTTCTGTGGTGATAACATAGTAAAAAGGTGCATTGTTTTAAACCAATTTCTCAAAAATGAGCAAGAGTAAGTGGGAAGTAAGTGTTCTTTTCAGAGGGAAGTACCGGAAGGCGTTGGGAGCGGAGGGGGTTCTCCTTGAAGGAACTTCTGGAAAGTGATTAGGAAGGGTGCTCCTGGGAGGGAACTTCTAGAAGGCATTGGGTGGGGGAGGGTAAATCACTCTCAGAGGGAACTTCTGTCAGTCACAAAGTCCGCCACTGCCTACTTCTGGGAGGCAGGGTCTGGTTAGAGAGATCTTCTGGAAAGTGGGTGGGAAGGGGTATGTCCCCTCAGAGGAAACTTCCAGAAGGCAAGGAGCTTGCCACAGCCTAGTGCTAGGGTCTAGCTGGACAGAACTTTCGGAAAGTGGATGCAGGCAGGGGCCAGGAACTTCTAGAAGACAGGAAAGGGAGGGGGGTGTCCAGTCAGAGGGAACTTTGGGGAGGTAAAGAGCCCATTATGTCATAGTGTTTGCAGGCAGGGTCAGGCTGGGGGGAACTTCCAGAAGGTGGACAAAGGGGGAGAAATAGCACCTCAAAGGGAACTTCCAGAAGGCATGGAGGGGTGTGTACTATGGGAGGGAACTTCCAGAAGGTGCGGTTCTCACTATGTCATAGGCAGGGTCTGGTTAGAGAAAACTTCTAGAAGTTGGGCAAAGGGAGGGGCGTGTCCCCTTGGAAGGAACTTGGAGAGGAGGGGCGTGTGCCCTTGGAGGGAACTTCCGGAAGGCAGGTGGTTGGAGAAGGGCGGTTGTCGCTTCAGATAGAACTTCTGGAAGGCGTTGGGTGGGAGGGCGAATCCCCTTCTGGGAATTTCCAGAACGCCCGGAGCTCGCCACAACCTAGTGCTCCGAGGTAGGGTCTAGTTGGACAGAACTTCTGGAAGGTAGATGAGGGCGGGGACAGGAATTTCTGGAAGACATGAGAGGGAGGGGGGTGTCCCCTCAGAAGGAACTTCCAGAATGGTGGAGAGGGGAGCATGGGTCCTCTCAGAGGGAACTAGTGGAAGATGTGGAGCGGAGGGGTATGTCCCCTTAGAGGGAACTTCCTAAAAGCAGTGAGGGGAGAAGTTGGTCCCCTCCAAGGGAACTTCTAGAAGGCATAGAGGGAGGGGGGGTGGCCTTTGGAAAGAACTTCCGGAAGGCATGGAGCCGCCACGTCATAGTAGTAGGCAGGGACTGGTTGGAGAGAAGTTCCATGAGGTAGGCGGAGGAGGGACATGTTCCCTCAAAGGGAATTTCTAAAAAGAGTTGGGGGCACGTGGTGAATCCTCCTCTGAGGAAACTTCTGGAAAGTTCAGAGTCCACCATAAGCTAGTGCTCAGAGGCAGGGTCTTCTTGGACAAAACTTCCGGAAGATGGAGTGTTAGGGGTATGTTCCCTCAGAGGGAACATCCGGAAGGCGTGAGGATTGTTCCCTCTGAGGGAACTTCCAGAAGGCGGAGGGGGGCGGTGGACATCCTGTCAGGGAAGTCCCCCCGGGAGGCGCTGTTTGCCACATGATAGTGCTAGGAGGCAGGGTCTGGTTGGAGAGAACTTCTGGAAGGTGGACAACTGAGAAGGGGGGAGAGGTGAATGACTCCTCAGAGGGACCTTCCAGGAGGGGGGGAGGGGCGTGTCCCCTCAGAGGGAACTTAAGGAAGACCTGGAGCCTGCCACGTCAGAGTACTCAAAGGCAGGATCTGCTTGGAGAAAACTTCCGGAAGGTGGAGGGGGGGGGTAGGAAATGTCTCCTCAGAGGTAACTTAAGGAAGACAGGCAAGAGAGGGGATGGAGGGCCTCTTGGAGGGAACTTCCAGAAGGTGTGAGGGAAGGGGGGTAGCTCCTTGGAGAGAACTTCCGGAAGACAGGGAGCCCGCCATGTCATAGTGCTTGTAGGCAGTGTCTGGTTGGAAAGAACGTATAGAAAGTGGGCAGAGGTGGGGGATATCCCTTCGAAGAGTACTTCCTGAAGGTGTTGGGGGGGCAGAGGGTGAATCATCCTCTCAGAGAACTTTCGGAAGGCATGGGGTCAGCCACAACCTAGTGCTCAGAGGCAGGGTCTGGTTGGAGAGCACTTCCGGAAGGTGGGGGGGAGGGTCAGGGTAATGTCCCTCAGAAGGACCTTCCTGAACTCATAGGAGTTCCGTCAGGAGGGAGGGGGAGTCCCCTCAGAGAGCACTTTGGGAAGGCAGGCAGGGTGGGAAGAAGAGGTTGGTCCCTTGGGAGAGAACCTCTGGAAGGCGGGTGGGCAAGTTGTCCCCTCAGAAGGAACTTCTGAAAGGGGTGGAGCCCGCCACAACATAGTGCTCAGAGGCATACTCTGGTTGGAGGGAACTTTGGAAAGGCGGCCATGGGGGGAGGGTGGAGAATGTCCCCTCAAACTGAATTTCCAGTAGATAAGAGGGCTGGTGGGGGCGTCACCTTGGAGGGAACTTCCACAAGGCACAAAGCCCACCAAGGCCTAGAGCTCGGAGCACAGATCTGTTCAGAGGGAACTTCCAGGCTAGAGTAGGGGGCATGGGGTAAGGTACAGGGGCTCCAGGGATAGGAGGCTGGGACTCCCAACCCAGAGCACCCTTTTTTTCAAGTACCCATTTAATTTGTTCTTTCCTTTGGCTTCTAAATAAATATCTTTTTGTTTAATGAGCAAGAGAACTGGGCACTGGTGGCTGGCACCTATGCTCCTAGCAACTCAGGAGCCTGAGGTCTAAGTATTGTGGTGCAAAGCCAGCCCAGGCCAGGAAAGTCCATAAAAACTCATCTCCAATTAATCACCAGAAAACTGGAAGTGGCACTGTGGCCCAAAGTGGTAGAGCACTAGCCTCAAGCAAAAGAGCTCAAGGATCACACCCAGGCCCTGAGTTCAAGCCCCACAACCAACAAAAAAAAATTTAAAAACACAGTTGTATACATGTGGACAACTTTCTGAATTCCATTCTGTTCTCTCTCTTCTTTTTTTTTTTCTGGTAGGGATACTTGAACTAAGGACTTCAACTTGCTTGATCATGGCTAGCACTACACCACTTGAGCCATACTTACAGGATGTTTTTTATGGTTAACTACAGATGGAGTCTCACAGACTTTTCTGCCTTAGGAGGCTTCAAACCTCAGTCTTCCAGGTGTCTAGCTCTTGAATAGCTAGGATTTTAGATATGACCCACAGGTGCCCTGCCCAGTTTCTTTTTCTCTATTTAATATCAGCACAACTATTCAAGGCCCTTTATATAAGTTAAAAAATTGAATTTACACAAAATCACTTGCTGCATTATTGATTTGGAATATACTAAAATTGGCAACTAATTTTTCTACATGATATGTGAAGGATTCGTACTCACCTCCTAACCACAGGTGCCTCTGAGTAAAGCATTCCATTGCAGAGGTTCAACATCTCCAGGTAAGACATTCCAGGACTAACTGTAGGTCCCCATCTCCCCCAGTTTCGAGAAAAACCATGTGATGCTATCAATAAGCCACCTGCCCTCTTGTGTCAGGACCTGCTCCCTTGAGTCACGTACTACCTCTGGCCTCATAAAACCTCAGCCCTGGCTTTAGCTCCTCATACAACCTCCAATCCCTTGGGAAGGTTCCTGCCTCTTGCTGGACTTGCCTGTTGAGATAAGAATCTGGCCTGGTCTTTCTCCTCCATTTTCCCAACATATGATGCTGAGATCTGGGAGAGGTTAGTCCAGAGTCAATGGAACCCCTCCCCCCCACTTCTGGGCATCAGGGACTAGTCTGCCTCCTGGCCACCTCGCCCCAGTCTTCAATCTTTCCTTTGGGGTCTCTCTCCACCAGGAGCAGTCAGCCATGCTTACTATTTTGAGCTAAACAGCCACCAGTCACAACTTGGAACTCCCTGAGTTCTCATGACCTTTGGCCTACATAAGCAGTGCATGCCTTGTGGATGGCTACCCAGCATGGCTTGAGGCATTATTGGTTATCTGTGTAAACTCTGGAGTCAGCCCTCTCCTCTCCTAATCTCTTCCCCTTTCTTCTGTCCCCAGAGTCTTGATCTCCAGGCAGGAGGACCTGGCAGTTTGACCAACCGCATCCACGCATACAAGGATCCGTGGTGGAGAAGCCCCAACATGGATCCGGGGACTTTGGGAGTCCTCCAATTTCTCTTGTCTGCGGGGTCCCCAGAGACTTCAGAAGTCTCACATTTGACTGACCCCCCAGACTCCCTTTAATTAGGACATTGGAGACACCCTCTCTTAATTATTTGGTTCACCTTATGCCTTCTCTAAGCCTCAGGGACACCCTTGATGGTGGGACAAGTAGTCCTTTGTAGTCCTTCCAAATTTTCCAAAATGGGTTCTCAATCATCTGTTCTTAAAGATACGCCATTGACTTGCCTATGGGCTAATCTCAAAACTTTTGGCAGACTTACTTGTGCCCCCCCCCCAATTAATTCGCTTTTATATTCAGATCTGGCCTTTGTACAAACTTGATAACCAATGCCATTGTCCTGACTTTGGTACTTTTGATTTTGCCATTTTAACTTATTTAAATGACTTCCTCCAACAAAATGGCTAATGGTCTGAGGTCTCCTAGGGCCAAGCCTTCTTTTACCCCTGCTCCAGACTGTCCCTCTACTCATCCTGCTCTGCTCACCAGGTCCTTCTTTGTCACAAAACACCCTCAAAGTCTGTCATCTTCTAAAAAACCCCAATCTTCCACCAGTTTTGTAGACTTTGCTCTTACTGACAAACTGTCTCCATAGTCCCCTCTCTTTCCCCTCCGAATCCCTCAGCTCCACTCCCCCCTCCACTCCTACCTCCCACTGACCCCCACCAGCACTCCTATTTCCATCTCCTAACCGTCTCTTTCTTCTACTCACCCTTCCCCCTTACTTCCTCTGCCCTCCTGTCCTTTTGCTGCCTGTTACCCGCTCTAAGGCCAAATACCCTACTTCTCAAAATATGTTTCCTCTCTGTGAAGTGGCGGGATGGAACCCACACACCCAAGTCCATGTCCCTTTTACTCTAAATGAAATGACCTCCGTAGAACAAAATCTGGGATCATTTTCTAGCAATCCTCTCCATTTTATTTATTTTATTTTATTTTATTTGGGTCCGGTCGTGGGGCCTGAACTCTGGGCCTGGGCGCTGTCCCTCAGCTCTTCAGCTCAAGGCTAGTGCTCTACCACTTGAGCCACAGCACCACTTCTGGCTTTTTTCTTTTTGCTTATGTGGTGCTGAGGAATGGAACCCAGGGCCTCAGGCATGCAAGGCAAGCGCTCTACCACTGAGCCGCCTTCCCAGCCCCTCCTGTCCATTTTAAAAAGCAGTTTACTTGCATTACTCAACTTTATTCCCTTACCTGTGGGATAGGCAACATATTCTAAATTCTATCCTAACCCCTGAGGAAAAAGACCTTATTTTCAAATCAGCCAGTGCCCATGCTGACAGGCTTAACCTGGAAAACTCTAGCCCTGCCCCCTGGGGTGATGAGGCAATTCCCACAGCAGTTCCAAACTGGAATTACCAGACTGACAGCAGTGGCTCTACCTGGCAAGAAGGCATGCTCTAAAATGCTCACTCTAGGGTTAAGTAAAGGCTTGAGGAAATTACTCAGGACCCCTTTGAGAACCCTACATCTTCCTTAACTGCCTGTTGGAGGCCATTACTCAGTACACCAATATTGATGTTAATTTCCCTGCAAGCACTTCTTCACATGCACTTCATTAACCAATCTGCACCAGACAGTAGGTAGAAAATTACAATGCCTAGAAAAGGGAGTTGTGATCCCTTCCCTCACCAAAACCCCAAATTTTGGATCTTGCTTTCAAAGTCTTTAATGGCAGGGAGGAGGAAGCCAAAAAGGAGTTAGAACAAGAGCATAAAAGTAATAAGGAGGGGCTGGGAAGGTGGCTCAGTGGTAGAGCGCTTGCCTTGCATGCCTGAGGCCCTGGGTTCCATTCCTCAGCACCACATAAGCAAAAAGAAAAAAGCCAGAAGTGGCGCTGTGGCTCAAGTGGTAGAGCGCTAGCCTTGAGCTGAAGAGCTGAGGGACAATGCCCAGGCCCAGAGTTCAGGCTCCACAACCGGACCCCCCTCCCCCAAAAAAAGGAACAGGGAGGAGTGCCAGGCTGATTTTCACCTCCTGGCCACCACCCTCCAAAAAACTCAGCTGGCCACATCTGAAGACTCAAGAATCAGACCCTCCCTCTCTGACAGAAGGAGGTGGGATCAACCCCCTGGTCCTTATTTCAGGTGCAATCAAACCAGACAGTAGGCCAAACCCAAGACCTCCCACCAGGGCTTGCCACAACTATGGGCAATAGGGACACTGAAAAATAGATTGTCCTGTGGCCCACCCTGGTGGGCCACCTGACCTCCTACTCCCCCTCCCTATAGTTCCATGGCCTGATACAATGAGTGAACCCAGGTTTCTGGCTCCAAGCCGAACCTTTACAGGACTCTCTAGAACATAAGGTCAAAGGTGTGGTAGCAGTAGAAATTACCTCCTTCATCCTGTACACCCTAGCTTCCCTATTGCTCCTCACTTCCTGGAAAGGGCCTTCTACTCTTGCTAATAAAACAATTACAGGAGTCACATGACACCTCATCAAGCCCCTCTGCACTTCTCTAGTTCCCTGCCAGTTTTCAAATCTTACTCTTACACCCTCATTCCTCATTATGCCCCAATGTTCCCTGAGTCGGCTAGGAAGAGACCTACTCTCTAAACTCAGAGTGTGTCTATGCATTATTTCCCACTTAAAATCTACAATTATTTTTCTTCTCCACATGGGCTCAGTCTTAGGGGGACCACCATCCCAACCCCAATCCTCTGCCTCCCCAAACCCTCCTCTAGATGCTAACTCCCTAATCTGGGAAACATCCCATCTTGCAGTGAACTCCCATCATAAACCTGTCCTCATCTCAAGGACCCTCTTACCTTCATAAACCAAGACTAATACCCTCTCTCTCATACTACCCCCTGGGGACTAAATCCCATTATCCTTCGCCTTCTCTCCACCTCCCTTCTAACCTCCATTCACTCTCCTCACAACACCCCAATCCTGGGAGTGAAAATTCCTAATGCATCCTATCACCTGGTTCAGGACCTCCATAAAATCACTCAGGCAGTAAACCCCACCTTCACGGTGGCCCACAATCCTTTCACGATCCTCTCCCACATAGTCTCCAATGCACAGTTCTTCTCACTCTTTGACCTAAAGATGTCTTCTTTACCAGCCCCATACACTGCCTCAGGGCCACTCTTTGCCTTTACCCGGAAGGACCTAGACACTCTACAGACCCAACAGTTAAGGATTTAGAGATAGCCCCCAATATTTTGGTGAAGCCTTACAAGACCTAGCCTCCCTAGACCTATCCCCCAGCTTCCTTCTCCAATATGTAGATAGCCTTCTCTGCAATGCCTCAGCTGACCTAAACCTCCAGCATTCAGCTCTCCTTAACTCCCTTGATACCTGGGGACACAGGGCCTCTAAAGACCGGACTCAGGTATTCCAAAAGTCAGTCACCTACCTAGGACTTATTGTTTTACAACAGGGGACAAACCATGCCTTCCCATAGAATCATGGAACTCCTAAATTATCCTCCGCCTCAATCCAAGCAAGACCTCCTGGCCCTGCATGGCCTCTTCAACTTCTGCATCTGGATTCCCAATTTCTCCCTCATAGCACATCCTCTATACACAGTACTGAGGGGTCCCTTGACAAACCCTTTTCTGTCTCCCCAGTCTCTCTCTGTCCCTATAGTTCAGCTTAAACTCTCCCTGTCTAAAGCCTCTACCCTATCCCTCCCTGACATCAACAAACCTTTCTTTTCTTACAAACAAACAAAGACAGGCATTAGCTATTCTTTGCCAAAAAAGGATGAGATACCTTTTGACCCCTAGTGGACCTATTCAAACAACTAGACATGGTGACATGGAGATGGCTCCCCCTGTCTCCAGACCCTGGCAGCCTTGGCACTTGTGGTCCTGGAGGCCCATAAAATTTCCCTCCACAACCCTTTCCACACACGCTTCCCACTCCCTCAAGGATTTTATAAGACCTTCCTTTCCCTGCCTTCCTCCGGAGTCCAGGTGCTCCATGAATACCTTCTTGATCCTACCCTATCCTTTGAACAGTGCCTCCACACACAAACACACTGTTGCCCTTCTGCCCATCCCAGCCCCGGATCCCATGACTCTAATACATTCCTGCTCCAAAACCTTAGAACTCTCCCTTAACCCCTTCTCTCACATTTCAGGTCAGCCCATCCCTGGAGTCCCTGACTGGTTTATTGATAGCAGTTCTCTTAAAAATTCCCCCTATAGGGTTAGGAAGGTGACTCAGTGGTACAGTGCTTGCCTTGCATGCATGAGGCCCTGGGTTCAATTCCTCAGCACCACATAAGCAGAAAAAAAATCTCCTTATATGGCAGGATACACCACTTTTCAGGTTGACCCAGAAAGACCAGACCACCCTACTCACATAGAAGAAGTTAAGTGTCCTCCAGTCACCCCACACCACCTCACAATAGGCAGAGCTGGTCACCCTCACATGTACCCTCCATCACACCACCAACCAACAGGTTCATATTTACACATTATTCACTCTAACATCCTAATTTGGAGAGAGAGACCCAAAAATGGTCTCCTATAATTAATGCCACCTTTATCCAATACCTTCTAAATTCAACACTGCTCCCAAAGCAGGCAGTCATTATTTACTACCTTGGACATCAGAAGGAAAAGGATCACATCTCCCTTAATAACCTTTCAGACTCCCTAGCCTGTGAGATTGCCACAGACCCCCAGCCTCTTAATGAGGCCCCAACTAAACTGCTTCTTCTGGATACCCAACATCCTACTAACTGCCCCCCCAAGACAAGATCTTATATTACCTACACCATCTTTTCCAACCCTCTGATCAATCCCTCCTCTTTTCTGCAGACCACTTACTCTTTAACTCCCCATAATAGGCAATACCTTAAAAACAATTCATGGCCTCTTGTAACATCTACCAAAAAACAAATCCTAACTCAAACCTCCACCCACCCCAGTTCCACACACACCAGTGAGGGGATCGTCACTGGCCATGGATTGGCATGTGGACTTTACCCACTTACCCGCCTTCCCCCACCCCCATCAGATGATGCAGGTACCTCCTTATATTTGTTGGCACATTCTCAGGATGGGTAGAGGTGTTTCCTGCTACCAAGAAAGAGAGCCTCCAAGCCCGGCACCGGTGGCTCACACTTGTAATCCTAGCTACTCAGGAGGCTGAGATCTAAGGATCGCGGTTCAAAGCCAGCCCCGGGAAGGAAAGTCCGAGAAACTCTTATCTCCAATAAACCACCAGAAAACCAGAAGTAGTGCTGTAGCTTAAGTGGTACAGCACTAGCCTTGAGCTGAAGAGCTGAGCGACAGCACTCAGGCCCAGAGTTCAAGCCCCACAACCGACCCCCCCAAAAAAAAAGAAAAGAAAGAAAGAAAGAAAGAGAAAGCCTCCACCATAGTTCCACTAATTCTTGCTGAACTACTTCCACGTTTTGGCTTACCCTCTGCCTTACAGTCTGACAATGGGCCTGAATTTATTTCTGCCCTAAGCCAACAGATAGCCTCCTCTCTACATATCCCCTGGAAGTTTCATATCCCCCACCATCCCCAGTCATCAGGAAAGGTAGAAAGAATGAAAGGAAATCTTAACCAAACTAACTCTAAAATTTAAATGAAATTGGATTAAACTTCTGCCCTTGGCACTGTAAAATCATGCCCTTCCCTGTAAACCCTGTCAAGTAAGTCCCTTTGAATTTAAGTATGGCAAACCCCATTTACTTCCTCGCTCTACCTCCAGCCCTTCACCCCTCCCCCCTTTCCTGTCTAGTGACATCCTTTCCTTTTTCTGCTCTGAACTCTGGAAATACAGATTGCAGAATCTCAACTCTCCCAAATGTCTTCCTCCCTCCTCTCCAAATAGGAGATCTTCTGTATATCTCTCAATAGCTTTCTATTCCTAATACCAATCCTTTCCCTCTTAACCCCAAATGGAAGGGCCTCATAAAGTTACTGTTCTTACTCCCACTGGTGCCACAATGCAGGACATTACCCCATGGATCCTTCTCTCCTGCCTAAAAAAAATTGCCCCCCAATACACCTCCACAATTCTGGGACCCAACAACTCAAGCATATTAAACTTCCTCCAATTCTGGAGGATGAAACAATAACCAATACCACATTACCTCTTCCAGGTCCAGATGAACCTGACACTCTCTGACTTTGAAGAGTTCCTCAACGACTTCCTGGACAACACCTGGCTGGTGCCCTGGCCTCTTACCACCTTCGATGACCTCATTGAGGCCATATCTCAACTCTGGTTACAGGGAACCTTTATAACTTTTTCCCCTGAACAAATTGGCTTCTACACTATAGTTCTTTACCTCTTCATTTCAGACAGATGCTCTGTCATACCCTGTTCCTTATCCCAACTGTTCTCCTTACCATTTTCCTTACAATTGGGCTAATTTCAACAACTTTCCTGGACTGGTCCTGTGGGGAACAGGCCACCCTTGCCCTTCTCGTGTGGATCTTCCTAACAACCCTTCTCTTTCTTTGGTGTCTTCCTGTCCTTTCACTCTCCCCAAAATCTCTGTCACTGTGACTCCCCTCCTTCCCCTCCTACTCTTAGGATCTTACAGTCTTCTCATAATTCAATATCTGCAAAATTGGTGAGGTCAGGTTCTCTGGCCTGGGGATCCACCAGACTGAATGCCCTCCCCATGGACCCTGCTCCTTTTCTTTCTGACTCTGTTTTTCTCCTACATTTGACACTAGAACAATTTCAACTTCCCAGTCATGTTGTGGACCCTCAGGTACAGGCAAAGCTATCGTGCACTAGCTACCATCAAAAACACACGGGCATCGCACCATACAGATGTGTGCCTTGAAACTGGGACGACTGTGGAGGCTATCCTGAGCATTTCTCAAATACTGAGTCCCAGGAGCATGGTCGGACTCCCCAACATCAGGACAGGTAATCTCTTCCCTAAAAGGACAATCAAGTGGGAGGGAACAGGAGGAGGCATATTGTACACTATTTCCTCCCCAGCAACCTGGGAAAAAAGAGACTTTGGAATTGGCTGGTGACTTTGTTCAGTTCTGTGTTGGCATGATAATATATTCCCCCAAGTCTTTCGACTAGTCATTACCCCCACCAACATCTCAATCCCTGTATGTAAGGCCAATCACCTAAACCCTTGGGACCCCTAACTAAAACTTCCTGAACTGAACCCTAGCCAGCCCTCCTCATGACCTGATCCTCACATTTCAGATCTTTGCCTTAGCAAATTCTGGCCATGAGCTCTTAAAACAGGCTAACCCTGTCTAGCCAAGGACTGTTGGATATGCTTATGCACAAGCCAGCTATCCTATATTGGGGTGTGACTCTCCCAACTAGTACTCTCTAATACTATCACAAGTGAGTCATGCACTTTGGGACCCCCGGTACAGATAATTGGTGAACCCCAATGCATGGGGACCCTGCTTAACTGTACTATCCTAACCCCCGGGGCTCTAGCGCCTAATGGTACCTACTTCACCTGGCCCAGTGGGGTCCATGCCTGTTACACAGAGGGCCACTGTAAAATTATATTCTTGACCCCTGACTTGGACATTCTCTCCAGTTGCATAATCAACAATTATCTCACACATTACCAAAGATGAAAAAAAAACCTGGTCCTCTTACCCATACTCCTAGGCTTGGCCCTAGCTGGCAACACAGCCATGGGAGGCACAGCCATAGGCGTATAACAAACCCAACACGTCCAATTGTTAGCCCAAATGAAAAAGGACCTTTCCTTATTCTAACAAAACCTTGATGTCCTACAAAACCAACTAGACTCATGGGTGAAATGTTCCTCCAAAATAGGAGAGGACTCAACCTCATAACAGCTGAAAGGGGGGCCTTCCTGGGTGAAGAATGCTGCTTTTAAGCTAATCAACTGGGCATTGTTAGAGAAAACAATTATTGGCAAACATAAAAACCCAGTACGGGACATCCTCCTCCCCATGGAAGGACTCTCAGCTGTCCTGGAGCCTCTGGTTCACTCTCTTCCTGGGCTTAATCCACGTGATCCTGCTAGTAGTATCTATAGGACCCTGCCTTGTCAAATGTCTTTCTGATTTCCTTCAGGAACATGTACAAACTCACATCTCAATGAGTAACTGAGCTCTTCATTCTAGTCGACAAAGAGGAGACCTATGGAATCCAACATTTAAAACTGCCCCGCGCCAGCAGGAAGTAGCTTACGAAAGACAATCGTCGACCCTATTCCCAGCCACTCTCTCATGGACAATTAATTTTTCCTATCCAAAGCTCTGTATGAAAGACTCACTCTCACCTCATAACCCCTGGTGCATCAGGAAATACCTGCCTTTGGGTAAAGCATTCCGTTCAAAGGTTCGACATCCTCGGGTGAGACATTCCAGGCCTAACCACAGGTCCCTACTTCCCCCAGTTTTGAGAAAAAACATGTCCTGCTATCAGTTAGCCACTGGCACCCTTGTGTCATGACTGCTCTCTTGAATCACGTACTACTTCTGGCCTGACCCAATATAATCTTAGCCCCAGCCTCACCTCCCCACACAACCTCTAATCCCATGGGAAGATGGCTGTCTCTCACAGTGCCTCAATAAACAGTATTCACCTGTTGAGACCAAGTCTGGCCTATTATTTCTCCTCCATATTCCTAACAATATGTAATTCCATTGTGACAAGTTTGCATATTAATAACAACACGCTAGACTTAATAAGTTTCACTCATTTTATTTAAACACTTCAAACACAATCCATACCAATAACTAATTCTTAAGCCTAATTCTACTAAGCTTGTCCCACACCCAGGGAAGCTCACATGTCATGTCACTTGGGACAAAGGGTGTCCTCCGGGCTGCTCTGAGTCGCTGGAGGGAGAAGCGACCACTTTGCCGGGGTAGGCTCCAGTGGAGGGTCGGTCTAACATGAAGTCACCTCTCTTGGGGAGGTCATCTTGTGGGGTCTCTGCTGCCCTGGGTTTTTTTGTATGTTTTAAGCTGGCCCTTCATTTCTGGCCACATCTGATTATCATGGTTGTCTTAGTGACAGCTTCGCTTCTGGTTATTGATGAGAGTGGAGCTGGCTTGCTCTGGCTGGGTCTGGTTATCTGTGAGGGTAGTTGCCTTGGTGATGGCTCTGCAGGCTCCCTGGGTGTGTTCTTATCTACTCATTCCATAATGCTTGCTTCTAACTTCTAATTCCTACTTTAATATTTCATGTTATTTCACAGCACACATACATTCAATATATTTCTATTTAATAGCCTACCATATAAATAACACATCATGTCTGTATTTAATAGCACACTATGTCAATACACACTATGTCAGCTTTGAATAGCACACTACATCAGTACATATGTCAGTCTTCAATAGCACAGTATGCCAGTCACACTGTGTTAATATTCAATAACACACTATGTCAGTACACACCATGTTAATATTCAATCATATTCACTACACTATACTTTCTTAGATTGATTTTGTTTTTTAAACAAAAAGACCTTTTTGCGTTAATTGTTTTTCATCTAGAAACTTGCTTTCTTGTCTGAACTGGCCTGGACTCTGATCCTTCTAGTTAACACCTCTCACCTAAGCAAGATTACAGGCACACACTACCATGCCTGGTTTGTTTTTTAATTGAGGTAGGATCTTCCTTAAAACTTTTGCTTGATCTAGCCTCAAACCCTGTTCTTTCCAATCTCTGCCTCCTAAGTAGCTAGGAATACAGGTGTGAGCTGAAATATCCCAGCTTTCCTGGGGCTGATGGAACTTAAACCCACAATCGGCAAAAGGAGTCACCAACACTCAGTCATCAGTGCTAGGAATGGTTTCTTAGCCATGGCGGCTGACCTCCACTATACCAAGATAGTGAAGACCAGCCACCAAGCTCAAGATGGAGGCAGGATTATATAGTAAAACACCAGCAAGGGGGTGGCCAGTTGTTGTTTTACAATTGGCAAAGAAGAAAGCTAGAGAAGCAGAGCTAGCAGTGATTACAAAATGGTGATTACAATTCCAGTCATTCCATTAGCCAAGGCAATAAGTTTCAAGGCAAAATTCTTATCCCAACTCCCTTTCTTTTCAGTTCCCAGTTTGGGGTTTAATTGATATTGACCAGAACATATTCCAAACTATTTTTTTTGTCTGTTGTGGGGCCTGAACTCTGGGCCTGGGCGCTGTCACACAGCTCTTCAGCTCAAGGCTAGCACTCTACCACTTGAGCCACAAGGCCACTTCCGGCTTTTTCTGCTGAGGAATCGAACCCAGGGCCTCATACATGCAAAGTGAACACTCTACCACTGAGCCATCTTCCCAGCCTCCATTCCAAACTTCTTATCACACCCAAAATCAAGCTATCTTCCAGGTTTACTGGCTCTTTCTGAGTTTCACTGTTATTTACCAAATTCCAGTAACCTGATGTTTAATTCACAATTTACTTCAAGCCTTTATCTTTGGAATTTTTCCTTTTAATGGCTATCTTGGAGGGTTTTTTTTTCTGCAGAGAGATCCTGCCTTTCAAGTTTGGCCCTATTCTTACTCACTTTGCAAGTTTCAGTAAATGCCAGGCCTCAGTTCGTTCCATTCCTAGGGTCTGTACCTATGTTTCTCCTGTTACCTGGGACTAGTTTGTCCCAGTTAAATTTAATTTTTCCTTGGTATAATTAATACTGTATTTGTTTAATTTAACCTAGTTCTAACATGAGCCACTATGCCTTGAGAGGTCTTTACTGTAGGTCTGCCCCGGCCCATGCAGGTCCAGTGCAGACACCTACCTACCTCTTTGGCTAAGTTTCTGCCCAGTATCTGTGCTAGCTAGTTAACTGGCATACCTGGAAGCAGTCACCTCCTCCTCCTGCTAGGTCACATCCGGCCCAGGATGTGGGCCGCCTCTGATCACATGCATCCCATCTGACAGTAGGAGGGTCACAGTCCCTGAGGTCACATCCTGATCCAATGTGGCCACACCTTTCCCCCAGCTCACCACACTTCCAGTCCCGGGCTTAGATAAGTCCTGGCCCTGGGGGTGGGTCACTCTTTTTGGACCTGCCTCTCCACCATACTGTGCAGGGGCAGCAGTTTGGTAAATAAATTTCTTTTCCTGCCAGAATACCATGTGGTGTTCTCTTCATTGGCTACCTAATGAAACCTATTTAACAAACCTTACATTTATCTCTTAAAGGTCTTACCACTTCACATAGGTTATACCATGTCACATGAACCTTTGAGGAATACCTTCAAATCATATGCACATTACAGCTTTCTACTCTTATCTCCTAAATGTTCTTATAACAAATATAATATATAACATATTATATATAATATAATGACTAAGCACTCCCTCTCTTGCACTCCCAAAGCCTCAATTTGTCCCAAAAGTTCAAGTCCAAAATCTCATGTAGGAATTAAGGCAAATTTCTTCAAATGGAAAAGTCATCAAGTCAACTTCTAAGATGCACTGGTAGGACAGGGAAAGCGTACCCATTCCTAAAATAAAAGGGATAAACAAGGAAGTAAAAAAGTAGTAACCAGCCTAAATCAAGAACAAACCCCAGCATGGAAGATAATGAAATTAAACCTCCATTAAATCACAGGAGTCAAAGTATATCTCAAGTATAGTATATGGACAGGCTGAGACTGTTCTACATTTTCTACTGTTTTCTTTTTGTCTTGATCATATAGAGAGAAGAAAGCAACCACAGAGGCTCTTCTATAATTTTTTAAGAACTTTCTTTCACCAGATACCGCATATCATCTCTTTTAAATCCATTTTTCATAAAACTGTAAGGCCTAGATGCAACTCAGCCAAATTTGCTGCAATGGCAGCAGAGGTGGTCTTTACTCCAATTTCCAATAGGATTCTCATTTTCACCTTAAATTTCCATTAATACTTTCATTAAAGCATTACAGGCTTGCTTCTCCAAACTCTTCTAATCTCTTCCTGTTCCCTATTTTCAAAGCAGCTTTCACATTTTTAGGTATAGTTATAGCAACTCCAGTCCATAGTACTTTTTCTCTGTATTTGTATGGTTCCTGTTGTAACAACATACACAAGGCTAGATATTTTAAAAAGAAAATGAATTTATTTAGTTCACAATTTTAGAGGTGAATAGTCCAAGATTGGGTATTCAGCCTCTAGTGAGTTCCCCTAGACTGTATCACACCATTGTAATGGTGTTACAGTGGGAGCACATGTGAGAAAGAGAAACCATATGATGAGATAAGAAGCCAGAGATATTCAGGAATGAGACTTTTATTTTTATTTATTTTGGGGAGGGGGTCTGGTCGTGGCGCCTGAACTCTGGGCCTGGGCGCTGTCCCTCAGCTCTTCAGCTCAAGGCTAGTGCTCTACCACTTGAGCCACAGTGCCACTTCTAGCTTTTTTCTTTTTGCTTATGTGGTGCTGAGGAATCGAACTCAGGGCCTCATGCATGCAAGGCAAGCGCTCTACCACTGAGCCACCTTCCCAGCCCACATGGAATGAGACTTTTATAACAGCCCATTTTCATGGAACTACTTCACCTTGCAAGATCAGCAATAATCCTTGCAGAAGATGATGCTCCCAATGACCTAATCACTTCTCACAAGGCTCCACCTCTTAAAGGTTCCATCATCTTATAACATTAGCACGAACTTCCAGTATACAAACCCTGGAGGAACACATACAAACCACAGCAACATGTACATTGCTTCACTTGATGGTGTTTCAAGTTTCACAGGCTTTTCTCTTTCTTTTACATTCTCTTCTTTTTGAATCTGGATAATTTCTTGAATTTTAGTTTGTTGGGTTTTTTTTTATTACTTATTCTAGCTTTGTATGGAATTTTCATTTCTGAGTTTTAAAAAGCATTTTTAATTTCTTTGTTGAACTTCTCAATTTGTTCATGCATTGTTTTCCTTATTCCATTTAGTTGTTCCTCTGGACTTTCTTATAGTTTAATAAGTATCTTAGGCAGATTGTTCAGAATGCTGTCAGTCATTTCATCTCCATTTCTTGGAATCTACTATTAGAGCATTGTTAATTTTCTTTGGTGGCATCATGGTTCCTTGATTCTTCCTAATCTTGTGGCCTTAGATTGGTGTCTGTAAGGAAGAATTGCCTTCTGACCTTTACAGCTCCATTTCAGTACTGACAGCCTTTTACCAGTCAGTGTGTCCTGAGGCTCTGAATAAATCAGCTGCTAGATTCCATGGTCACATGAGGCTTGCTGTTGGATTCTGTATCTGGACGGGAAAGCTATCTGTGCTTTGAGATTGGTTGGAGATACTAGCTGGATTTTATAGTCAGTCCAGGATTCTGTCTGGCCTCTACATTGGGGCAGGGCCACGGGCCATGTTTCTTCATCAGGCTGGTCTGCTGGCTGGGATGTCTAGCCAAGTGAGGGGCCACAGTTTATAATCCACATCTCATGGTTACACATTGTATTTCTACAAGTGCCTAGTGATCATATGAGGCCTTGGGGTGCTCTTAGCAATCATGTAAGGCTTTGTGAGGCTGCAGAATAGGCTCTGAGATAAGTCAGATCCACAGGCTATATCTTGTCTTTATATGTGGACATTGATTTGGTTTCCCATCTAGATGGAGATTACTGACTTGACTCCCTGTTCAGTGAGAATTGCTACTGGTAGTCTGAGTTGGGTAGGGTGACAGGCCACTCTCTGCAGCTAGACAGGTTGCAGGATCAGTTCCATGATGAGGTGAGGTCACTGGCTATGTTAATCTGGCCAGGCTCCATGATCAGATAGGAAAGGTGGTTTTCCCTTGTGGGGAAGGGCCACTGTCTGCGCCCTGTGGGCAGGCAGAGTTACTATTCTGGGATTCCTAATTGAATAGAGTTATAGGGCTATACTCTGCTTTTCAGTCACCAATTGTGTTTCCTGTCCAGCCATAGCCCAAAGCTGTGTTCAGCCATTGGGCAGGGTTATAGGCTAGAAAGGGTTACCATTTAAGCTCCCTGGTTAGGTAAAGCAATAGCAGGGTTAGATGAGGGTAACAAGTTAGCTTCAGTTAGGTAGGGCTATTTAATTGGCTCCTTGCCCAGGCAGGGCATTAGGTTGGGCTCTATGGCTAGTGATCTCAACCAGGAAGAACTGTCAACCATGTTTCCTGGCCAGATGGAGCCACAGAGTTGCCTCTACAAATGGGTTGAGCTGCAGGCAGTTCAATCCAGTCAGATGTCACTGCTAGCAGAAGCATAATGCCACCACTAAGACCTGTGTACTGCTCACAGTTAGCATCAGCCACCCTTCCTTGTTTATAGCTGAGCCAAGCTAGTCTAGCCTTGCCAATTCCTCCAAAGTTTCCCAGGATGCAATACAGGTAGGCCTCCTAGGAAGCATCCTGGGATGCTGAGAACTAGATGTCTGCTTCAGGCTTTCTTTCCTCCACTACAGAAATCATAGACCTAGGGAAGCCCTTTGATTGTGGTGCTGTGCTGACCTGATGAAATGACCTTGGAGTTGAGAAAATCCACTGGAGGCTTGGTCATAGGTGACAAAGGAGTTTCATTAGCCACCTGAGAGTACCTTGTCCTGGGCTACCTCAGAACTAAAAGTAGCCATGACCTGCAAGGAGGTGAGCTTCTTTCTCCTCTTTCTCTCTGCTCCTTTTCTTGGGAGGCCTGGACCTGCAGCAACTCCTGGGTAGGTAATCCTGGCTATTCCCACCAGTCCCCCACAGTCCCCTGCAGCTGCGGAACATGTCTCAGTGCAGGTTTGAACAAGTTCTCCAGCTGTTTCAGTGCCTGTTCCTCTCTCTCTCTCTCACCCACCCCCCTCCTTGGAACATGCAGCATATATATATATATATATATATATATATATATATATATATATATATATATATATAGTGTCCCCCCCCCAAGCCGCCTACTGTCCAACTGCTCCAACCACTCCAGCCATCTTTGTCTTTTTTTTTTTTTTAGGTCCGGTCGTGGGGCCTGAACTCTGGGCCTGGGCGCTGTCCTTCAGCTCTTCAGCTCAAGGCTACCACTTGAGCCACAGGGCCACTTCTTTTTCCCTTGTTAAGTCTCTGACTCTGTCTCTGTCTCTGTCTCTGTCTCTGTCTCTCTGTCTCTGTCTCTGTCTCTGTCTCTGTCTCTCTGTCTCTCTCTCTCTCTCTCTCTCTCTCTCTCTCTCTGTGTGTGTGTGTGTGTGTGTGTGTGTGTGTGTATCTCTCTCTCTCTTTCATTGTTGTCCAAGAGGGTGGGGTGCTTCAATCTCATCCTCACATTCCAGGGACCAACATTAGCTGGACTTCCTGTGAGGAGGACTAAAACCACGTAACACAAACTAGCCATTTTCAGTTCATTTGTGTGAGCATTCAGCTCAGGCTTGTGACTGCACTCTAGTCTTGGTCACTTCATTTTACATGTCTTGTCTTCCTGCCAGCCTGCCCTGTTGAATCAACTCCAGTATCCATCACAAAGACAGACTTAGAGACTGTTTAATGACCTTCCATCAATGTGCAATGCCAAATCACTGTAATAAGGGGATAGAAGTAGTCTCTGTCAAAAGAAATTCATCTAGGTGAGCTTTTATTCCCCTAGTGCAACTCTACACAAGTTGTAAGTTTTGAAGTTCATAACAAGACTTAGTCTAATAAAAAAAAAAAAGTATTTCGAGCTGGGTGCAAGTAGCTCATGCCTGTAATCCTAGCTACTCACAAAGTTGAGATTTGAGGATAATGGTTCAAAGTCAGCCTGAACAAGAAAGTCTATGAGACTCTTATCTCCAGTTAACCACCAGAAAACTTTAAGTGGTGCTATGGTTCAAAGTAGTAGATCAGTAGCCTGGAGCAAAAGAGCTAAGGGACAGCACCAAGGCTCTGAATCTAAGCCCTATGACCAACAACAACAAAACTTTATTTTTTAAAATGTATTTTAATCAGATGCTTTCTATCATTCTTTGCATATCTATGAAACAAATAAAAATAATGAAAAAATTGTCTCTATCTGGCTGGGAATGTGGCTTAGTGGTAGAGTGCTTGCCTAGTATGCATGAAGCACTGAGTTCGACTACTCAGTACCACATAAAGAGAAAAGGCCAGAAGTGGTGCTGAAGATCAAGTGATAGAGTGCTAGCCTTGAGCAAAACAAGCTCAGGGACAGTGCCCAAGCCTTGAGTTCAAGTCCCAGAACTGGGAAAAAATATCTCTATTTATATGTGTATATATAATAGTTCACCTTTTCCATGGTTTAGCTTTCTGTGATTTCAGTTAACCATAGTCAACCACCCTGTAAATGCATTAAATGGAAATTTCCAGAAATAAACTTGAGAGGTATGATGAAATCTCTCACTGTCTTGTTCCATCTGAGCAAGGATACAAATCATCTTTTCATGTAGAAGATCCATACTGGATATATATCCATCCGTTAGTTATTTAGTAGTCACCTCCAGTTAATTGGATTCAATGCCACAGTACTACAATGAAAGTATTAATGATTCATGCATAGTAACCTTAATGTCATAATGCAGATGGGATATGTGTCGCTCTATCTCATAACTTAGACATTGTATCATCTCATACACAATCATAAGGTTGAGGATAGTACAGTAAGAAATTTTGAGAAAGACCACATTCTCATAACTTTTCATTAGAACTTATCATTAAAATTGTTTTACTTTTTCTTTATTCTTTTATTATAGATTTTAATATTGTTTCATTACTATATATTCACTGATTTAGTGTTATCACAATTATGTATGTGAGTGAAAAAAAATAAGCACAAATGTTTCTTGACTTTATGTCTTGATTAAACCCAGTTTAAATTGAAAGTATCAGAAGCTGAAAGTGTTTAATACATTTCTTATGAACAATAGAGATTTGAGAGTAATTGCAAAATGGTATGAGCTTGACTTTGTGGTTATGTGAAAGGACTAGATTCTGTTAATGATAGTTGTACGACTTTGCTAGTAGACTAAAAACCAGTTGTGTATGTCAATTTAGTAAATTTTATGTTATGTGATTAATATTTTTAAAAAAATTGCCAGGTGCAGGTGGCTCACACCTATAATCTTAGCCACTTAAGAGGCTGAGAGCTGAGGATTGCAGTTCAAAGCCAGCCTACACAGAAAAGTCCCCGTGAGACTTTCATCTCCAATTAACCACTCAAAAACTGGAAGTGGCACAGTGGCTTAAAGTGGTAGAGCACCAGCCAGAGCGAAAAAGAGCTCAAGGATAGCGCCCAGGCCCTGAGTTCAAGCCCCATGACCAACAAAAAAATAATACACTGAACTTACCAAAACTTGAACTTAGCCACATGGTCCACTGTAGGGTATTAGTTGTTTACCCTGAGCATTGGAATAGACAGTTGGAAGCATTTCATTAGCCCAGGAAAAGGTTAAAATTCAAAAGTTAAGTTCATACTGTTTGCCACTTCCTCACCATCACAACATCCAAAAATCATAGGTTGAACCATTGAAAGGAAATACACACACACACACACACACACACACACACACACACACACACACACACACAGGTAGTTGTGTTCCTTTGGCTGAACATTAACTAATAGAGAACTTCTTCTCAAAAGTGTTTCTAAGAAAGCCAGGCACCAGTGGCTCACACTGCTCTGGAGGCTAAGATCTGATGATTGAGGTTTGAAGCCAGCCCAAACAAGACAGTCCACAAAACTCTTATTTCCAATTAATCACCAAAAAATCTGGAAGCAAAGCCATGGCTCAAGTGGTAGAGTGAGGCCTGTGTGAAAAAGGCAAGCAAGACCTGACTGAATGCCCTGAATTTAAGCCCCAGAACTAATAATACACACACACACACACACACACACACACACACACACACACACACACACACACACACACACACACACTTTTATCTCCAGTACCTTAAGGCTTAAGTTTTATTATTTTGTGTACTTGTATTTGGGCTTGAAATCAGGACCTTGTATTCTTGCTCGGCTTTTTGCACTCAAGGTTTTTGCTGTACCACTTGAGGCTTTTTGCTGGTTGATTACAGATAAGAATCTCTTGGATTTATCTGCCCAGATTGCCTTTGAGCCATCATCTTCAGATCTCAACATGTTTAGGGGAAAGGGAATAATGGAAGTTCATTAATATCAAAATGCATTGTGTTTGTATATGAAGTAATCTCACCTGGTGCAGGTGATTCATGTCTGTAATCCTAGACACTCAGAAGGCTGAGATATTAGGATCACTACTTGAAACCAACCCAGGAAGGAAAGTTTGTGATAATAACCAATTAGCCACCAAAAAAAAAAAAGGAAATGGAGGTGTGGCTCAAGTGGTAAAGCACTAGCTTTGAGCAAAAGAGGATCAGGGACATCACCTAGGCCCTGAATTTAAGCCCCAGGACTGGAAAAAATAAAAATAAAATAAAATACATGATGTAATCGCAGTGAAATCTATTAAACAATGGAGGGGGGAAGAGGAGAGGGAAAGATGGAACAAAAGAAGGGATTATTCTGATTAAAATATAATAAATGTGTGAAATACCATGGTAAAAAAAATTTCTTGGTGCATGAACAAATGAATGACAGGAAAACTGACTCTCCTGAGGAACCAGTATCAACAAGAGTAAGGGTTTTGAACAGATAGAGTGAAGGAAAGTGAATATGGTCAAAGTACTTTATATCCATTTATGAAAACAGAACAAGAAATCTGTTGAAACTTGAAGGGGAGAGAGAAGGTAATCAGCAAAATGCCAGCATGGCTCAAGTGGTAGAGTACCAGCTGTGAGCAAGAAAAGCAAATGTTTCTCATGAGGCCTGGAATTGAAACATACACCCACACCCACTCCCCCGCCCCCCACACACACACAAAATAAAGCAATGTGGCCTGGTGAAAGCCAGGCCACATTGAGACCTGTGTATAAGCAGCTACAGCAGCAAAGACAGAGTCCAGCAGTGGTGCCAACAAGTCCAGGCCCCTGTTTTTACTCTTTGCTACACCAGCGTAGTCATTATACCAAATAGAATTCACAAGGCAAAGATAGAGCTAAAATAACTCAACAGAAGCCCACGCAACAGTATTCCAGATTGTAAAACCTGCTTCACCAAAACCTGAACCTAAGCCAAGAAAGAACTAAGAAAGAACCTGGATCAAAGCTTAGCAGAGATGCTACAGAGAAGGAGGAAACAGAAAGCTAGAGAGAAGAAAACTAAGGAATCATCTGAACTTGGTGAAAGTAAACTGAGAGGCACAGAAAACTGTAGTTAATGAGGGAAAATCATTTTGAAAGTGGAATATTATATATATCAAATATTTATATAAATATATATATATATATATATATATATGGATGGCTTTCAAAAGCTACTTTTAGCCAAGTGTCAGCGGCTTAGGCTATAATCCTAGCTACTCAGAAAGCTGAGGTTTGAGGATCAAGGTTCAAAGCCAGCCTGGACAGGGAATTTTATGAGACTCATCTCCAATTGACAACCAAAAAAAAAAAGAAGCTCAGGGAGAGCACCTAGGCCCTGAGTTCAAGCCCCAGGACCAGCACGCCTATGTGTGTGCATGTGCATGCATGCATGTGTGCGTGCACACACACACACACACACACACACAAGTAAACACATAGACACATACAAGCTACTTTTACTCAATATTTAGTAAATGCTAATTTGTTAGGATTCTATAAGTTGGAATGCAAAATGTGTAAGGATGTATATGACCCTTTAGAGGCATGCTTTTGGAAATTTCCATAATCTTTAAGTAAAATAAATACTAATATTAAATATTGAAAGCTGTATGTAAGATTGATTTAATATTGTAGCATCTCTACTGTTTGTACATGATTTTTCATGAAGATTTTCTTGAACAAAATTAGTGGTGACTTTTTACCTAGGTTTTATGTGGTTTGTGTGTGTGTGTGTGTGTGTGTGTGTGTGTGTGTGCTCGCGCACGCACGTGTGAGCCAGTCCTGAAGCTGATGCTAGTGTTCTACCACTTGAGTCATAGCTATATTTATGGCTTTTTCATGGAGATTTGGAGAAAAGAGTCTCATGGGCTTTTCTTCCCTGGGCTGGCTTTAAACTGTGAGCATCGTATCTCAGCATCTTAAGTAGGTAGGATTACGGGTTTTAGCCACAGGTGTCCAAAAGTTTTATGTGATTTTTATGGAACTTGGATAGTTGTGGCCAGATGTTGACTATTGTGGTTTAAATTTAAAAGGTTTTCTGGTATGAAAAAAGGGTATGCTACTGGGATTAAAAAGACTAAGGGAAGAAGATAGAAAGCCCAGAAACAAATCCACATATGTGTATACTCAATAAACTTTTACCATAGTTGCCAAGTGACACAATAGTGACAGAACAGTTATCTTCAAAACTGGTTCTGGGCTAATACTGGTAGCTCACACCTATAATTCTAGCTACTCAGGAGACTGAGATCTGAGGATTGTGGTTCAAAGCCAGCCTACACAGGAAAGCCCATGAGACTCTTATCTCCAATTAACCACCAGAAAACCAAAAGTGGAGCTGTGGCTCAAAGTGGTAGAGCCCTACATTTGAGCAGAAAAGCTCAGGGACAGTGCCCAGGCCCTGAGTTCAATCCCCACAACTAACATTAGAAAAAAAAAACCACTTCTAGGAAAAAGTATATAGCCACATATAGAAGAATAAAATTATACTTTCATCTAGCGCCATATATGAAAATCAATTCAAAATTAATTTATTAAAGACCTAATTGGTATTGAAACTATAAAACCATTAGAAGAAAACATAGAAGGAAAAATCCACATCTTGCCACAGTTGGAATGAATATCCTTCAAATAGTATATGTTAAATTTTTGTCCCCAGGATAGCACTATGTAAAATTGGTGGGATCTTTGAGAAGTGGAATCTGGTAGGAACACTCCTTTTAAAGCAATAATGGAAACATCATTAGCCTTTTCTTTCTCTGCTTCTTGGTTCATGATTTACAGTAGATATGACATACATTCCCCATCACTGCCACCAAGTGGGGGTACCCAATAAGGAACTTGAGCCTTCAGAACTATGAGGAGAATAATCCTTTTTATTTCTTTTATTTAGGTCCAAGACTGGGACCTGAACTCAGTATCTGATGTATTTGCTCATTGACTAGCACTCTATCAACTGAGCTATGCCTCCAACCCCAATCCCTTACTCCTAATTGCCACAGGAATCTCATTGAGGAAATGCCAAGATGAAGCCAAGGCTGCAGTGGAGTCTCCAAGAAGACAGAGATTGCAGCAACGTGCAACATTTGCCAAGAAAAGGTTCAGGCAGTGTTCAGAGCCAGCCCCAGTAGATGGGGCTGTGGGTTACAACCAGAAAAACCACAGGAGTGAAGCTGGCCCTTAAGCCCTTGAAGGTCTATGTCCCACCACAGCGTGCCCTGATTCCAGATGCAGAGCTTTATGATTTAAGGTCTGCCATGCTGTTTTCCTCTTACAATCCCTACATAACATTTTTTGCCAGTCCTGGGATTTGAACTCAGGGCCTGGGCTCTGTCCCCGAGAATCCCTGTGCTCAAGGCCAGTGCTCTACCACTTGAGCCACAGCAGCACTTCTGTTTTTTTCTGTTTCTGTGGTACTGAGGAATTGAATCCAGGACTTCACACATGCTAAGCAAGCATTTTACCATTAAGCCACTTTCTCAGCCCCTACATAATATTTTCTTATTCCTTCCTTTTGAGATGACAATGTATGGCTTATGCTTACCCCACCATTACATCTCAGAAAGATATGAGTTGGCCTTTTACATCTCGCACGGGCTCATGTGCATCTGTGTACCAGTCTTAAGGCTTGACCTCAGGGCCTGAACACTGCCCCTGAGCTTTTTTGGTCAAGGCTAGTGTTCTATCACTTGAGCCACAACTAAACTTCCAGCTTTTTGATAGTTAATTGGAGATAAAAGAATCTCATGGACATTTCCTGCCAGGGCTGATTTTGAACCATGATCCTCAGGTCTTGGCCTCCTGAGAAGCTAGTATGTGACCTTTGTATGAGCCACTGTCACCTAACAATACTGTTGAAATGCCCAAGACTAAGACTTTTCATGACTGAATTAACTTTACATTGTATGAATGGGATTGGATAGACTTGAGATGCTATAGTTTGTTTTTTTTGTTTGTTTGTTTGTTTGTTTTTTGGTCTGGTCGTGGGGCCTGAACTCTGGGCCTGGGTGCTATCCCTCAGCTCTTCAGCTCAAGGCTAACGCTCTACCACTTGAGCCACAGCGCCACTTCCAGCTTTTTTTTTCTGCTTATGTGGTGCTGAGGAATGGAACCCAGGGCCTCATGCATGCAAGGCAAGCGCTCTACCACTGAGCCACCTTCCCAGCCCTGAGATGCTATAGTTTTTATGAGCATCCCATACTCCAAAGGTCCCTGTGTTCAAGAACTGGTCCTCACAATAACTAGTAAGAAATGGTAGAAACACCTGGTGGTGAAGTTGGTGGTAGGCCTTTAGGTAACTGTAGGCCTAACCAAGAAAAGAGTTGTGAGACCCTGCTGTTCCTCCCTTTCTACTTCAAAGCCCATAATGAAAGTGGTTTCCTTAAACACACATCACTAAGACCACTGGGTCTTAGATTGGAACTTCCAGAACAATGAGCTAAATAAACTTTTTTTCCTTCATAAGTGTATTGTCCTTGACATTTTGTTGTGGTATCTTGAAGACTGGTCTGAGCCAAAGTTTCTCAAACATGAACCTAAAAGCTTGAGAAATAAGAGTAAAAACATATAGGTAAGATTTCATTAAACTAAAAAGCCTGCAGAGTGAAGGAACCAATGTGCCCTACCCTAGCCCATACGTGCTGAACTATTAGAAACTGTGTGAGATTGTCAGCCAAAAGGCTGCCAACACCATCTGTCCTCCAAATTTGGGGAGGAGTCAGGGAAGCAAGACTTCCCCTACTGAGCACAAGACTCTGATTTGGCACTCAGTCATGGAACCACCAGGGTGAGATCTAGGACCAAAAAGAACCAAAAGCTTCCATAGCTCACAGATAGAGCTCTGCATATGCTCTACTACCAGGCAGAGATGTACATGCTGGTGAGACAGGATCAAATTTAGCCTGCACCATTGCCAGCCTTTGAAAGAACCTAGAACATTTCTTCAAGACTGAGAAATTTCCTGTGGCTCTGAAAATCCACTTTACTCCAGCTCAGCATGAGCCTTGGTAAACTAAGAAACTGTCTTTACTATTCCTTTCCCAACCCTCGTCAGTATAGCTATGTCCAGGCTAGTATACAGAGAGAGCTCTAGAACTGCCCTGGAAGCAGGCCAAGAGCTTGATACCCTGTCAGATGAACTCCTACTTTGGCTTGCATCACCACTCCAGTGTAAGTTTGTGTGTAACCTTAGGATTATGCAGGAGCTTGGAGTTATGTGATTCAGTTGTGGCTCAGCTTAGTGTGAGCCTTGGCAAGCAACAATCTGCTTTTACCAACGTTGTCCCAAACTCAGGCAGGAAAATGTAGAGGAAAATTACATTCACAAGTTTTCTCTAACACACAGCTTGTGAAAAGTAACATTGAACAGATCATAACAGCCTTCCTTACTCCAACCCGTGCTCATGGATGAACCTCTCAAACTACAGTCTGTCTGGCAGAGACATATGACTCTGTCTATTGGACTTCTGTGCATTGTAGCACCACTTTTGGCTAGTTGCTTCAGCCTTGGACCACAAATCCTCCTAAGCAATAGGCAACTCATAGTATTGTGGGCCTTGATACACTAAGTACTTCATTGCCCTTAGCAAGCTGTGGGCACAGAATGTGACACAAGGATGTAGAAGCCCGAAGGATGGTATAGGATCCTAAAATTGGTCTCACTGTGGTAATTCTTCCAAGGGTCAGGAATAATTCTGCAGTTCTGGTGACTGTGGACAAGGTGTTTGAACCTAACATAGCCCCAAGGAAAGGTTGATGTACATGGACTACAGTTTTTAGGTTCCCCCTTGAACCTATGCTAAGAAACATCCACTGCAGATTTGGGATTTTTGCGGGTTTGGATTGCTTCCAGTACCAAAACAGCAGCAACACATCCAGAGTTGACTTTAGCACCATCTAGTGCTAAAGTAGTAGAAGTGATTACAGTTCAAAGATGCACAAATAAAACTAGAAGACTAAGAAATGCTTAATCCTTTGGTGTTTAGGTAATGTTACATAGCAACGAACATCAGGTGCTTTCAGGAAATGGTGACCTCCTCTGATAATCAAAATAAGATGCCAGAAACTGACCAAACAATAATCAGAATGGGTGAACACTCATGAAGAATTTAAAGTAACTGTTTTAAGGGAAATGGATGAATTTATAATGAACTATGTTTTTGTAAGCCTCAGGATAAGCACAAAAGGATATGAGATGAATTCTTGTAAAGGATCAAAAACATACAGCTAGAGTAAATCATTTAAGCACAAAAGAAGAGTATATGAGAGGGAGAAAAGAAGAAACTTGAAAGCAAATTACAAAAGAGCTGAAGTACAACTACTGGTAGGCAATTGGCTTAAATGCAAATGGATCAAATTCTTAAAGTTAAAGATATTCAGTGCCTAAATAAGTTTAAAAAATCTATATATCAGGGCTGGGAAGGTGGCTCAGTGGTAAAGCGCTTGCCTTGCATTCCTGAGGCCCTGAGTTCGATTCCTCAGCACCACATAAGCAAAAAGAAAAAAGCCGGAAGTGGTGCTGTGGCTCAACTGGTAGAGCACTAGCCTTGAGCTGAAGAGCTGAAGGACAGTGCCCAGGCCCAGAGTTCAGTCCCCATGACTGGACCCCCCCCAAAAAAATCTATATATCACAACATACTCACTTTACCCTAAGGACAGGCAAAGACAAAAATGAGGGAAAGGAATAACATAATACATGTAAATGGAATCCAAAAGAAGGCTGGAATAGCCATACTTATATTAGACTTTATATAGACTTTAAATTTTTTTTAAAAACTGAGAGAAAAGGAATTAATGTGCAAGAACTAACAGTTCTAAATATTCACCCAATGGTAGATCACCAAAGTACAAAAAATCAAATATTAATAAAGCCAAAGAATGAGAGATATTCCAATATAATAATAGTTGGAAACATTAGCATCCCACTTTCAACAATTGATAGATTGTCCAAACAGAAAATCAATAAAGAAATGGTTAAGTTGTACTCTTGACTAAATGGATTTGATAAACATGTACAGGACATTCAGTCCAACAGATGAAGGCTACATTTTTTCCTTAGCAGATGGAAAACTTTCCAGCATAGATATGACAGGCCACAAAACAAAGTATCAACAATTTTTTGAAAATTTTTTTGGAGGACAACTGAGGGAAAGTAAAGGAAAAGGTGACATTTTGTCCAAAAGAAGAGAAATGTACTCATTACCTGAGTTATGAAATGGTAACTTCTCTGTACAATGCCTTAATAGTAACAATGAAATTGTTCTTTAAAAAAGAAATACAAATGTAGCCTCTTAAAAAATTGAAACTATAGGCTGGGAAGGTGGCTCAGTGGTAGAGTGCTTGCCTTGCATGCATGAGGCCCTGGGTTTAATTCCTAAGCACCATATAAGCAGAAAAAGCCAGAAGTGGCGCTGTGGCTCAAGTGGTGGAGCTCTAACATTGAGCTGAAGAGCTGAGGGACAATGCCCAGGCCCAGAGCTCAAGCCCCACGACCAACAAAAAAAAAAAAAAAAAATTGAAGCAAGTATCTTTTCTAAATACATTACAATAAAACTATAAAATAATAACAAGAAAAACTTGGAAAGTATATAAATACATGCAAAACAAATCACTTACTTCTTTCTTTCTTTTCTTTTTTCCCCCCTTCTTTCTTGAGATGGGAATCTTGCTATGTTGTCCAGACTTGTCTTGAACTGGTGGCCTCAGTTAATCATAGGGACATTTGTAGTATTCAGCACCTACAATGAAAAAGCTGAAGGATCTCAAATAAACACCTAACAGAAGTAGAAAAACAAAACCCAATAAATCTCAAAATTAGTACATGGAAAGAACTAAAATCAAGAAGAAATAAATGAAATTAAGACTTTACAATACAAAATATTAACAAAACAAAAGAGATAGGAAGCATGAATAAAATCAGAGAGAAAAGGAAGACATTATAACTGATATGACAGAAATATAAAGGATCATTAACATTTTTTTCATTAGCATTTTTTGACAGTGGTGAGACTTGAATTCAGGGCCTGCGCACTGCCCTTGTGCTCTTTTGGTCAAGGCTAGTGCTCTACCATTTTTTTTTGTTGGTTGTGGGGCTTGAACTCTGGGCCTGGGAGCTGTCCCTCAGCTCTTTAGGTCAAGGTAAGCACTCTACACTTGAGCCACAGCACCACTTCCGGTTTTGTAAGTGGTTTATTGGAGATAAGAGTCTCATGGACTTTCCTACCCAGAGTGGCTTTGAACCGTGATCCACAGATCTCAGCCTCCTGAGTAGCTAGGATTAAGGTGTGAGCCACCAGTGCCCTGCTCATTATCAATATTTATGAACAACTATATCTCAACAAATATGCTAAATTACATGTGATTGACACATATAACCCATTATGATAGAGTGCTGAAAGAAGTAGAATACCTTGGGGGCTGGTGGCTCAACACCTTCAGTCCTAGCTATTTGGAAGGAGATACTGTTAGTATTCTCCCCAACTCCGTTCCTCAGCTCCACCCAGATCTGAGCTCCTCCCTGCCCTAGAGTTCCCACCTGATAGCTGACCACCCCCTCTCTGCGCATTCTATTAGCCCCAGCACTGCCTGCCACCTGGATAAGGGCAGACTCCATATCGCTCCCTCTCCCTGAGGAGATATGACCCTTCTAATAAACATTATAATAATCTTTCTCCTGTGCCTGCCTGCCTCCTCAAGGTCCCCGGGGATGGTCGTGACGGATCTGAACAGATACTAATTGGAAGAATCATCATTTAAGGCCAACTTAGGCAAAAAGTCGGCAACAGTTTGTATCAATATCAATAGATAGGCCAGGAGTGGTGGTGTATACCTGTAAATCCAGCTATATGGAAGGTGTAGGTAGGAGGATTCCCCCGGATGCTGGCCCTATGCAAAAAGTGAGACTCGCTGGGCGCTGGTGGCTCATGCCTGTAATCCTACCTACTCAGGAAGCTGAAATCTGAGAATCATGGTTCAAAGCCAGCCAGGACAGGAAAGTCCATGAGACTCTTTTTTTTTTATTGTGAAAATACTGTACAGAGGGGTTACAATTACATGGGCAAGATAATGAGTACATTTCTTATCAAGCATTGTAGCCTCCTCCTTTGTTTCCCCTTCCCATACCTTCCCATCCTCCCCCCCATCCAATCCTCCCCCCACCACCAAAGTTGTAAAATTCGTTTTTGACATAACGATTTGTACATCTCATTGTTGCAATGGGTCCACCAGTATCCCTATTTAAAAGATTTGTTTTTCCCCTTCCCCTCCACAAATTATACCAACATCAAATACAGTGAAAGCAGGAGTTATACCGTGGAGGAGGGACATATAGAGCAACAAAGAAATCATCTTATAAATGTGTTAGAAACAATCGCATGAAAGAAAAAAAAACATTTGAATACATATCTTAGGGTTCATTTCCCTAACATCAACTTATCTGACCTTTTCTGCTTACTCAGACAAGGATGTCCACTCTCTTCACTTCTCTTCAATCTAGTATTAGAATGCCTAGCTACAGCAATAAAAGATGCAAACATAAAGGGGATCCAAATAGAGAAAGAAGAAGTAAAACTCTCCCCCTTTGCAGATGACATGATCTTGTATTTAAAGAATTCCACAGACTCCACTCCCAAATTACTCAAGCTGATTCAAAACTTTGGCAAAGTAGCAGGGTATAAAATTAACCCTCAAAAATCAATGGCTTTTCTGTATGCCAACAATGAGAAAAGTGTGGCTGAAATTAAGAAAGCAACTCCATTCATGATACTCTTATCTCCAGTAAAAACCACTAGAAAACCGGAAGTGGCGCCATGGCTCAAGTGTAGAGTGCTCTCCTTGAGCTGAAGAGCTGAGGAACAGTGCCCAGGCCCAGAGTTCAAGCCCCGTGACCAAAAAAAAAAAAAAAAAAAAAAGAGAGAGAGAGACTCTATCTTACAAATAACTAAAGCAAAAAGAGGTGGGGGGTATTGCTCAAGTGGTAGAGTGCTTGTGTAACATGTATCAAGCACTGAGTGTACAGCGCTCCCCCCACACACACACAAAAAAACCCAACCAGAAAAAATTGGCAAGGTACATAATAGGATTTATCAGTAGTAGGACATCCACACTTAAACAAAGCTTAGGACCAGATGGCTTCACTAATGAGTTTTATCAAACATTTAATGAAGTAATAACAATTCTTAAATCATATTTTTTTTAAAAACCAAAGAGGAAAAATCTCTTTCAACACAAACTAAAACTTGAGCATTAACTGAGGTAACAGAGCCAGACAAAGGTAGAACAAAAACAAAGCCATAAGTTAATATCCTTGACAAACACAGATGAAAAAAATTCTCAGAAAAATACTAGCAAACTGAATCCAGCAGTACAGTGAAAAGATGACTCACCATTATCACATGGAATTCATCTCACGATACAAGGATTACTCAACATATGCAAATAGATAAATGTGAAATCAGTAGAATCAGAAAGGGACTTTGCTAAAAATGTAATATCATTTTATAATTTTTTTTTTATTTTTGCTGGTCCTGATGCTTGAACTCTGGGCCGGGGTGCTGTCCCGTCTATGATTAATTGGAGATGAGCATCTCATGGACTTCCTGCCCTGGCTGGCTTTGAACCATGATTCTCAGATCTCAGCCTCCTCAGTTGCTAAGATTACAGGCGTGAGCCACTGGTACCTGGCTTCATTTTATAATTTTTAAACTCTGAACAAATAAAACATAGAAGGAAGCCCAGAGTAGGTGACTCGCTCCTATAAGCCTAGCTACTCAGGAGGCTGAGATCTGATTGCAGTTTTTGAAGCTAGTCTGGGCAGGAAAGTTTATGAGACTCTTACCTCTAATTAACCACTAAAAAGTTGGAAGTGGAGCTGTGTGGTTCAAGTGATAGAGCACTAGCCTTGAGAACAAAAGCTCTGGGACAGCACCCAGGCCCTGAGTTCAAGCTGTAGAACCCCCTCCCATCCCACCTCCCACAAAGCATACAAGGAACATATTTAAAGCCCTTTAGATAAATAACAATTACTGGGGCTGGGAAAGTGGCTCAGTGGTAGAGTGCTTGCCTTGCATGCATGAGGCCCTGAGTTTGATTCTTCAGCACCACATAAGCAGAAAAAGCCAGAAGTGGCGCTGAGGCTCAAGTGGTAGAGCACTAGACTTGAGCTGAAGAGCTGAGAGACAGCACCCAGGTTCAGAGTTCAGGCCCCAGGACTGGCAAAAAAAAAAAAAAAAAAGAATCAGTGCAAATAAAATTATTATACTACCTGAAGTAATCTACAGATCCAGTACAATCCCTCTCACATTAAAAAAAAATGGAAAAAATAATCCTCAAATATGTACAACCCTACAAAACCCCTGAACAGCCAAAGCCATCTTGAGCAAAAATAAAAAATGATTATCCCACCTGAATTCAAAATATATACCCAAAACTGTAGTAATCTAAACACCATGGCAGTGGCATGAAACAGCCACACACAACAATAGAACAAAATAGCCTATGCGGAAATGTATGCATCCACAGACAGATGATTTGCAACAACAGTACTAAGAATACCTAGTAGAGGAAGGATAGCTTTGTTTTATTTTTTGGTACAGGTTCTGGGGCTTAAACCCAGTACCTGGCCACTGTCCCTGAACTTTTGTGCTCAAGGATAGCTTGGGGGGAGGGGGGGGGTCTGGTCGTGGGGCCTGAACTCTGGGCCTGGGCTCTGTCCCTCAGCTCTTCAGCTCAAGGCTAGCGTTCTACCACTTGAGCCACAGCGCCACTTCTGGCTTTTTTCTTTTTGCTTATGTGGTGCTGAGGAATCGAACCCAGGGCCTCAGGCATGCAAGGCAAGCACTCTACCACTGAGCCACCTTCCCAGCCCCATAGCTCCACTTTCAACTTTTAGTGGTTAATTGGAGATAAGGATTTCACAGACTTTGCTGCCTGGGCTGATTTTGAACCATGATCCTCATATCTCAGCCTCGAGAGTTGCTAGGATTATAGATGTGAGCCACTGGTGCCTGGCAGGATAGGTTTTTTTCCCCTAAGTAAACAGTGCTGAAATAAAATAGATACCCACATGAATAAGACCCAGTTACAAAAATCACCTCAAAATGCTTTAAATACTTAAATGTAAGACCTAAAATTATGGAAATATTAGCAAAAACAGGAAAAATGCTTCAGGACATTTAAATGGGCACATAGTTTTTAGACACAATCCCAAAAGCTAAGAAACAAAAGCAAAAACAGACAAATAGAATTGTGTAATGTTGTAAAAGTATCTACATAGTAAAGGAAACAATGAACTGGGTTAAGAAACAACCTAAAGAATGGGAGAAAATATAAGCTAATTGCCTGACAAGGACTAAATACCAAGAATATATAAGGAGTTCTCAAAATTTAGTAGCAAAAAATAATAATCAGTTTCTTTTATGGCAGTCTTGGGGCCTGGGTGCTGTTATTGAGCCTCTTTGTGCTCAAGGCTAGTGCTGTACCATTTGAGCCACAGTGCCACTTTCAGCTTTATTCTGAGTAGCTTATGGGAGTCTCATGGATTTTCCTGCCCAGGCAGGCTTCAAATAGCAATCCTCAGATTGCCTCCTGAGTAGCTAGGATTCCAGGCATGAACCACAGATGCCCGCCTAATAACCATATTTTATTTTTTTAATATATTTTTATTGTGAAAATACTGTACATAGGGGTTACAATTACATGGGTAAGATAATGAGCACATTTTTTATCAAGCATTGTAGCCTCCTGCTTTGTTTCCCCTTCCCATCCCTTCGTATCCTCCCCCCTTTCCCCCCCACCAAAGTTGTAAAGTTCGTTTTTCGACATAACGACTTGTACATCTCATTGTTGCAATGGGTCCTCCTGTATCCCTGTTTTAACAATTTGTTTTTTCCTTTCCCCTCCACATATACCAACATCATATATAGTGAAAGCAGGGGTTATACCATGGGGGACGGACATACAAGGTAACAAAGACATAATCTTATAAATATGTTAGAAACAATCGCATGAGCCAGGTGCTGGTGGCTCACGCCTGTAATCCTAGCTACTCAGGAGGCTGAGATCTGAGGATCGCGGTTCAAAGCTAGCCTGGGCAGGAGAGACTTTGAGACTCCTACCTCCAATAAACCACCAGAAAACCGGAAGTGGTGCTGTAGTTCAAGTGGTAGAGCGCTCGCCTTGAGCTGAAGAGCTGAGGGACAGCGCCCAGGCCCAGAGTTCAAGCCCCGCGACTGACCAAAAGAAAAAAGAAACAATCACATGAAAGATCTCTCTTTTTTGTTGTTGTTGTTGTTGTCAGTCGTGGGGCTTGAGCACTAGGCCTGGGAGCTGTCCCTGAACAATTCAGCTCAAGGCTCATGCTCTACCACTTGAGCCATCGCGCCACTTCTACTTTTCTGGTGTTTTTTTTTATTGTGATTAAGTGATTACATAATTTCCAAATTTCACAGTATTGTGGAATAATGATGCTCATTTAAAGTCACAAGCTCATTCTAACTTTCCTGGAGCAAATTGTCTATCATGGTCTATAACATATAACGGTGTACACATATACACCATACATGTGATCAGCAGCATGGGGTTATTTAGTAGTGGTTCGACCAGATGAGTGGAAGTTCTTTGTTTCTTAAGTCCTGTTAAATTTGTCGTATCACCTAACATTTTGGATTTAACATCCACTTATCAGGGAGACCATGTACCGTTTGTCTTTTTGCTCTTGGCTTATCTCGCTCAACATGATTTCTTCTAGCTCCATCCATTTCCTTGCAAATGCCATTATTTTGTCCTTTCTAATGGCTGCATAATATTCCATTGTGTATAGATTCCACAATTTTTGGATCCTTTCATCTGTGGTGGGGCATCTGGGTTGTTTCCATATCCTAGCTATTGTGAACAGTGCTGCAATAAACATGGAGGTGCATGTGTCCTTGTATATTGGTTCCTGTTGTTCAGGGTAGATGCCTAGAAGTGGTATGACTGGGTTGTAAGGGAGGTCAATCTTTAGCTTTCTGAGGACCCTCCAGACTGCTTTCCAAAGTGGTTGTATAAGTGTACATTCCCACCAGCAGTGTAATAGGGTTCCTCTTTCTCCACATCCCCTCCAGCACTTGTCGTTGGCTGACTTGTGGATGTGGGACATTCTGACTGGGGTAAGGTGGTATCTCAGAGTTGTCTTTATTTGCATTTTCTTCACCACCAGGGATGGTGAACTAATAACCATATTTTAAAAGAAGACATAGACCCAGAAATTTCTCAAAAGAAAAAATAAAAATGGCCCATAATTATATTATTATAATTACCAGAGAAATGTAAATAAAAACCACAATAAAGCTGATTGCTGATGGCTCTTGCCTGTAATCCTAGTTACTCAAAGGACTGAGATCTGAGGATCAAGGTTTGAAGCCAGGTCAGGTAGAAAAATCCATAAGATTCTTATTTCCAATTAACCACCACAAAGCCAGAAGTGGTGGTATGGCTTGAGTGCTAGAGTACCATCCTTGAGTGAAAAAGCTTAGGACAGTGCCCAGGCCCTGAGTTTGAGCTTTAGCAAAGAAGGAAGAGGAAGAGGAGGAAGAGAAGAAAGAGAAGGAGGAAGAGGAGGAGGAGGTGGTGGTGGAGGAAAGAAAAAGAAAAACACAATGAGATACCACCTCATTCCAGAAAGAATGATTATCAAAAATGACTAAAGACTTATTAGTATTGGCAAGGATATGGTGAAAAGCAAAATCTTGGATGCTTTGGGGGGAATGTTTGTCAGTAGACCTGTTATAGAAAACAGTATAGTAGTTCCACAAAGATGTTAAAAAATAGAGCTACTATGTGATTCAGCAATCCCACTTCTGTACATATAGCCAAAAGAAATTAAATCAGTGGGTCAAAGATCATGATTGTGTCTTGTACATTTCAAAAAGCTAGAATAAATTATTTTACATTAAGAATGGTAAGGATCAGGAGACAATATGTTTAGCCTGAGCTAGGCATTATACAATGTATACGTATATTCAGAAAGACACATGGCATTTGATAAATATTAATGACTATAATGTTTTATATATCGATTAAAGAAATCAAGTAGGATGAAGCAAAAAATTAAAAAACAAAAATCCCATGTGATCCAACAATTCCACTAATGTGTATATATTGAAGGCATTTTTAGTCAGTATGTCAGAGTTATCAGCACTTTCATGTTCATTGTAGCATTATACACAACTGCCAAGATGTGAAATAAACGTGGGTGTCCACCTAAAGATGGATTTAAAATTGTGGGTACATATGTGTATATCTGTACCTGCATGAGAAGATGTAGTGGTGTCATCTCAATGAATAATGTGGGGAAACACAAATAGGAGGATCACAATCCAGGCTGGCCTGGGTATAAAGTAAGAATTTATCTTGAAAATAGCCAATACAGTAACAGGTCTGACAGAGTGGCTGAAGTGATAGAGTACCTGCCTAGCAAGCATAAGGCTCTGAATTCAAGTCCCAGTACCACCATCAATAAAAGAGAAAACCCTGTCATTTCAATGACATGCATAAACCCGGACAACATTATATTAAGTGAGATAAACCAGGTACAGACAAATACTGCATATTCTCACTCAAATGTCCTTTGTAGATATGTTAGACTGATATCAACAGTATGATTGTGGTTACCAAAGATTGGGAGAAGGTGTGTGCTCATTTTCCATTGTTGTGACAAATACCTGACAGAAACAGTTTTAAGGAGAGAAGAGTTATTTTGGCTCACCGTTTCCAAGATTTACATCCGTGGTCCTTTTGCTCAGAAGTGTGTGCTAGAGCAAAACAGCTCACTTCATGGTAACCAGGGAAGAGAGAGACAAGAGAGGAAAGAGAGGAAAGGAGGGGTGAGAAGATGAGGGGAGAGGAGGCAAAAGCCCCCGAATTCATGTCCTTCTCACAGGCAAAATACATTCACTCAATCCCAGTACCAAAAGCACATTTTCTTCAGCTGTGAGCCTGTGAAATTAAACCAATTAATTAAATGTATTAGCATGTTCTCAGCTACCATGTACACACAGGTGTAGGCTAGATAGTTCCATTTGAAAAGGGAAAGGTTGGCAAAATAGAAGAAGGGAAGAGGGGGGACTAGTACCAAGTAAATTCAGAATCCAATTCGGAGAACAGTATTAAGTCTTAAGCTGCAGAATTATATTCTGTGACTACATATCCTACCTTGGAGGACATTGGAGTGTGGCATGGCAGCCTCAGCCTTGTGGCCTGTCTGGGTTCAGTCTACCTCACAAGCTCACAGTCTAGCAGGTGAGCATCGTCAAGAGACATTCCTACAGTTCTGACATCTCAAGGACCAGAGTGCAACCCTGTGGCTTTCTGACTAGTGAGAATCTCCAAAGTGACTCACACCAGGCACCAGGTTCATGCCTGGAATCCTAGCTACTGAAGAGATTGAGATTTGAGGATCATGATTTGAAGTCATCCCTGGACAGGAATATCTGTGAGACTTTTATCTCCATTAAACCACCAAAAAGCCAAGAGTAGAGCTGTGACTCAAGTGGTAGAGTGCTAAGCCTCGAATGAAAAAAGCTCAAGGACAGTGTCTAGACCCTGAGTTCAAGGCCCAGTGCTGGTTTACTTGCATGACTCCACCAGAAACTGCACTAGTAGGTATTCTGCAATGGCTCTGTTCCTGTTGGAGGTTTTGGCCTGGGCTCCTAGAGTCTATTGACATACAGGTGAAGGATGTCATACCCTCACAGCTGGTACTTTCTGCATACTTGCAGTATGTGCACCATGGGAATGTTGCCAGATTTGCAGTCTGCCTGCTCAGAGTATCAGTCTGAGCCACATTTAAGGCCTCCCAAACCTTGGCTGGGGTAAAAAAAAAAAAAAAAAAAAAAAAAGATCACTTTACTGGAATCCAGGAAACAGACACAGGAAGTGGCCGTTGAACTCAGCGAAGACCACCAGGACTCATCCCATCCTCAAACCATACTTCAGAGATGTCTCTGGACCTATGATGAAAGGGGAAGTTCTAAGATCCTTGAACTATCTCAGGATTGGAATTTTTCTCTTGTTTTCTTTTTTTCTTGTTAGTCATGGGGCTTGAACCCAAGGCTTTGGGCACTGTCCCTGAGCTTTTTCATTCAAAGCTCTACCACTTTGAGCCTCAGCTCCACTTCCAGTTTTCTGGTGGTCAACTGGAGATATTCATCGCCCAGGCTGGCTTTGAACCATGATCCTCAGATTCAGTCTAGCTGTGATCTAGCTAGCATTTACATATAAACCAGGGGATTAAGTTTCCAAAATATGAACTTGGAGGGACAGATTCAAACCATAGGAGATAATATGTATGTTCAATAGCTTGATTCAGCCATTCCACAATGTATATCAAAACATCATTTAATACACCACCATACATTTAAAGCTTACTTTTCAGTTTAACTTTTTCTTTTTACTCCACTTTATGAAATGGAGGAAGTAAACTTGTTCAAAGTACACTGTGTGCATGTATGGAAATTGCACAGTGAAACACCTTGTAGTAGAAATGTATACTGCTTCAAAATAAAATAATAAAATAGAAAGACTAGACATCTTGCACCTGTGTTTACTGCAGCACTCTTCATAATAACTAAGTTACAAAATCTGCCTAGATGCCAATCAGCAGGTAAATAGCGAAATAAAATATTGAGTATTGTTGTCACAAAGAAGAATGGAATTATATTATTTTTAGGAACATGGATGAAACCAAAGATCATCATGTTAAGTGAAATAAACCAGGCCGAGCCATACACATACTGCATATTTTCTCACATGAAGAATCCAGATCTGGAAAAAATGGATAAGAATATAAAAGGGGCCGGGCGCTGGTGGCTCACGCCTGTAATCCTAGCTACTCAGGAGGCTGAGATCTGAGGATCGCGGTTCAAAGCCACCCCGGGCAGGAGAGACCGTGAGACTCCTATCTCCAATAAACCACCAGAAAACCGGAAGTGGTGCTGTAGCTCAAGTGGTAGAGCGCTCGCCTTGAGCTGAAGAGCTGAGGGACAGCGCCCAGGCCCAGAGTTCAAGCCCCACGACCGACCGACAAAAAAAAAAAAAAAAAAGAATATAAAAGGGAACAAGTTGTGGAGGAGGGGCTGGAGTCAGCAGGAGGTGGGAGGGAAATAAAGAGGATGAAGGGAGAATATGATTGAAGTACTTGTATGCCTGTAGTAAAAGGTCATAATAAACCCATGTTAAAAATTTCAAGAAAGGGCCAGGTGCTGGGGGCTCATGCCTGCAATCCTCGCTACTCAGGAGGCTGAGATCTGCAGGAAAGTCTGTGAAACTCTTACCTCCAATAAACTACTCAGAAAAAGCTGGAAGTAGTACTGTGGCTCAAGTGATAGAGTGCTAGCCTTGAGCACAAAGAGGCTGAGGGACAGTGCCCAGGCTCTGAATTCAGGCCCTAGGACTGAAAAAAACATTGCAAGAAAGTTGAAAAACTGGGGCAGAGTTGTGGAGAAAGAACAAGAAACAATAATATAGAGGGTAATATGACCCAAGAGTACTAAATGCAGGTGTATATAGGAATATTATTATGAAACCCTTCACTTTGTACAATGAATATATGCTAATAAAAACAATTTCCAAGAGAATAGGTGCATTTTCAATTCAGTATGAAATTTTTTTCTTATTAAATACTGAAACACATCCCACATGGAAGTAATATGCATACAGAGCAAATGGTATATAGTCATACTTATATCTGTTTATATTTTCTTCTTTCTTATTATCTTTTAATAGTTGTACACAGAAGTTTCATTTCAATGTGTCCATTTATGAGTATTTAAATCTTCAACTTACATTATGAGAACAAATTTTAAGCTTAAAAAAGGAAGAAGCAACGCATGACCTAATGGGATACTGCAAAAAGCAGTGACAGAGAGAAAATTATCTCTCAATGCATAAATTGAAGACAACAGGTTGAAAATCAATGGCATAAGCTTTAATCCCAAGAAACTGAAAAAAGGTAAATTAAAAGCAAAAAAAAGTAGAAAAGTGGAAATAATATATAGCAGATGAACTAGATAGCAAATTATAAAGAGCCAAATATTGGTTCTTTAAAGTACATTCCTTCATAACAATATGTGCTAGAAAACAAAACAAAATTAAAGAGGGAGGTTATAATTTCAGCTAGACAATCCTAAGAAGTGTATTTTTAGCAAAGGTATAAACAATATTCACAAAAACAGCAAAGTACTTATTGGATTTGCTCAAGAAGCAGACCAAATGAAAGTATAGGACTGTAATAAGAGATGACATTAGATTATGCAGCTAAGGTGTCAAAATAACACTTTGAAGGGGATTGAAGTCACATCTAGAAATTATATACATTCTTACAAAAATCCATCTGGCTATTACATTGGTGATAAATCAAGTACAGCAAAGTCAGACTCAGGGAAACAAATTCTGATCCTGCTACCATCATCCAGGGGAGATACAAGAACAATAGTAATGCTGAAGTTGATGAGAAATTATCAGATTCTGGATTTACTTTCATAGTAGAGCCATCAGAATGTGCTGATATATTGAATTTCTTAAATAACCTTGAAATGAAAGAGCAGTCATACGACTTTAAGCTTTTACACTGAGCAACTGCAAGAATTTATTAAGATAAAGATTTTATGTATATATATATATATATATATATAATGAACAGATTTGAAAATGAATATGTCAGGAGCTCAGATTAATGCATACTATACATACAAGCAGACCATTTGAGAAATCAGTGGAATAGAAGAGGATTTCAGTGTAGGGACATATATTTTGACATTTGAGCTACAAATTTTGGACTCTCAAGCCTGTCAAATTACTTTTAAATCTAGAAAATCTGTAAGAAAAACTGGAGAGAAATATAGAACATTGAACTGGTCAATGGACTAACCGCGGAGCATTCCTAGAATTATGAGAGGGGAAGAACCTGTAAAGGAGACCAAGAAATTATTGGCAAAGAAACAGGAAAAATATTGATAGAGTGCAATTGCTTTCATGTGTGTAAAATCTTTCAAAAAAAGAAAACACAGGGGTGGGGTGGGAGGGATGGGTGAGAATGTTGAAAGAGGTAACATTGATCAAGTCGCATTGTATTCATAAACTGCTTTGTTAAATGGCAATTCCTTTGTACAACTATTTAAAGAGAATAAAAGTTGAGGGAAAAACTGGGAGAGAGTGAAATGTCCAAAAAGAAATGTAAGCCGGGCGCTGGTGGCTCTCGCCTGAAATCCTAGCTACTCAGGAGGCTGAGATCTGAGGATCGCGGTTCAAAGCCAGCCCAGGCAGGAGAGACCGTGAGACTCCTATCTCCAATAAACCACCAGAAAACGGGAAGTGGCACTGTAGCTCAAGTGGTAGAGTGCTCGCCTTGAGCTGAAGAGCTGAGGGACAGCGCCCAGGTCCAGAGTTCAAGCCCCACGACCGACCAAAAAAAAAGAAATGTACTTATTTCCTGATTTATGTAACTGTAACCCCACTGTACATCATCTTTATAATAACAATAGAAAATAATTTTTTAAAAGATAATGAAGTTTTAAAAAGGAAAAAATATTAACTGTCAAGAAGTCACTCAAAAGACAGCCTCGGGGAGATGATGAATGGATTTATCAATTTAGAAGTCACTGTTCATATTGAGAGAAGTAGTAATCGCTGATTGCATAAAATCTCAATCTAGTGAGTTTGGAAACAAAAAAAAATAAAAATGAGACTTGTATATATTCATTCAGGGAGTTTGGGTTCTGCTAGAAATCATATTCTGTCTTCTGCTGAGCATAATCATCTGTATCTAAGCACACTAAGTGAATAATGTCCATTTATTCTGAATGCCAATGCTAGCACTTCCCAGAAAAGAAGCAGTAGAAACATTACTTCTTTTTTTTTCTTCCAATTTTAGCCATTGCTCTGACAAAAAAATGCTTGGCATTTTTCTTTTTTTGTCGGTCGTGGGGCCTGGGTGCTGTCCCTGCACTCTTCAGCTCAAGGCAGGTGCTCTACCGCTTGAGCCACAACGCCACTTCCGGTTTTCTGGTGGTTTATTGGAGATCAGTCTCACGGACTTTTCTGCCCAGGCTGGCTTTACTGTGATCCTCAGATCTCAGCCTCTTGAATAGCTGGTATTACAGGCGTGAGCCACCGCTTGGTATTTTTCTCAGATACTTTATCTGATCAAGGTACTAGATACTTTATGATTTTTCTCCTTTCCTAGATTATCTATTTTTATGGGTTTTTCTTTTTGCTTGTTTGATTTCTTGTTAGTCTTTTAATTTTTACCTTTTGTGTGACTGAGACCCAGGTATTTCGTTTTCACTATTTCCATTCAAAATTAATGTTGGGGGCTGGGAAGGTGGCTCAGTGGTAGAGCGCTTGCCTTGCATGCATGAGGTCCTGGGTTCAATTCCCCAGCACCACATAAGTAAAAAGAAGAAAGCCGGAAGTGGCGCTGTGGCTCAAGTGGTAGAGCGCTAGCCTTGAGCTAAAAGAGCTGAGCAACAGCACCCAGGCCCAGAGTTCAGGCCCCACGACTGGACGCCCCCCCAAAAAAAATTAATGAGTCATTTGTTTATCTGATTTTATTCACTGTTAGTCACTGGAATATTTTAACATAGGAAGTTAGAACAAAGTTATTTCACTTGGCAAAATACCACATTTGTGCCAAATGACTGCCTTGCTACTACTGTATGCTTCAATATCAAAGAATGCCCCAGGCAATGGTGGCTACTCAGGAGGCTGAGATCTGAGTACCATGGTACAAAGCCAGACTTGGCAGCAAAATCCATGAGACTCTTACTGCCAATAAACTACCAAAAAGACCGGAAGTTAAACTGTGGCTCAAAGGGTAGAACATTACCCTTGAGCAAAGAGAACCTTAAGGATAGTGCCTAGATCCTGAGTTCAAGAAAAAAAGAATGAAAGTTCTAAATTTTTGTCATTCTACTTTTCTGTTTCATATTTTTAAAGCGATATCCAAATTCAACTTTAGGGGAAAATGTGATCACCTGGAGAATATAAACTAAAACGGTAAGCTGGGAATGTGGCTTAGTGGTAGAGTGCTTTTGCCTACCATGCATGAATCCCTGGGCTCGATTCCTCAGTACCACATTAACAGAAAAACCTGGAAGTAGCATTGTGGCTCTAGTGGTAGAGTGCTAGCCTTGAGCAAAAGAAGCTCAGGGATAGCACCCAGGCCCTGAGTTCAAGCCCCAGGACTGGCAACAACAACAAACACTAGCAGTTACTTAGAGTGTATTGAATGTATACATAACTTCTTATGCAAAAGGGGCAATGTTACAGAGCCATTCATCAAGAAAATTGAACAACCATAAATCACTAAGTTATAATTCTGGCCTATGTAAAGAGAAGAGAATTCTAGGCTAACATAGATCAGGTGAGCACCTGCTTAGCAAGTGCAAGTCCAAACCACAGCACTACCATAAAAAAAAAAATTCTATGAAATTCGGACACTTTGTGTTCCATGAAAAGTGAGTACAATTAGTATGGCAGACTGTTGTTCTTTGCAGGGCTTTAACTACAAAGGACAATGATCATGATCTTAATGCAGAATGTCTGAGACATAGTTTACCTAACATGCATTCGTGTGATCATGAGTGTATGTCCCTCTATTGAGTACATGGACTCTTGAAACTAAAGTTTGTTTTTTGTTTTGTTTTTGTTGGTTTGTGGGGCTTGAAGTCAGAGCCTGGGCACTGACCCTGAGCTTTTTTTTTTTTTTGGCTCAAGGCTAGCACTCTACCACTTTGAGCCACAGTGCCACCTCTCGTTTTCTGGAAGTTAACTGGAGATAAAGGTGCCTTGGACTTTTCCTGCCTGGGCTGGCTTTGAACCAAGATCCTCATATCTCAGTCTCCTGAGTAGGTAGGATTACAGGCATGAGCCACCAGCACCCAACAAAACTACAGTTTTTGAACAGAGGTTCATGACAACCAAGCAATAAGCACAGGAAATGTCTTTAATTTTTTTTTTTTGTCTTTTCTTTTTTGGTACTGGGGATCAAACCCAGGACGTTTCACTTGCTAGGCAAGCGCTTTGCCACTGAGCTACATCCCAGCCCAAGAAATGTCTTTAATTTTTATAAATAAATGGTTTGGAACAAGTTTATAGACATGTTCACATTAGTGTAGCACTGCAGTACCAATCATCTAGAACTATTTATTGCCCTGAAGTGAAATTCCTTAAAGTAGAAAGAGTATATTTGAAGCCGGGCACCGGTGGCTCACGCCTATAATCCCAGCTACTCAGGAGGCTGAGATCTGAGGATCGCAGTTCATAGCCAGCCCAGGCGGGAAAGTCCGTGAGACTCTTATCTACAACAAACCACTAGAAAACTGGAAGTGGCGCTGTGTCTCAACCTTGAGCTGAAGAGCGCAGGGACAGCGCCCAAGCCCAGAGTTCAAGCCCCACGACTGACCAAAAAAAAAGAAGAAAGAAAAAAAAGCAAGAGTACTATTTGAAAAGAAAAAGGAGGCGCCGGGCGCTGGTGGCTCACGCCTGTAATCCTAGCTACTCAGGAGGCTGAGATCTGAGGATCGCGGTTCAAAGCCAGCCCGGGCAGGAAAGACTGTGAGACTCCTAACTCCAATAAACCACCAGAAAAAAAAACGGAAGTGGCGCTGTAGCTCAAGTGGTAGAGCGCTCGCCTTGAGCTGAAGAACTGAGGGACAGCGCCCAGGCCCAGAGTTCAAGCCCCACGACCAACAAAAAAAAAAAAAAAAGAAAGAAAAGAAAAGAAAAAGGAGGGCAGTGACTGGAGGAGAAGGGAGACAAAAGAGGGCAACAGGTGGATAAACCCAATGGAGGTACATTATACACATGCAATAAAAGTGTCATGATGAGAACCATTAAAATGTATAAGTTAATAAAATAATTTAACCTGAAAAATATTCTCTTATCAGTTCTAGATTTGTGTTTTTTTTCCAGGGCTAAGGACCGAACCCAGGGCCTTGCGCACACCGAGTGGGTGCCCTTCCGCTGTGCTAAACCCCAGCCCCTAGATTTGTATTGATATGACAAAATACCTCTATGATTAGTTAGTAGAGTAACCATAAAACATCATTCTACTCATATGCTTAACATGTTTTGTAATATTGTAAGTGTATGCATTATAATTACATATTACAAATACAATATCTATAACAATAATATATAACTGTTATATGGTAGATATACAGATAATACTTATAACAAGTTTGCCATGTTAATTATATCTTCATGAAAAAGGAAAACAAAAAGGAAATTTCTTTTCTGTTGTCATTTTGTTTGCTTGCTTGTTTTACACTACTGCAGATAAAAGCCAGGGCCTTGCACATGTTAGGCAAGTGTTCTACCACTTAACAACAAGCCTTCATTAGTAATGGCTTTTTGGTTCATTTTTTTCATTTAGGGATATTTCTCCTTCAAAAGAATAAAGAAAATAGCAAGATATGCTCTTTAATTTTATACTACTTTGTTTTGATATTGCATTTAGAATAACTGACCATGTGCTTTAAAGATAATTTTATCTGTCATTTTGTTAACATAAAGACTGTTAGTGAACAATATTTGCATTCTAATTACTACCATGTGATTTTACTTTTATGTATCTGACTGAATGTGTTCGATTTGATAATGGCACGTGCTATTAAAACATCTAGAGTCACTGTTCATAGATTGAGTTTGTGTTACAGGTAAAGTCAACCGTACTTGAGCATTGTTATTATTTCTATACAGAGACACAGTTATGCATCAAAACAGAAAAAAATTATGATTCTATAGTTTGAATCTGAAATGTCCCTCAAAGGCCCAAGGGTTAAGGGCTTAGTCCCACCACGTGGCACTTTTGGACGTAGTGTAACCTTTAAACTGTGGAGACTACACAGATGCCTTGGGGCACTGGGGGACATTGCCTCAAAGAACACTGTGTGCCAGCGCACTGGTGGCTCACACCTACAAGCCTTGCTACTCAGAAGGCTGAGATCTGGGCTCTGTGGTTCAAAGTCAGCCAAAGAAGGAAAGTCTAGGAGATTCTTTTTTTTTTTTTTTGGGTCCAGTCGTGGGGCCTGAACTCTGGGCCTGGGCGCTGTCCCTCAGCTCTTCAGCTCAAGGCTAGTGCTCTACCACTTGAGCCACAGTACCACTTCCGGCTTTTTTCTTTTTGCTTATGTGGTGCTGAGGAATTGAACCCAGGGCCTTGAGCATGCAAGGCAAGCACTCTACCACTGAGCCACCTTCTCAGTCCCTAGGAGATTCTTTTTTTTTTTTTTTTTGGTCGGTCGTGGGGCTTGAACTCTGGGCCTGGGCGCTGTCCCTGTGCTTTCAGTTCAAGGCAAGCGCTCTACCACTTGAACTACAGCGCCACTTCCCCTAGGAGATTCTTATCTCCAATTAACTACCAATAAACCAGAAGTGGAACTGTGGCTCAAGTGGTAGAGTGTTAGTCTTAAACACAAAAGCTTGGGTACAGCACCCCCAGGCCCTAAGTTCAAGCCCCAAGACTGGCACCCACATTAAAAAACAAACAACAACTACAAAATGTGGGTCCTTGGTCACTTTCTATCTCTTTAAACCCTGCCTTACTGCAATCCCAAATGCAACAGGCCAATTAATTATGAACCAAAACCTCCAAAATGATGAGCTACACTGAATCTTTCCTCTTGAAAGTAGTATTTTGTTGAAGTAATGGAGAGCAGATTAGTACTTATGAGAATGTAAATGGTTTATTTTATTTTATTTTTTTTGTCAGTCATGGAGGTTGAACTCTGCCTGGGTGCTGTCCCACAGCTCTTCAGCTCACGGTTAGGACTCTACCACTTGCGCCACAGCGCCACTTCCGGTTTTCTGATAGTTAATTGGAAATAAGAGTCTCACGGACTTTCTTGCCTGGGTTGGCTTTGAATCATGATCCTCAGATCTCAGCCTCCTGAGTGGCTAGGATTACAGACATGAGCCAATGGCACTTGGCAACGTAAATGGTTTATATATTAATATATTATACGCACGTGCATATGTTTTCACCTTTCAAACACATTGCTCAGATAATGCAGTAAAATACTTCTGTTTATAAAACTTTCTGGGTAACAATCATTTTTCTTGGGGCTGGGAAGGTGGCTCAGTGGTAGAGTGCTTGCCTTGCATGCTCGAGGCCCTGGGTTCGATTCCTCAGCCCCACATAAGCAAAAAGAAAAAAGCTGGAAGTGGTGCTATGGCTCAAGTGGTAGAGTGCTAGCCTTGAGCTGAAGAGCTGAGGGACGGCACCCAGGCCCAGAGTTCAGGCTCCACAACCGGACCCAAAAAAAAACAAAAAACAAAAAAACAATCATTTTTCTTTTCATAAAATCTTAAAATATTCAATCAAATATTTTCTAGCCAGGGGGTGCTGAGGGCTCATACTTATAATCCTATCTACTCAGGAGGCTGAAATCTGAGGATTGTGGTCCCAAGCCAGTCCAGGCAGGAAAGTTCATGAAACTTGACTTAAGCACCACAAAAGCCAGAACTGGAGCTGTGGCTCAAGTAGTAGAGCACTAGCCTTGGGAAAAATTGCTCAGGAACAGCATCTAGTCCCAGAGTCCAAGCCCCAGGACTGGTACAAAAAAAATCTTTTCTGTATCCAAAATTGTCACTTTTAAGAGAAAAGCATATGCCGGGTGCTAGTGGCTCACACAGGTAATCCTAGCTACTTGGGAGGCTTAGATCTGAGGATCAGTGTTCGAAGCCAGCCAAGGCAGGAAAGTCTGTGAGACTCTAATCTCCAATAAACTACTCAGAAAAAGTTGGAAGTGGCACTGTGGCTTAAGTGGTAGAGTGCTAGCCTTGAACAACAACAACAAAATGAACCCAAGGAAAGTGCCCAAGCCCAGAGTTCAAAAAAGAAAAGAGAGAAAAGCATGAAAGTTCTCTGTAGGCTATTCTAAATGTTGATGTATGTTGAGCAAGTCTATCTCTGTGATCAAGGAAGTTCTCATGATTTTAATGTCAAAGAACCATAAAGAGGCTTGCTTATGTACCATTCTGGAAACAACTGGATAAAGATAAAATCTAAGAAACAGGGAGCCAGGCACTGGTGACTCAAACCTGTAATCCTAGCCACTCAGAAGTTGAGATCTGAGGATCTCGGTTCAAAGCCAGCCCCAGTCCTTGAGATTCTTATCTCCAATTAACTACCAGAAAATGGGAAGTAGTACTGTGGTTCAAAGTGGTAGAATGCCAACAATGAGCAAAAAAACTCAGGGACAGCACCCAGGTCCTGAGTTCAAGCCCCATGACCAAAAAAAAAATTTTAATAGAAACATGGAAAGGATTAAAAACTGACACAGACTTAAGAGGTAAAAGTAAAATGACTCAATGATGTGGTCGTTATATCAGAAAAATGAGGAGCTAGTTCCTCCTTTCAGATGACAACAATAGTAATAATAACACTAACAAGATTTAGAGGATGAAGGGGAGGGGAAGGGAATGAAGACACAAAGGTACCACTTGTAGTGGTATGTGACCCATTTAACCCCACTCTTCAGGACTCAAGTGCTCATTCCTCCATCTCTTGAGGATACTGACAGCTATGTTTCTTTTCTTTTTTTTGGGGGGGGGGTCCGGTCGTGGGGCCTGAACTCTGGGCCTGGGCGCTGGCCCTCAGCTCTTCAGCTCAAGGCTAGTGCTCTACCACTTGAACCACAGCGCCACTTCCGGCTTTTGTCTTTTTGCTTATGTGGTGCTGGGGAATCGAACCCAGGCCCTCAGGCATGCAAGGCAAGCGCTCTACCACTGAGCCACCTTCCCAGCCCTGACAGCTATGTTTCTTTCTCACAAATTACTTTTGGCTGAAAAGAATTGACTAACTGAAAGTACATTCCATTACCAGAAGGCAGCTTGTGTTCAATGACTGGTGTAGGAGCATAAAATACCTGCTTCTTTTCTCCTAATCTGGGATATCTCAAACTGAGTCCATTGTGGAGTCCCTAATGATTTGCTGTGACTGCATCATTTCTGAACATCTTCCTCTGTTCATTTCTTCTTCCTTGGTTTCTCCAGAGGTGTTGAACCCTAAGCCATTCCACGATAAACATTTTCAGGATTATCTCCACTTCATAATTACATTCCTGGAAAAATCAACTGGAAACATTACTGTGTGTTGCTAAGTATATGTCAAGTTTCGGTTGTATTTTACTACATGATAACACATTTAATCCTCACAATATGCTATGCTCACTTTTACAGGTGAGAATGCTGAGATGTGAAAGAGATAAGGAACTTGTACAAAGTCTTGCATTCTATGTCAGAGAGAGACAGAATTTGTACCAGGCCCTATGTATCTAGAAACATTCTTATAACCACTGGTCTGTAATGGCTTTAAACCTTGATTCCATGGAGTTTGGTTTTTGAGAGTTTTTCTGTGCTTATTAGGCAGGCACTCTATCCCTAAAACCACACCTTCAACCCAAGAGTTGTTTGTTTGTTTTTTAGGTAACAGACTGCTTGGCTCAACGTAATTTTGTTTGAAAATAACCTTTCTTTTTATAAGAATATCAATAAAGAATTATTCTGTTAAAAATTAGAATTTCTTCCCACTCTGACTCCCATAGATTTGTAATACAAGAATTAAAGTAGCTGAGTTCCCATGCTCAAACCTGTAATCCTAGCTACTCAAGAGGCTGACCTATAAAGGTCTCAGTTCAAAGCAAACACAATCAGGAAAGTCCTTGAGATGCTTATCTCCAATTAACCACAAAAAGCCAGAAGTGAAGCTGTGGAAGTGGTTGAGCATAAAATCTCAGAACAGTGCCCAGGCCCAGAGTTCAAGCCCCAGAACAGGCAAATTTTTAATTAATTAATCAATTAATTAGTCTTCTCAACTAAGTCATACCCAGGTACCAGTGGCTCACACCTGCAATCCAAGCTACTGAGGAGGCTGAGGTCTGATGATCATGGTTGCAAGCCAGCCATGCAGGAAAGTCCATAAGACTCTTATCTCCAATTAACCACCAAAAAAATCTGGAAGTGAAGCTGTGGCTCAAGTGGTAGAGTGCCAGCCTTGAACACAAAAACTCAGAAACAATGCCCAGGCCTTTAGTTCAAACCCCAGGAATGGCACGCACACACACATACACACACACACACACACACACACACACACACACACACACACACACACACACACACACACACACACACACACACACACACACCCCTGAGTCATATCCTTCCACTCCCTGGTTCAAAAATCCTTCATGCCCCCATCTAACTCATAATCAAAGTAAAATTCTCCTATGGTAGAATTAACTTTTTGTTCAAAATCTGTTATTCAACTACTAAGTCCATCCCTACATTCCCTCCCTGTGGGAATCTTTTTTTTTTTTTTTTTTGTCGGTTGTGGGGCTTGAACTCTGGGCCTGGGCGCTGTCCCTCAGCTCTTCAGCTCAAGGCGAGCGTTCTACCACTTGAGCTACAGCGCCACTTCCCCCTGTGGGAATCTTATACTTACCACCCCACTGACAGAAAGCTTGCCCACATGACTTGCTTTTGCCAATGTAGTATGACACAATATGTCTGAGCAGAAGCTTTAATTCCACTATGGTTCTTTTATCTATGATGCCATAGATTTCCTGATATGTGCTACTCCTTTAGACTGATTGCCTAAATGAACACAATATAAACAGAATCACATAAAAACCATGGAAAACATATAAAATGAACTAAATTTTTGTTGGACTCACTGAATTTGGGAGATTTATGTTTAAATCACAGTATAGAGAAAAGGTTGGCTTACATCTCTTATGGCATGCAAAACCCCTCACCCTTCGATCTTTGATTTCATTTCCTACCAGCATTCATAAAGAGTGAAATCCAGATTAAATCAGTTTACCTCATGATTGTATCAAGGGCCCAATCTGCTCCCCCCCACCCCCCCCACTCACATCTTCTCCATTTCAAACACCCCAGGAATTAAATAAGATGTCTCTACTAAGCTCCCAGGTGACTGTTCTACTCAATGTATTATGGCACTTAAAACAACATAATAAAAATGCTAGTTTAAATAATCTCTCCCATTGCTGAGAATGTGGCTTAGTAGTAGAGGGCTTGCCTAGCATGCATGAAGCCCTGGGTTCGATTCCTCAGTACCACATAGAAAAAAAGGTGGAAGTGGCACTGTGGCTGAAGTGGCAGAGTGCTAGCCTTGAGCAAAGAAGCTCTGGGACAGTGCTCAGGCCCTGAGTTCAAGCCCCAGGCCTAGCAAAAAAATTAATCTTCCCCACACCTTCCTCAGTCCCTGAGTTCTAGAGTAATTGCTATATTTTAAAATACCTGTGTAACCAGAATGCAACTGTATTCTAATTGCAGAAAAGAAAGTTAATTATTATTATGCTTGATTTATTACACTTTTATTTTTCATCACATTTTAGTACAGCAAAGCAAATACAGATAAACATCAGTATTCTTTACACAATAGCACACAAAAAGGGAAGCCAGCCACAACAACTTACAGTGCTTTTTGGATTTGTTGCTATATTTGCTTGTTTGTTTAACATCTGAGGCTAGATAGATCACTTTACTGCTGAAGTTTTTCAAGCTTTCACAGAAAAGCCTATATCTATAGCTATATGCTATATATTCTCTTCCAGATAATGCAACAAGATGGAAAGATTACCAAAACATTTTATAACACGATCAAAATTCATACCAAAATACAACAGAGACAGCAAGTAGTCAATCACATTTACCTTACTAGACAGTATACTAAAACAATTGAAACTTTTCAAGATACTGAACAACTAAATATGAAAAGACTTAAGTGGAGCTGGAACACAAATATCAAATACAATATATACCCCCACACACAGCCTAATACATAAGACCCAGGGCTCTAGGCCCAACTTTGCAAGGCCTCTCTGACCACCACACATCACCCTATCGGAAGTTGTGAACCAGGAATTGCCGATGCCCGGCATCAGCTCTGTTGGCCTCATCTTCCAATGCCTCTCTGTACTGTTCTGGCCACTCCTGTGGATCCTTTCGATGGATTCTGGCCACGTATCGCAGGGCTTTCATCTTGGAGGTTTCCAAGCGCGCTCTAGGGCCCCATACAAAATCATATTGCACTGGATCACTGTCAGGAACCCGTAAACTGTCTATGTAGCGCTGACTCAAATACCTACAGGTAATCGCATGCTTTCTTCCACTTTGAACGCCTAAGCCCCTCAGGAAGGCCCACACTGCAGACTCTCTGGCATGGTTGCCCATGATGAAGATGAAGCTTAGAACTTGCATCAAGAAATTGTTGCCAGGCCTGTTTGGACTGTCCATGATCTCTTCAGTATCTTCCATTTCTCTTCGGTTGTACAGAGTATAGGAGTGATTCCGGGGGTCAAGCACCACTAGCTCTGTCCCATACACGTGGTTCAGGGTGCGAGCAGCACGATTCAGAAGATCAGGAAACACTTTGCTGCATTCTCGGCCAATGTAGTACAGAATTCCTTTCTTTGGTATGGGCAGCTTAGTCGCATCCATAAGCAGAAATAGCTGCACCAGCTTCCTTGACTTGCTCTCCAATCTTGACTCAGGCCAGGAATGTGGAGCATATTTTGAGGAATAGCCAGAAATATCTGCATCATGAATTGCTATCTCTGCAGCAGCTTCTTCAAAATAGGGCCTCCTATAGTGATGGACAGCTGGCCAATCACCAGCAGCAGCTCTGATAGCTTCTTCTTCCACAGCCTCATGGTATTGCTCTGGCCAATCTCTAGGATCTTTGTCATAGATCTTAGCCATGAACTTCAGAATTTTCATCTTGGTGGTTTCCACATGGGATCGTGGGCCCCAGAAAAACTCATACTCCACTGGTGAACAGTCAGTGATTGGCCTGTAGTCCAAGTAACGCTGCCACACAAACTCTACAGACAGAAGTCTCTTTGGGTTCCCAAAAATGGAAAGCCTCCTCTCACGCTGCACCCCCAGCCGCCAGAGCATTTCCCAAATCTCAGCCTCCCTGGCCTGGTTGCCATTCAGGAGTATTTGTCCTAAGATCAGCATCAGGAGGCCCATCTTTGGCCCATTTGGGCGATCCTCTAACCCATCAAAAGGTACAGGTCCTAGTTTATTGAGCAAGATGTAGGTGCGGTCCTCAGGGTCAAGCTCTTTCAGTTCAAACCTAAAAATGCACTCCAGGTGGGCTGCTGCTCGTCTGAGGATCTCAGGGAACTGACTGCGATATTCTTTAACAATAAAGTCCCTCATTTCCGATTCCCTGATTGGATACTTGCTCTGGTCCTTCACCAACAAAAACTGCAACAACTCAGCTACATTGTGCTCCATGGGATCCTGGGGCTTTAAAGTAAGGACGACCTGGCCGGTACCGAGACCCATTATGGTGATGCAGTTGGAATTCTCACGGTCTCTGAGGACCTGGAACCCCAGAGGGCCTTCTGCACCGTTGGAGATCCTGTTCATACGAGGGCTTGCCTTGGAGGAGTTCGGGCCCATAGCACTCAAGCTCAACAATGCATCAGGGTTTTCACAGGCAGTGGGCATCCCGGAAATGCTGGGGTCCTCAGCAGCAGTGGGCATCCGGGAGGTGCACGGGACCTCCTCAGGGATATGAGACGCATAGTTATGCCGGCCTTCACCACAGGGAGGCAGTGCGCAGGACTCCAGCGCCTCACAATCGCCGGGCAGCAAGAAGGCGCTGGGACCCTCACCCGAGGGGGATGCCACTGACGGTATCAGGCCCTCATGGGGGATGCGCAGCACGCAGATGCCCCGACTTTCACAGCCAGAAGGCAGTGCGCAGGTGCTCAGTCCCTCACCACCAGTGGGCGGCATGGAACTGCTTCCACCCTCACCGGTGGGGGGCTGCACAGAGGCGTTGGATCCCTCACAGGCGGTGGGCAACACAGCACTGCTGGGGTCCTCACCGGAAGGGGGCGGCATATGGATGCCGGGTCCCTCGGAATCGGTGGACAGCACGGAGATGCTCAGGCCTTCACCAGGGGTGAGAGGCATGGAGGAGCTGGGGCCCTCTCGGGAGGAGGGCGGCACGTTGATGCCGGGACTTTCAGCATCGGTGGGCGGCTCTGAAGTGTTCAGGCCCTCACCAAGGGTGGGAGGCACGGAGAAGCTCCGGCCATCTCCGGAGGGAGGAGGCACACTGATGCCTAGTGCCTTGGAACCGGTGGGCGACACGGAGGTGCTGGGACCTTCACCGTACGGGGACGGCACGGAGGGGCTCAGACCCTCACAGACAGTGGGATGTTCAGGGGCGCTAGCGCCCTCAGAGGCAGTGGGTGGCACCGAGGAGCTTGGGCCCTGGGAGGCGGTGATTGACATGGCGCCACTCAACGCATCCGAGACGGTAGGTGGCCCGGAGATGCCTGGGCACTCACTGGGGGTGGGCAGCTCGGAGGTATTCGGCCCCTCGGAGATGGAGATCTGCCCAGATGCGCTTGAGCTCTCAGCGGCAGGGAGCAGCACAAAGGTACTCGGGCCCTCCCCGGAGGTGGGCGGCACCGAGGTCCCAGGGCCCTGAGAGGCGTTGAAGCCCTGGAGGATCTGAGGCTCGTTGGGACCCTGGGGCCCGTCTGGGCCCGTCACGACAGCGGGGAGATCAGGGGCGTTAGGGGCCTGCATTTCACCCCACCTGCCATTCTGCGCAGTGGCCCTTGCACAGCGGCGGCGGCGGCGGCGCGAATTCTGGCTTACCAGCGACATGGTCCTGTCGACCGGCGAGTAGCAGCAGACACCAACAGTCCCGCGATCTAGCAGAAAGAGGAGGTGGGTTGGTGCCTCGGCACAGAACTGCGGCTAGCTGCCAGAAACAAAGCTCTAAACAACTAACTGGAGCCGAAATGAGAGGTGATGGAGAAGAAGGAAGGTGCGTACTGGCCAACAGCGAACGCCTAGTATCAGTATACTCGCATCTCACACCCCGCCTTCTGCCGCAGTCCGCGCAGGCGCAGTCGGGCTCTGCGACAAGGCGACCCCGCCCAGCCCAGCCCCTCCCGTGGGTGTGCAAAAGTGGACGTGGTGATTCTGCACCAAAAGCTGCGCACTGGCTGGAGGGAGACGGTGGTATGGGGAGACAAGGAGCTTGCAGCAGATGGGTAGAGAACAAAGAGGAAATAGTACCGACTAATCAGAGTGCCTATTAGAAGGCGTCCAAACAAAGTGGCAGGTACTAAAAATAAATAAATAAAATTCTCAGATTGATTAGCTCATATTCTTGGATTTGCTTCTTAGAACTGTTTCAGGGAAAATGTGAACGGTCTCTGGAAGAGTGCAGCCATTTCTAGCCCTGTCTCCTCTATCACTTGATCCATTTAGATCTTTAATAGCGCCTCTTCTACTGCTGTTAGCTAGGAAAATCTCTTCTCTAGAAGGTCTGAATGACCTGGTACTTAGTCCTAATTAAAAATTCTACAGCAAGCTTGAAATTTTTACCATGCCCAGTCTTCTCCCTTACCAATACAAAGGAAAACAAACTGCCCATCATATAAGATGATGCTAAGCAAAATAAACCCCAAGATAGGAACACAAGAGGTTTTCTTTGTTGCTGTTGTTTTTGATGCACTTATAATTTAATGTGATTTTTTGTTTCTTTTGCATGTTCTTCCCCCATGGTATAACCCATGTTTTCAGTGTATTTGATGCCAGTGCGCTGCATCTTGTATATACATTTTTATAATTTGGGGAGGGGAAGGAAAATAACAAAATGCTGAAATAAGAATACAGGTCGACCCATTATAGCAATGAAATGTACAAGACACTATGTTGAAAAGGAACTTTACACAGCTTCAGGGGGAGGGAGGAGGTGGGAAGGTAGGGTGGGAAGGGATGGTAGGGGAAAAACAAAGGAGGTAACAATGCTCCATAGGAAATGTACTCATTACCTTACTCATGTAACTGTAACCCCTTTGTACAGTATCTTTACAATAAAAATATATATTTAAAAAACAAATGAAAAAATATTTTCACAATAAAAAAGAAAAGGCACTAACACTGAAACACTTGCTTAATCTCCTCATTCTCTAATCTCCCACCCATTTAATAAAGCTATTGTGAGAGTTAAACAAGACACTGAGTGTTAATAATTGTTATCTATGCTGTTTCAGTCAGCTATTATTCTACTGTTTGAGCAGATCCAAACAATAAACCCTGATCCTTTATACAGAGTTAACTCCTTCTCTTCAAATAGCTGATAATGTACAAGTAGAATCAAACAGACATAAAATGAATCAAGATTTTCTACAAGTTTGTATAAAGTATAGTGGAGAAGGCATGGTCAGGACTACCTGTAGCCCTACAAAAGCTTCCTAGAAGATTTGGTGTTTTTTAAAACATGAATTAGAAAAATGACTATCAGTGGCATTTTTTTCAAGTGCTAGTTTCCTGGTGTCCATTTCTCTAATTCATCTTTTGAAACACCAAATGCACTTGAAAGGTATGTGAGAAAAAATCAACAAGGGGAGAAAGGTAGACAAAGAACTGTGGAGAGAGAATGCAACATAATATTCAATGTATATCTTATGACACTAAGAAAATTGGGGGGAAGGGGTGGTTTGGGCATCAAGGGAAAATGATGATCAAGATGCATTGTACTTATAAACTCGTTTTTGAATGGTAATTGCTTTTTTTTTTTTTTTTTGGGTCCGGTCGTGGGGCCTGAACTCTGGGCTTGGGCGCTGTCCCTCAGCTCTTCAGCTCAAGGCCAGCGCTCCACCACTTGAGCCACAGCACCACTTCCGGCTTTTTTCTTTTTGCTTATGTGGTGCTGAGGAATTGAACCCAGGGCCTCAGGCATGGAAGGCAAGCGCTCTACCACTGAGCCAACTTCCCAGCCCCTGGTAATTGCTTTGTACAACTACATAAAGATTTTTTTTTAATGTAGGAAGAGTGAGAGCTGGAGTTGGTAACTCATGCCTGCAACCCTGGCTATTGAAGAGGCTGACCTGTGAGGATTGTTCAAAGCCAGCCTGGATACGAAAGCCCACAGGACACTTTTCTCCAATTAAAAAAACAAGCAAACAAAAAACCCAGGGTGGAGCTGTGGCTTAAGTGGTAGGATCAACAAAAATGCTAAGGGATAGTTCTCAGGTCCTGAATTCAAGCCTCAAAACTGGCACATAGACACCCCAAAAGATGAGTTAATGGGTATTTACCCAAAGGACAAGGGTGATAAAAGCATTTCAACTGAAAGCAGTGTAAGAGCAGGAAGAATATAATGAAGTACAGACAAAGATTATACTGTTGACTTTCTATTCATATGTTTATAGCTTGAGGTGTCCACAACAATGAGAACAGACTTTACTGTTGTTTTGAGGGTGACTGCCTACCACTACTGCCAACACATCTGTCTCCAATGAGAGAAGTAATATTTATGCCATACATCCAGTTTGAATAAATCTGGAAAAGTCCAATGCAGATATTATACCTAGGTACCCATTCAGAAGGAAGGGGACCCAGAAATCTTGGTTATTCCTAAGCATCAGAAACAAGTAATCCTAGCTGGGTGCTGGTGGCTCACATCTATAAATCTAGCTACTCAGTAGGCTGAGATTGGAGGCTTGAGGTTCAAAGCCAGCCTGAGCTGCAAATTCTGTGAGACTCTTACCTCAAATTAACCACCAAAACACACAGACATAGACATAGAAACAAATACAGACACACACACACACACAAACACACACACACACACACACACACGAAGTGGAAGCTGTTGCTCAAAGTGATAGAGTGTTAGCCTTGAGCACAAAAGCTCAGGGGCAGTGCCCAGACCCTGAGTTCAAGCACCTTGACTGACAAAAAAAGCAAGTATTCCTAACCTAGGGATGCAGTGATTTATAAAGACCTTGAAGTTGTTCAACCCTTATAGACCTGCAATTTTACATCTAGAAATGAATCCTGAGGAAATGATGTTATACTATTACAAATATTTAGCTAAAATAGTTTTTACTATATATAATCTCTTCTAAGATAGCAGATGAAAAATCTATGGATACATAATAATTACAGCCTACTTAAATAAATTATGGTGTGAAAAACAGCAGTGCCGATGATACTGAAGTATTTCATTTCTAATAATTTGTACTTGATTTTAACAAGCCCACCAAAAATCAACAAAATGTTGGAGAAAGACACTTAAGTTACTAAGAATGCGAGTAGAATCTCCAAGCAATGGAGTCTGAAAATATTATAGTGTCAGGAGAAAAGAGGAAACCGCAAAGCATTGAGCCTTACATGGAATACAATTTTGTCACCTAATGATTTAACATTCAAAATGACTAATTGCCCATCATAACTAAATGCAAAATAAAGATTTATCCAGGTGTGGTGACTCAAGCTTGTAGTCCCAGCTACTTGGAAAGTTAAGGTAGGAGGATCACTTGATCTCATAAATTGCAGATAAGCCTGAGAAACATAACAAGATCCTGTCTTTAAAAAAAAAATTTCCAGCTAGGCACTGGTGGCTCACAGCTGTAATCCTAGCTACTTAGGAGGCTGAAACCTGAGGATCACATTTTGAAGCCAGCCCAGGCAAGAAAATATATGAGATTATCTCCAATTAGCTACCAAAAAGCCAGAATTAGAGCTGTGTTTCATGTGGTAGAGTGCTAGCTTAAGCAAAACAAGCTTAGGAACTGCCAAGGCCCTTAGTTCAAGCTCCAGGACTGGCAAGAGAGAAAGAGAGAGAGAGAGAGAGAGAGAGAGAGAGAGAGAGAGAGAGAGAGAGAGAGAGAGAGAGAGAGAGAGAGAGAGAGAGAGAGAGAGAGAGAGAGAGAGAGAAAGAGAGAGAGAGAGAGAGAGAGAGAGGAGAGAGAGAGCTTTCTAACAAACAAACGTAAGTAAATTGATTACTAATATGCTCACAGTAAAGGAAATACTAAAAGGGGAAGTTTTCATATGAAAATAAAGACATGGCAAGAAGTGAAAAGTGATAGAAAAGACAAATATGTGGGTAATTATACATATTGACAAATACAGCAACAATAATAACAATTTCTGTGATTTAATGTACATATACAAGTACAACTAATATAATATGACCTTGCAGTGAGTTCAAGGGACTTGGTCTCTGCAGATGTGACTCAAGTGACAGAGCAATGGCCTAGCAAGTACAAAGCCTTGAGTTCAAACCATAGTATCCCACAAAAAAAAAAATATTAGCCTTTAGGGTTAGAGGCATGTTTCGGGTGGAACAGTGCTAGCTAATGAGCAAAAGTGTCAGATACCAAGTTGCAGTCTCAGACTAAAAAAAATAAAGAAGAAAACAAAAGGGACTTGGAGAGTGACCAAGGAAAATGTATAGCACCTATTGTATAGTGCCACTAGGTGGTAAATAGTATCCAACATTTTTAAAGCACTGAAACACTTATTTTTATTTAAATTTTAATCATTTTAAAACCATTGTAAATATATGAAAAAGTATGCAATGTTTTATCAAAAGTTTCTACTTGCTTAACCAAAATGTCATGTTTTTTCCAGTTGAATTTCTTTCCTAAATAAAGAAACCTTGATTACAAATGTATGACCAAATTGGAGTTAGAGATATATTCAAAATAAATGAATGGATAAAAGATCATGTACCAGATCACTGATAACATTTTGTTATTTAAAAATTAGCACATGAGAATATTAAGTAAATGCATTAGGTAACTAAAACAGTATAGACAGCTTGCTCTCTCAAATCAAAATAGAAAACAAATTGAAGTTTACTTTATATTCTCTCAGTATCCAACTTTGATCAATACTGACAGGTTTGCAAGGGAGTGGGAAGGGATTGTGTAAGCCAGAGGCTGATTACAGGTCATTGCCTCAAAAGGGAGAAGAGCAAGGGAACTCCAGTGGACAGGAGAAGCAAAGAGGGCACTATGGATTCATGAGACATCTCTCAGAAGCACAATAGTGAATGTTTAGGTCAGAGATCTCTGAGGAGGAGTAGATTCATGTCTTATTTTCCCCTGGTTTGTCTTACCTATGGCTAACAGGTGAGTACAATTTTATATGATGATATAAACCGGGCCTCCTCTAAAAGGCTGCTTATCTAAAATAACTGATTGCGTTAAAAAATCAATTTTGACACACATGTTTGGGTTTTTTGTTTTGTTTTGTTTTGTGCCAGTTCTGAGTCTTACACTCAGGACCTGGGTGCTATCTCTGAGTTTTAATGCTCAAGGTTAACATTCTACTACAGGAGCCACAGCTTCACTTTTGGCTTTTTGGTAGTTAATTGAAGATAAGAATCTCAAGGACTTTCCTCTACAGGCTGGTTTCAAACTTTGGTCCTCAGATCTCAACTTCCTGAGTAGCTAAGATTATAGGTGAGAGCCACTACCAATCATGCGATGGCAGGTTTTTAAACTGACAAACTTTATTTGTTTGAAGTAGACAACATAAGGACCAACTTATAATAGAAGCTATTGAGCTCATATGTATCAGTTCATCCCCTGGCCTCATTACTTTACAATTTTAATTGTACATTACTGGGATGGAGTTGTAGCTTAAGTGGTAAAGTGTCTGCCTAGCAAACTTGAAGCCCTGAATTCATACCCCAGTGTCTTCCCCTTCTCCAAAAAAATGTATATTATTTTTAGTGGCTGATCTGGTAGCCAATGATAAAGCAAAACTCCTACAAAGGCACAAACTAAAATTTTTACTACTTATTTTTATTTGAAAATGCTAAAAAACAGAGGAGTTGGGTTGGCAATGTGGCTTAGTGGCATAGTGTTTGCCTAGCATGCATGAAGCCCTGGGTTCAATTCTTTAGTACCAATCAAGAAAGGGTTGGAAGTGGTGCTGTGGCTCCGGTGGTAGAGTGCTAGCATTGAGCAAAAGAAGCTCAAGGACAGTGTCCAGGCCAGGCCCTGAGTTCAAGCCCCAGGACTGGAAAAAAAAAATCAGAGGGCTGGGCACCAGTGGCTCAAGTTTGTAATCCTAGCTACTCAGGAGGCTGAGAACTGAGGATCACGGTTCAAAGCCAGTCCAGGCAAGAAAGTCAGTGACACTCTTATCTCCAATGAACCACCAGAAAACCAGAAGTGGCATTGTGGCTCAACTTAGTAGAGCACTGACCTTGAGCTGAAGAGTTCAAGGACAACATCCAGGCCCAGAGTTCAAGCCCCACACCAACAAAAGAGAAAAAAGAAAACAAAACAAAAAAAACAGAGGGGTTACAGTTACATAAGTCAGGCAAAGAATACAAACTAGGATTTTAAAGCCCTTTAGATAAATAACAATTGTTGGGGCTGGGAAGGTGGCTCGGTGGTAGAGTGCTTGCCTTGCATGCATGAGGCCCTGGGTTCGATTCCTCAGCACCACATAAGCAGAAAAGGCTGGAAGTGGCGCTACAGCTCAAGTGATAGAGCACTATCCTTGAGCTGAAGACCTGAGGGACAGCACCCAGGCCCAGAGTTCAAGCCCCAAGACCAACAGTAAATAAATAAATAAATAAATACATGAATTAATAAGATTTGTTGCCAGGTGCCAGTAGCTTAGGCCTATAATCTTAGCTACTCAGGAGGCTAAGATCTGAGGATTGTGAGTCAAAGTCAGCCTCAGTAGCTGAGTAAACTACTACTACATCTCCAGTAAACTACTCAGAAAACACCAGAAGTGCTGCTGTGGCTCAAGTGGTAGAGCAAAAGAAGTTCAGTGACATCACCCAGGTCTTGAGTTCAAGCCCCAGGACTGGCAACAACAGCAATAATAATAACAACAACAACCATAATAATAATTGTTGAGCCAGGCACTGGTGGCTCATGCCTCTAATCCTAGCTACTCAAGAGACTAAAGTCTGAGGACCGTGGTTTGAAGCCAGCCTGGGCAGAAAAGTCCATGAGACTCTTACCTCCAATTAACCAACAAAAAGCCAGAAGTGTTGCTGCAACTCAAGAGGTAGAAAATACTAAGGGCCCAGGTCTTAAGCTCAAGCCCCAGTATCAGCACACACAAAAAAATAACTTTTCACTTTTTAGTGATTTTTGGTTTTTTTCTACTCTGAAAATAACCTAAAAATAAAATTGGGCCTTGAGTTGTAGCTCAGTGGTAGAACACTTTTCGAGTATGTGTGGAGGCCTAGGTTCTATCCACCAGCACCAAAGAAACATGTAGCATTGTCCCAAAATTTTGAAAATATTCCCTAAGCTTTCATTAATGATGTTTGGAAGAGCCTGGTATGTTTTCTAATACCTGTAAAGAAATAATTGTCCATTTGTACAGAAATTCTCTTGTGCAAAAATAGTTAATAGTTCTTTGTGAGATCAAATGTATTTTTGTAGGGATTGTCTTTGCTATTGTACCCAAGATCTATGATGATTTACTGTGGCAGCCAGCCCTGTAATTGTTGTTATAGTCAGCTTCCACTAAGGATTATGTAGTACTTGCAGCTTGTATTGTGAATGATTAGGCTACAAAAGAACTCCCAGGTTTATTGTGGTCCCTGATTTTTCAGACATGCCTTTATCTAATAATATTATTCATATACATTATTTTACTTCTTTATGAGAAGATTGGAAGAAGTCCATGGAAAACTAACTCTAACCAACTTATTAGAATAGCTTTCTGTATTAAAAATGGAGCATTGCCAGGCACCAGTGGCTCATGCCTATAATCCTAACTACTCAGGAGGCTGAGATCTGAGGATCACAGTTCAAAGCCAGCTCAGGCAAGAAAGTATGTGAGACTCTTACCTCCAATTAACTAGCAAAAGGCTGCAAGTAAAAGTGTGGCTAAAGTGGTAGAGCACTAGTCTTGAGCACAAAAGCTCAGGGACAGTGCCAAGTCCCTGAGTTCAAGCACCAGTTCTCTCTCTCTCTCTCTCTCTCTCTCTCTCTCTCTCTCTCTCTCTCTCTCTCTCTCTCTCTCTCTCTCTTACACACACACACACACACACACACACACACACACACACACACAATTGCATGCAGCTAGCATTAGATCTGATTGGTCCTTAGCTATTGCTGTATTGGGAGCAAATCTAGATCTATTCTCTAGTGTCTTGAACAGATTAAAATATATGAGTGGCAGGTTAGGACATCATGCCCTCTCTCCAAATAGTGGTGAAGCATTTGCTCCACTGGCATGAGTATATACACCAGCAGAGGTCACATCTCTGTGGTTGGTCTCATTTGTTGTGAAGTTCATTATGCTGTAGTTATGCCAGAGGGACATAAATTTTATGTAATTAGGACTGTGGGCAATACTTTTGACCACTTGAGGGATTATTTTCTTCCATGTTCTCTAAATTCTGTTTGTTTTAAAAGTCTACTATCACTAGGCACTGGTGGCTCATGCCTGTAATCCTAGCTACTCAGGAAGCTGATAACCAGACAAGAAAATCCATGAGACACTTATCTCCAACTAGTTACCAAAAAAGAATATGGAAGTTGGGGCTGGGAAGGTTGCTCAGTAGTAGAGTGCTTGCCTTGCATGCATGAGGCCCTGGGTTTGATTCCTCAGCACCACGTAAGCAGAAAAAGCTGGAAGTGGTGCTGTGGCTTAAGTGGTAGAGCACTAGCTTTGAGGTGAGGAGCTTGAGGGACAGCACCCAGGCCGAAAGTTCAGGCCCTATGACTGACAAAAAAAAATCTGGAAGTGGACATATGGCTCAAGTGGTAGAGCACTAGCCTTGAGCAAAATTGCTCAGAGACAGTGCCCAGGCACTAAGACTTGCACGTGCACACACACACACACTCACACACACACACACACACACACACACACACACACACACACACACTGTAATCCAATAAAAGACATATAGAGATGGGGAAAAACCAGTTGTTTAAGGATACAGGTGGACCTGTTGCAACAATGAGAAGTACAAGTTGTCATGTCCAAAACGAGCTTTACAACGTCGGTGCGGGGGGGAGGGGGGGAAGGGGGGAGAAGGAGAAGGATTGGGATTGGGGGGGAGGGGGGAGGCTGGGAAGGGATGTGAAGGGTAAACAAAGGAGGAGGCTGCAATGCTTGGTAAGAAATGTACGCATTATCCTGCCCATGTAATTGTAACTCCTCTGTACAGTATGTTCACAAATAAAATAAAATTAAATTTAAAAAAAGACATATAGAGTTATATACTATCATTGATGTACACTTAAGGACTCTCGCTACAGCAGAAGGAAGCTCAATGAAAGAAATTGTTTTGCCAGTTTTGTTTGTCTGCTTGCTTTGTGTTTTGAGACAAGGTCTTGCTTTATAGCTCAAGCTGGTCTCAAACTTACCACGTAACCCAAGGTGGCCTTGAGTTTGTAAGCCTCCTGCCTCTATGTCTCAAGTGTTGGGGGTATAGTCATGTGCTACCATGTGTGACACTTTGCTTGTTTATTTTTTTATCTTTCTCCTCTGCAATTTTATCTCTTTATAAGGTAGAGCCTTTCTTAGCATTAGTAGAATTTGCATTAGAGCCTTTTTGCTGTGTTTGCTCCACTATTAACAGTCAGCTTTTGTACTAGAATGAAACTTCTTTAAGCATATGTAAGAAAAAAAACTGTCTTTTCTATCAAAGTGTATTGCTTAAAGTTTCCTGCTTTGGTCTGGTGGCTTGGCTTTTGTTAAGGGACAAGAAAAGATTTGTAAAACATAAGCTTTTGTCTTGAACTGGTTTCCTTTTTTTTCTTTTTTCTTTTTGTTGGTCATAAGGCTTGAACTTGAGGCCTGGGCACTGTCCCTGAGCTTTTCTGCTAGCACTAACACTGTCAGCCACAGCGCCACTTCCAGTGCTTTGATGGTTAACTGGAGATAAGTATCTCACGGACTTTTCTGTTGTGTCTATAACTTTGAACTGCAATCCTCAGATCTCAACCTCCTTGAGTGGCTAGGATTACTAGCATGAGCCACCAGGGCCTGGCTAACTGGTTTCTGGGATTACAACATGTCCCAGCTGTTCAAGAAATAGCAGAGGATATGGGTATAGTTTGAGATTACTTGTGAACTGTTAATCTTATTTCAAAATCAACATATAAATACATTTTACCCTATTCAAATAGCCAATCTCAAACAGATTGTGAGCCTGAGCTCAATGAATATGTGCAGAGGGGCAGGGCCTGCTGCATTAGGGATAAATATCAGAGCAGGCTGCCCTACTCTGTGCTTGCTTGCCAGATTGGCTCATGGCACATCCTTCTGCACAGAAGTAAGTTTTGCCTTGCTGAGACAATTCTTTATTTTCCTGCTTATCATTGTAATTCCAGTGGTTCTTGGAAAACAGGTTTATAACACATACACTAAAGAAAATGAAGGACAGCAAGGCACGGACGGCTCATGCCTAGCTATGCAGGAGGCTGAGATCTAAGGATTGCAGTTTGAAGGCAGTCTGGGCAGGAAAAGCCAAGACTCTTCTATTTCCAATGAACTACCAAAAACCTGGCAGTGTAGTTGTGGTTCAAAGTGGTAGAGCACTAGCCTTGAACACAATAACTCAGGGATAGCACCCAGGCCCTGAGTTCAAGCTGCATGATGGACGAACAAAAATATACAAGAATGTAAAACAGGTCCTATGTAGAAGAAGGGTACTAGTGGGAGGTGTGAGGTTGAAGGAACATGAATATGGTCAAAGTACTTTATTAACATATGTGAAAATGAAACAATGAAGCTTATTGAGATTGGTTTAGGAAGAGGGGGTTGAAAGACAGTGATGGAGGGGATAAATCTAATTAAGGATCATTGTATTAAACATATAGAAATGTTCAAATGAAATGCCATTGTAAAACCAATTATCATAAAAGTGTTTTAAAAGTCAATTTTTGTGAACTGGGCACTGGTGGTTCATGCTTGTAACCCTAGGAGGCTGAGATCTGAGGATCTCTGTTAGAAGCCAGCCCAGGCATAAAAGTTCATGAGACTCACATTGCCAATTAACCAGCAAAAAGCTGGAAGTGGAGATGTGGCTCAAATGGTAGCATAGCAGCCTTGAGTGAAAACAACAGAGATCATAAAGCCCCGAGTTCAAGCCCCAGGGTCTGCACCAAAAAAAAAGAAAAAATTAGTAATATTTCTACGTACTAAAACCAAACTATACCCCCAAAGGAAAATAAAAAAGTAATGAAATTAAACAAGCATGAGATAGAATGCCCTATCTTTTGAGGGTACCCCAATATTCAGCCCAACGCAGGGAATTCCTATCACCATAGCCCATTATGAGGTCAGGTGGTAACTTACACTTGGTTCAGAGGCATTTTTCCCTCCTTTTCTATTTAGGCCCACAAGTCCTACAATGTCTACTTAAATCTGGTGTTACCCCTTGCAGGGTAATGAGGTACAAAGGGAGACTCCAAAAACAAAAAGTGCAGTACAGCATAGAACCTGTCTGTCAAATTGATGCAAAGACATCCAAAAGGTTTTGTGTGAGTGGCAGTCTTGGGTCTTAAACTCAGGAAATGGCTGCTGCCCTGAGCTGCTTCACCCCTTTGAGGTATAACCCTAATTCTGATTTCTTGGTGACTAATTGGAGTTAAGAGTCTCAGGCACTGTCCTGCCCCAGCTGGCTATTAACCCTTCTACTCAGATCTCAGCATTCTGAGTAGCTAGGATTCCTGGCCCATATTTTGAGTCCCAACTATGTGAGGACTGCCAGGATCTTTGGGCCTAGTGGTTGTCCTGCTGACTGGGTGGATGGTTCCCTTAGCATTACCCAAAACCTCTTCTTTCCTCTTCATTGGTTGAAATTCAGGAAGTTCAAAGCTATTTAAAGAAAAAGACAGAACCACAAGGTGGCAGTCTCACAGAATGAGCTGTATTTCCTTAACACTGACATGTTTCACTCCGGAGTAGACAGATTCAGGGCTAAGAGAGAAGTTGTCTCATCTGGGGACTATGAGTGTAAGAAGTGAAGGGAACCAAGTTAAAACAGAAGATGGTGAACAAATTCAGGCAGAGAGGGCCATTAGAGACAGGACTTATCAGAGTAGGCATTATTTAGTAGCATGACAGAGAAAGTTGAGGTCAAAGGGCTCTAGTAGGGCAATAGTGGCTTGGGGTCTTCTAATTTGAGGATTTATCATATTTATGGTTTGCAGGTATTCCATGCCTTTTTTTTTTTTTTTTGGTCCGGTTGTGGGGCCTGAACTCTGGGCCTGGGCACTGTCCCTCAGCTCTTCAGCTCAAGGCTAGTGCCCTACCACTTGAGCCACAGCACCACTTCCGGCTTTTTTCTTTTCTTACGTGGTGCTGAGGAATCGAACCCAGGGCCTCAGGCATGCAAGGCAAGCACGCTACCACTGAGCCAACTTCCCAGCCTTCCATGCCTTTTTATACAATGTGCAGACTCCATCTACTAACCTGAAACTGTTGATCAGATTCCAACAGTCTTTAGATCTGATCAACACTTTCAGGAAAGTGTCTGTCCAGAAAATCAACATTCAAAATCCTGAGCCAAGTACTAGGGACACATACCTGGAAACATAGCTACTCAGCAGGCTGAGATTTGAATATCACAATTCAAAGCCAGCCCAGGCTGGAATGTCCATGAGACTCTTGTGTCCAATTGATTGCAGAAGAAGCCAAAATTGACACTGTCACTCAATTGGTAGAGTACTAGACTTCAGCAACAGAAGTTCAGGGACAGAGCCCAGTCCTTGAGTTCAAGACAGAGGACCAACTAAATAATAAAAATAAAAATTCATTATCTTTGCTGGACATGTCGTTTTCCTCTCCTTTACATAATAAACTTCCATATCCAATTTTCTTTTTTTTTTTTTTTTTGTCCGGTCGTGGGGCCTGAACTCTGGGCCTGGGCGCTGTCCCTCAGCTCTTCAGCTCAAGGCTAGCACTCTACCACTTGAGCCACAGCGCCACTTCCGGCTTTTTTCTTATTGCTTATGTGGTGCTGAGGAATCGAACCCAGGGCCTCAGGCATGCAAGGCAAGTGCTCTACCACTGAGCCACCTTCCCAGCCCCCATATCCAATTTTCAAATTGTGTGTGTGTGTGTGTGTGTGTGTGTGTGTGTGTGTGTTCGGTTGTGTCAGCCCTAAAGGTTGAAATTAAGTCCTGACAAAGGAACAGGCCTGAAGACAAATGGAATGGAATTGAAGAATCACAAATGAACCCACAGACTGATGGCCACCTAATCTTTGACAAGGGAGACAAAAAAAAAACCAGGATGGAAGAAAGACAGCCTCTTCCACAAATAGTGTAAGAAAAATTAGCTATACACATGTAGAAAATTGAGGTTTGATCCTTATATATCACCCTGAACCAGAATCAACTTCAAGTGGATCAAAGACCTGAATGTAAGATCAGATATGCTGAAAATATTGCAGGATGGAACAGGGGAAACATAAGGGCTCCTTGGCACAGGTCGAAACTTTCTTAACAAAGACCCAGAAACACAACAAATCAAGGAAAGATTGGATGAATGTGATTGCATTCAACTGCAGAGCTTCTGCATGGCAAAGGACATAGCTAGCACGATAAGTAGAAAGCCACTGATTGAGATAAAATCTTCCCTAGCCATACAACAGACAAGGGGCTCATATCTAAAATATACTTACAGCTCAAAAATTAACCCCCAAAACACAAATCCTCAAAGAAACAACTAGCCCATTAATAAGTGGGTTAATGACATAAAATGAGACTTCTTTGAAGAGGAAATAAGAATGGCCAATAACAAAGGAGGAGGCTACAATGCTTGATAAGAAATGTACTCATTATCTGGCCTATGTAATTGTGACCCCTCTGTATGGTATTTTCACAATTTAAAAAAAATGTATAAAAAATGTTTAAAAAATTTTTAAAAAGAAAATAAGAAAAAAAAAAGAATGGCCAATAGACACATGAAGAAATGCTCAAATTCTCTATCTATAATAGAAATGCAAATCAAAACAACATTGAGATTCCACCTCACACCAATTAGAATGGCCATTATAAAAAACTAATAATAACAGATGCTGGCAGGGATGTGGTGAAAAAGGAACACTACTGTACTGTTGGTGGGAGTGTAAACTTGTTCTGTGGAAAGAGGTATGGGGGTTCCTCAAAAGACTAAATATAAAGTTCCCCTATGACCCAGCAATCCCACTTTGGGGCATTTACCCAAATGAACACAAACAAGGCCATACTAAAGCTACCAGCACAACTATGTTTATCCCAGCATTATTTACCATAGCTAAGATATGGAACCAACCAGATGCCCCTCAGTAGATGAATGGATCAAGAAAATGTGGTATATATACACAATGGAATTCTATGCCTCCATCAGAAAGAATGACATTGCCCCATTTGTTAGGAAATGGAAAGACTTGGAAAAAATTATATTAAGTGAAGTAAGCCAAGCCCAAAGAAACATAGGCTCTTCATGGTTTCCCTCATTTGTAATACTCAGTGTATACCTAGGATAGTCCTAGAAGAGGATAATAATAGCTCAATAGCTATGTACATCTAGAATGATGCTAATTGAAATAAACTCCAAGATATGGAAACAAGGAGAATGTGTGTTTCTGTGTGTATATTTGTATGTCTATGTGTGTCTGTGTGTTTCTGCTTGTGCCAGTTCTGGAGCTTCAAGTTCTGGCATGAGCACTGTCTGTCATGTTTTTGCTTAAGGCTGAATACTCTGTACCTATCCAAAGCTCCACTTCTGGCACTTTGCAGCTTAACTGGACATGAGTGTCAAATGATCTTTCCTGCATGAACTGACGTTTTACCATGATCCCTAGATCTCAGCCTTCTGCTAGGATTACAGGTGTGAGCCTCAAACTCAGGTTAAGGTTTGAGTTTTAGAAAAGATTAAATAAACATTTAAATGGCCTAACTAGGAAAGTAGCAATTTCCATTAAATAAACCCCTAATGACAGGAGGTACTTTACAATATATGCCAGCCAAACAAAAAGGAATATATGGAACTACGTCAAACAAACATAGAAAATTGGGTGATCTAGGAGAAATGAATCAATTCCTCTTGGCTGGCTTCTAATCATGAATCTAAGGTCTCAGCCTCCTCAGTAGCACTAATGGCAGGCATGACTCACAAGCATCCTGAAAGACTGCTTTTGGTTTATGCCCATAGTCTAACTACTGAAGAGGCTGAGATCAGAGGAGTGAACAGACTGCAGGGCATGCGACCATCTGGGGTCTATAAGAAGTGAGGGGAACCAAAGAGAAAAAGAAGGAGGTGAAGAAACTCAAAGCAGAGAGCATCATCAGAGAGAGGACTCATCTAAGTAGGATTATTTAGAAGCATTGAAGTAAGGAGGCCAGAGCCACATTGGCTTGTCTTCATGCTGGGGTAAGAACCCCCCCCCCCCCATCACCTGCCTCCCAGGTAATGGGCGTTCCGGGATCACTGGAGGCAGGGCAGGTACTTGGCTGATAGGTTACTGCATCTGTCAGTCTAGTGCCTGGGACTGGGAATTTCCTGAGGATCTACTCCCTGGGCCGACCCATTTAGGCCCAGACCACCTAGCTGTGAGGACTCAATGCCACGTGCGTCTCTGTGATCGTGTTCTGTGTCCTGGCTCCTGGCTCGTCTCCAGTCATCATGGCGTCCCAATTCAGCTCTCCATTGGAGCTGAATTGGCTTGTTGGTATTGTTTTTGTTCTTTCTTTCCTCTTTAGCATGTTTCCTGGCTGTGTTATGTGTATTTGCCTGCTGCAGGCCTTTGTAACAACAGGCCGCCTGCAGCCTTTTAACTGTACAATAAAAACTCCATGGGCTGGGAAGGTGGCTCAGTGGTAGAGCGCTTGCCTTGCATGCCTGAGGCCCTGGGTTCGATTCCTCAGCACCACATAAGCAAAAAGAAAAAAGCCGGAAGTGGCGCTGTGGCTCAAGTGGTAGAGCGCTAGCCTTGAGCTGAAGAGCTGAGGGACAGCGCCCAGGCCCAGAGTTCAGGCCCCACTACCAGACCCCCCCAAAAAAAAATCTAATGAAGACTCCAATATTCTATATTTTAAAATGTGGCTTCTGGGATGATTTACCTTACAATGGCATGACAGAGAAACTTGAGGTTAAAGATCTCTGAAGGACAATAGTGGCTTGGGGTCAGCTAGTCTGAAGATTTATCTTATTTATGGCTAGCAGGTGTTCCATGCATTTTTATAGGATGTGTTACAGGACAGAGGTGGAGGTTTAGTGAAGCTTCCCTTTACATATAGGAACTCTTCGCTTAGGGTCCTTGACTTCAATCGCAGAATAAGAATTTCTGGACAAGTCACAATGGTAAGAAAACTTGGCAGAGCTTTATTGAGTAAATAAACAAGAAGACAGACAAAAAAGGAGACAAACAGAAGGGGAGGAGCATGCTTTAGCAGAGTGTGGGTGCTTTTATATAGAGACTGAAAGACCCCAGACTCCAGTATATGTTCACCCATTGAGCCCCCCATTGAGCCCTTTAAGGAAAACTGCTGCCCCTTCCCCTGCATACCTAAGAGAGCGAAGCAGGACACAGGCAAGTCATTACATGCCCTAAAACCAGACATTCCTGGAAAATAGCCGACCCACCCATCCCTTCCTGTAAAATTCAGCTCTAATAGCAGGGTAGGGGCAGGAGGTAATAAATCACTTGTCAAAATTAGGGAACGAACAGTTTCGGAGCATAGCGACCAGCACAGACTTGTCAGGGCAAGTACCGACACGTCAGCTTTCCCCCAACCCCACCTACCCCATCTGGCCAGCGTAACCTGACCAATCCTCACCCTGAGCGTAATTTGAAATTAACCAATCAATACCCTGTAACCAGGCATCTCGCTTCTGTAACCTCGCTTCTGCTGCCCATAAAAATAGGGTGCTTTCAGGCACTTGGCGCGCAAGTCTCCCGATAGACTCTGTCGCCCCGGGTACCCGTGTAACCGGTTCCCAGACACTCAACCCGAACCTTGTGGATCTCGAGGTTGAGTGCACCTGGGAGCCGAGGCATGCCCGAATAAACCTCTTGCTGTTTGCATCCGCACAAGTGGTCTCGTTGTTCCTTGGGGAAGGGTCTCTTCAGATTGAAGGACACCCCACGCCTTCGGGGGTCTTTCAGAGACAAACACACGTGTGCGCGCACATGCTGAGACAGACCCAGAGAGACACACAGCTCCTTGGGCTGTTAGGGTGTTCATAGGATAAAGACAGGGGGTCTGGCTTTAAGTTATGTAAAGTTAGGTGCTTTGTCTTTGCTCTAAACCGCACCTGGTGTTATTCTCTGAGTTTCCAGGTAAGAATACATCCTGCCATAAAACAGATCCTTATCCTTGAAACAAAGAGGCACCCTCCTATCTGAATTTTGGGGGCATCCTGTTAGAAAGTTGTTAATCCTTGGATGGGAAATGCATCCCTCAGGAAAGAATGCATTCAGTTGTCTCTTTTTGAAGCAAAGATAACATTTCTAAGTTTCTAAATACCTTATTTCCGAGTTACCTTCACCAGGCTTCAGTTTCCTTAAATTATCCTGTTTCATGGGGGACTGTATCTACTTCCCTGAACATGTTGATCAGATTCCAAGAGTCTTTAAATCTGACGGACCCTTCCAGGAAAGTATCTGGCTACCAAATCAATATATAAAACTCAGGTTAGCAGCCAGCTGGTGGGACACACATGTAATCTTAGCTACTCAAGGCTGAGATCTGAGGAACACAGTTCAAAGCCATCCCAGGCTGGAAAATCTATGAGACTCTTCTGTCCAATTGATCATAGAAAAAGTGGGAAATAGTGCTGTTGCTCAATTACAGTCCTAGCCTTCAGTCACAGAAGGTCAGGGACAGTACCTAGTTTCAGTGTTGAATACCAACGACCAGCAGAAAAATAAAATAAAAAATGAATTACTTTACCTGGACATGTACTTTTCCTCTCCTTTATGTAATATACTTACTGTCCAAGTTTGAAATTCATTTGGGGGGGGGCGGGTATGAAAGTTGTGGAGCCTGAAATCAGGGCCTGAGCACTGTCAATCATCTTTTTGCTCAAGACTACTTACTCTGCACTTAGCCAAAGCCCCACTTCTGTCTATTTGCTGTTTAATTGGAGATAAGGATCCTCACAACCCAGCCTCCTGAGTAGCTAGGATTACAAGCGTGATCCATGAGCTCAGTGTAAGACTTAGGTTTGTTTTTGTTTTTGTTTGTTGGTTATGGGGCTTGAACTCTGGGTCTGAATGCTCTTCAGCTCAAAGCTAGTGTTCTACCACTTGAGCCACTTCCAGTTTTCTGAGTGGCTTATTATGGATAAGAGTCTCATGGACTTTCCTGCCCGGGCTGGCTTTGAACCGTGATCCTCAGATCTCAGCCTCCTGAGTAGCTAGGATTACAGATGTGAGCCACTGGTGCTCGGCAAGACTTAGGTTTTTGAAAAGATAAAATAAACATTTAAATTTCCTAAATAGAAAAATACAAGTTTCCAAAAGATAAGCTTACAATGACAGAATACTTTAGAATACATGCCAACATACACAAAAGGATATTTGAAACTACTCTAAACAAACAGAAAACTGGATGGTCTAGGAGAAATGAATCAATTCGTGGCTGATTTCTAACTGTGATGGAAACATGTCAGCCTCCTCAGTACCTCAGATTACAGGTATGAGTCCCTAGCTGAAGGATTGACCCCCACCCTATTGTCCCAGGCCCATACAGACCCCAGGCAAAATCCTGGGTGTGTGTGAACTTGTTTGAAGTGCAGGCAGGGCAATCCACCTAAGCCCAGCTGTAAACATCCCATGGTGCGCCCAACTGAAAGCCTCCACCTTCCTTGACCTAGTGGCTTTTTTTATTAACCTCTGCCTCCTTGCTCAGACCTTCTATAAAAACCCAGCTCTTGTCCTAACTCTTAGGCACAACCTCCAAACCCATGGGAAGGTCTGTGCCCCTCACATTTCATCAACAAACAGTCCTCGCCTGTTGATCAAGTCCGGCCTATTCATTTTCCATTCTCCTCCATTTTCCTAACATAAGATTGCTTTTGCCTTATGCCCATAATCCCAGCTACTGAGGTGGCTAAAAACTGAGGATCATGGTTAGAAGCCAGCCCTGTCATTACTGTCTGTGAGACTCTTATTTCCAATGGATCACCAAATAGTAACAAGTGTGTCTCAAGTGATAGAACACTAGCCTAGTGCAAACTAGGTCAGAGACTGTGCCCAGGCCCTTAGCTTAAAACCCAGGATTAGCGTGCGTGTGTGTGCAACATTTCTACATAATAAAATGAAACTATAGCACCACTAAAATTGAGAAAACAGTCACACTTGCAAGAAAAATAACAAGAAAATGCTTCAGGATACAATTAAACAAGTATGAAATAGAATGTCTTTTTGTTTTGAGGGTATCCCAATATTCAGACCAATGAAGGGAATTCCTCTCCCCATCGCCCATTATGAGGTCAGAGAGTAACTTACCCTTGGTTAAGAGGCATATTTTCTTCCCTTTCTGTTTAGGCCCACAAGTCTTACAATGCCTACTTAAATCTGATGTTATCCATTGCAGGTTAATGAGGCACAAAGGGAGTCTCCAAAAACTAATGTGCAGTACAGCATAGAACCATCTGTCCAACTGATGCCAAGACATTCCAAAAGGTTTTATGTGAGTGCCAATCTTGGGGCTTGAACTCAAGGAGCGACTGCTGCCCTGAGCTTCTTAGCTAAAGGTTGGTGTCATTCCCTTTTGAGCTATAACTCCAACTGTGACTTCTTGGTGACTAATTGGAACTAAGCGTCTTAGGCACTGTCCTGCCCCATCTGTCTATTAACCCTTCTACTCAGATCTCAGCTGCCTGAATAATTAGGATTCCAGGCCCAAATTTTGATCCCAACCATGTGAGGAGTTGAATTTCAGGAAGTTCAGAGCTATTTAAGAAAAACAAATGACCACAAGGTGGCAGTCTCACTGAATGAGCTGTATTTGGACAACACTGACATATTTCATTCAGGATTGGACAGATTGCAGGGCTAAGAGAAGAATTGTATCATAACATGAGACCATCCAGGGACTGTGAGTGTAAGAAGTGATGGCAACACAGTAAGAAATAGAGAGGGCAAAGGAAGTAAGGGCAGAGAAGGCTATCAGAGACAGGACTCATCTGAGTAGGGATTATTCAGAAGCATGACAGAAACTTGAGGTCATAAAGCTCTGAAGGACAATAATAGTGGGTTTGGTGTTCTGGTCCCAAATTTATCCTTTATGGAATATGTTTTCTTTCCACATATTGAGCATTGAACCTAGGACCTTGCACTCTGTAAGCCTGTGCTTTGCTACTGAGCTCTATCCCTGACCTGAGGATTTATCTTAGGTATAGCTATGGGAAGTTACATGTCTTTTCATCGAATAAAGTATCTCCAGCTACTTTTCTGCAAGTGTTTATCACCTCTAATGTCTTTAGATCTGATTAACAATGTCTGGAAATTGCTGAATACAACATCAACACATAAATATCATTAGCTCTGCTGGATACATAGGTTTCTGTTCCTTCAGTTAACATTCTTCCATTTCAATGTTCAAATTTCTTGCGTGTGTGTGTGTGTGTGTGTGTGTGTGTGTGTGTGTGTGTAAGTAATGTGTTTGTGTGTTTGTATATGTGAGTTTTCCAGTCCTAGGTTCTAAGGACCTGACCCCTGTCTTTGATCTTTTTTGGCTCAAGACTATGTACTCTGCACTGGAGCCAAATCATGTCAGTCTCGTGGACTTTCCTGCTTGGGCTGGCTTTGAACTTTGATCCTCAGAAGTCAGCCTCCTGAGTAGCTTGTTTACCAGCATGCAACAAATGCACCTGTCCTAACTTTGTAACTTCTTATCCTGAGGTCCTCAAATGGAATAACAAAACCCTCAAGCGTTTGGGGGTCATCTTCATCTTCATGCAGAAGACCATGGGTATCAAGCATATGGGCCACTGCTCACCAGATAGCCTGCCAGCCAGGTTTTCCCTACAGATGCCACATTCCTCTTCATGATTTCTTTTTTGAACTCTGGCTAGCCCATCAGTTATTGGGAAATTCCCTGCTAACATTGAGAACCACCCTCCATTAGAGGAGGGCAATCTCAGATCAGAGAAAGAGACAAGTCACTCCAGTTTGGTAAAAAAGAAAAAAATCCAGAGAGATTTCTGTACCTTGTGACACATGATAGCCATGCTCTTATACTATGTAAAAGAAGGTATTGATGGGCTGGGAAGGTGGCTCAGTGGTAGAGTGCCTGCTTTGCATGCATGAGGTCCTGGGTCCAATTCCTCAGCACCACATAAGTGGAAAAAGCCAGAAGTGGCGCTGTAGCTCAAGTGGTAGAGTGCTAGCTTTGAGCTGAAGAGCTGAGGGACAGCACCCAGGCCCAGAGTTCAGGCCCCACGACCAAAAGAATAAGTTATTGATAATGTGCTAACCCATCTAGTTCCTTTCTTGTTTAGTCTCTGCTTAAAGGGCTTGTTTGGTCAAGCCACTGTTGGCTCATGCTTGTAATCCTAGCTACTCACGAAGCTTGAGATTTGAAGATTGAGGTTCAAAGCTAGCTCAGACAGACTCTTATCTCCAAGTAACCAGGTAGATAGTGATAGCATGCTAACCTTGAGGGGTAAATGCCAAGTGTGAGTTCAAGCCCCATTACCAGCATACCAGCATACACACACAGACACACACAGACACACACAGACACACAGACACACAGACACACAGACACACAGACACACAGACACACACACACACACACACACACACACACACACACAATCCTAACCTTGAGCAAAAAAACAAAGGGACAGTTTTCAGGCTCCCAAGTTTAAGCCTCAAAACTGGCACAATAGGGGCTGGGAAGGTGGCTCAGTGGTAGAGCACTTGCCTTGCATGCATGAGGCCCTGGGTTCGATTCCTCAGCACCACATAAGCAAAAAAGAAAAAAAAGCCGGAAGTGGCGCTGTGGCTCAAGTGGTAGAGTGCTAGCCTTAAGATGAAGAGCTCAGGGACAGTGCCCAGGCCGAGAGTTCAGGCCCCATGACCGGACCCCTCCCCCAAAAAAAACTATATACACAATACACATATACACATAATTCTCAACTAGTAATTCAATGGAATTTATTCAACATAGCAAAGGCCCTCTGTATTAAGTTTTCCCAGAGAAATGCAACAAATTTGATTTATTTATTATAAGGACTTGGCTCATAAAGGTCTAGAAGTCTTATGACATGACATTTGAAAGCTGAAGACTCAGGAAAACTAATGTAATTTCAGTCCCAATCTAAAAGCCTAAATTTTCCATTCAAAGGCTTTACACTTAGTCCAAAGTGCAAGGGACCGTATGAAACCAGAAGCCATGTTCCAACTAGAATAGTCAGGCAGCAAGAATGGATTATCCCTTCTGACTTTTAATTCTTTGCAGGCTCTCAACAGATTTGATGATCTGTCACTCATTTTTTTAATCATGCTCATATCAAGTCTCTGCCACCAAACCAAATTTTAACCACAGGCATTATTCCTTCAAGAAAAAAGAACAGTCAGGTGCATCATTCTAAATTTTGACCATTTGGATGAGTTTCCTTCACTACTGGGTTTTGGAGATGTCTCAGAAATAAGAATTAAAATGCTGTGTCTGTCCATTTACAATTGTTGTTTCCTATATTGTACAGAACCATCTGTAAACCAGGCCTGAATTCTCTGATCCTCTGTCAATTGAGAGCCAATTCCTCCCTGAGGAACAAGGGAATGGGCTGAGATTTGTATAACAGGAATGGGGTCAAACCGTGTGGGTCACTTACTTGTTCATGTGCCTTCAGGATCTACTGGGAACCAATCACAATTATAAGAATTCCATTTGACACTAGAGTACTGTTGTGCATGCCTAATTGTATGACTTCATGGGTTATATTATGATTACCTTACAATGGAAGCTCAGATCACACGTAAACTAATGGACCACTGTTCAGTCTTTACCAGGGCCTAAGAGCAGGCCAAGAACTATTTATCAAAGGGACAATAGTTACTTTCAGAAGATGAGCAGGCCAAGAACTATTTATCAAAGGGACAATAGTTACTTTCGAAGATGACAAACTATTCTTCAAAATCCTAAGGGCCTGCACTATGATTCACTGTAGGGCCTTGTCACAGGCTCCAATCCCCACTCTTATCAATCACTGAACTTTCAAGTACCACAGGATTTCCCTGATCACATGGAAAAGTAGCTTGCATCATTACCTGGACCTATTTTAGAGCCTCTCTTACCCTTACCTCTGTTCAAAGCTGACAGCTTTGAGGAGGTCTGGAAAAACACATGCAAATGAGGAAATTTTTTTTGTCAGTCCTGGAGCTTGAACTCAGGGCCTGGGCACTCTACCTGAGCTGCTTTTGCTCAACTCTACAACTCTATCGCTTGAGCCACAGAGCCTCTTCTGGCTTTTTCTGTTTATATGATACTGAGGAACCCAGGGCTTCATGCATGCTAGGCAAGCACTCTACAAATATGCTACATTCCCAGCCCGCAAAAGAGGAATTTATTACCTTCAAAATTTAGTGATCACGATTAACTCTGAATTGTGATCTTTACTTAGTGTAAGAAAGGCCTACCCCCACCTTACAAGAGAAATTTTAGCATGCTTCACATGACCTGGCCTCTAGAAATTTCATTGTGATAGAAGGCCCCAGAAATTCTGTTATATTTATTTACCACACTGTGCTATGCAAGTTTGTTATGCCAGTAAGTCTGAAGAAGTTGCTAATTCTTGGTCAGTAGGTCTAATCAGCAAAAATCATACCATATGGCACAATAAATAGGCATTTAAGATGGGGTAAGATGTGTGAGAACCAACAAAAGCATAAACTATAAAAGCTTAACAACTAACTACATTTTTTTTCTTTTTTCTTTTTGCTGTTCCTAGAGCTTGAACTCAGGGCCTGAGCCTCTTTGTGCTCAAGGCTAGCACTATACCACTTGAGCCACAGTACCACTTCCAGCTTCTTTTGAGTAGTTTATTTGGAGACAAGTCTCATGGACATGACTGCCTGGGCTGGCTTTGAACCATGATCTTCAGATCTCAGCCTCCTGAGTAGCTTCTCTGTTCTTGCAACTAGCTCTACCATACAACCTTATAAGCATGAGCCACCAGCACCTGGCTTAACCACATGTTTATATAGTAATGTAAATAAATTATTTAGTCATTAGGATGTACTTCTCTGCTTATTACTTTCTGCTTTCCTTATATATAAACTATTGGGCCATTTATGAAGTAGAATCTAAATATATGGGAAATAATTGAAAGTGAGAAAAAATAATATTTACAAAAATCTTCACAGTAAAACCTTGAAGACATATGTGGACATAGTACAAAAAAAAGTTCTTTGTACAACTAATATGTGACAGTAGAAAATAGAAGAAAGCAGAGCTTGAAAAGGAGTTGAAAATAGTCCAAGTACTGGTTGTTAAATATTGTAATAATGCAGTGAAATACTATATACAGTCAGCCTTCAGATTCATGGAGACTAAGACCCCTTCACACAGAAACCAAAATCCAGAGATACTTGGGTCTTTTCTTTTATTGGTCGTGGGGCTTGAACTCAGGACCTGGATGCTGGCCCTGACCCTCTATCTCTTTGAACGACAGTGCTGCTTACAGCTTTCTGGTGGTTAATTGGACATAGAAGTCTCACAGACTTTCCTGCCCAGGCTGACTTTGAACCATGATACTCAGATCTCATCCTCTTAGTTAGCTGGGATTACAGGTGTGAGCCACCAGACCTCACTTGATGCTTGGGTCTTTTTTTTTTGGGGGGGGGGTGGGTCGTGGGGCCTGAACTCTGGGCCTGGGCACTGTCCCTCAGCTTTTCAGCTCAAGGCTAGCGCTCTACCACTTGAGCCAACTTCCCAGCCCCATGCTTGGGTCTTCTATGTAGAATACAATCTACATTCACCTCCCATCAACTAAATCATCTCTTTACTTAGGATATCTATCTTATTACTTATGGTATCTAGTATCATTAGATGTAAACACTATGTATGGAGAATTGGCAAGAAAGCATGACTTCATGTGTCCAGTATAGATATAACGTGTTGTTTGTGTCTGTCCTGGGGTTTGAACTCAGGGCCTGGGCACTGTCCCTAGGCTAGGATTATAATTGTAAGCCCCAAGCATCCAGCTTCATAAATTTTTAAATAACTTCAATCCAAAGTTAATAGAATCTAGATGTGGAATCTATAGATACAGAGAACCAACACCAAATGTTATAGCATGAATATATGAATAGCAGGAATGTCTGTAAGACATATTGGTAAATGAAAATTGGCCTTTAAAATATCATTAAGGGTCAATTAAGCTTTTATTTTTCTGGAAAAAAAATCCATCTCAACTGCCAGGAGATCCAGATGCGAGTTTATAAAGATTCCAAGTAATAGTAGGGACTCTATACTTAGTCCTTGACTTCGATCACAAAATAAGAATTTCTGCACAAGTCATAATGGTAAGAAAACTTGGCAGATGGAAGTGGCACTGTGGCTCAAGTGGTAGAGTACTAGCTTTCAGCACAAAGAGGCTCAGAGACATTGCCCAGGCCCTGAGTTCAAGCCCCAGGACTGGAAAAAAAAAAGAAAAGAAATCTCTTTGGGCTGGGAATGTACCTTAGAGATAGAATGCTTAGCATGCATGAAGCCCTGGGTTCCATTCTTCAGTATCACATAAACAGAAAAAGCTGGAATTGGCTCTGTGGCTCAAGTGGTAAGTTATCCTTGGGCAAAAAAAAGAAGTTCGGGGACAGTCCCCAGGCCCAGAGTTCAAGCCTCAGGACTGGCAAAAAGAAAAAAGAAAACTTGGCAGAGCTTTACTGTGTAAGTAAGCAAGCAGGTAAGTAGGCAAGCAGACAAGCAGAAAGGCAGAGGCACATGCTAACAGAGTGTGGGTATTTATAGGATAAAGTGGTATTTATAGGATAAAGGCAGGGTCTGATTTTATGCAAAGATAGGCTCATATCTTTGCTTTTTCTTCCAGTACTGGGGCTTGAACTCAGGGCCTAGGTACTGTTCCTGCAACTCTTGTACTCAAGGCTAGTAGTGTCACCAGACACAGGTGAGGATTAGTGAAGCTCCCCTTTAAATATAGGAACTCTTTACTTAGGGTTCTTGACTTCGATCGCAGAATAAGAATTTCTGGAAAAGTCACAATGGTAAGAAAACTTGGCAGAGCTTTATTAAGTAAACAAGGAAAACAGACAAAAAAGCAGACAAACAGAAAGGCAGGGGCACATGCTAGCAGAGTGTGGGTGCTCCCATAGGGACACAAAGACACACACAGACACACACAAGGAGACACCCAGAGAGACACACAGCTCCTTGAGCTGTTGGGTATTTATAGGGTAAAGGCAGGGGGTCTGGCTTTAAGTTATGCAAAGCTAGGTGCTTTGTCTCTGCATTAACTACATGTGGTGTTATTCTCTGAGTTTCCAGGTAAGAATGCAATCTGCCATAAAACAGATCCTTATCCTTGAAACAAAGAGGCACCCTCCTATCTGAATTTTGGGGGCATCCTGTCAGAAAGTTGTTAATCCTTGGATGGGAAATGCATCTCTCAGGAAAGGATGCATTCAATTGTCTCTCTTTGAAGCAAAGATAACATTTCTAAGTTTCTAAATACCATATTTCTGAGTTGCCTTCACCAGGCTTCAGTTTCCTTAAGTTATCCTGCTTCATGGGGACTGTATCTGTAGTAGAAAGACCCCTACTCAGGCAGGCAAGCCCACCTAGTCATCTGGAGTGACAGAGCCCACCGCAACAAAGTTGTTATTAAAGAAGCAACTTTATTGAGAAGGTTCCTACACTGACCGGCCAGGGCCGCAGCACAGGCTCTGGAGCTGATACTGCGACCCTGAGCGGCCCACGTGCTTAGGTTTTTAAAGGCAAAAATCACAAGGTGAAGCCTGGTCACGTAGGCGACCAACGAGATTGTCACACACCCAAAAAATTGCACAGTCATACCAGACCACACGCAGGTGGCCAGTGAGGTTACACTTTGTCACATAATGTCTGTTTAAACCAGCCTATCATTTTGGGTTTAAATGACTCACAAATTCAACGGTAAAGCGGGCTTCAGGTAAACACACACAAAGGAGTTTAGTGGAGTTTAACATATACATGTGAAAAGGCGGAGTTTAGTAAACTCAGGACATCACCAGCAGGCCAGCATGAGCCGGATTACTGGCTACCTGTTTAGTTGGTCAGTCCTTAACAGAACTATGAAGGTGGGTCAAGTCGTTAAGGAGAGGGGGACCTAGAGACATTCTTTTCATTCCAAGAACTGGGCTGGTTGGAGCCAAGGTTTTTGTTTTTTTCTATAATCCCTAAAACAAAAACAAAACCTGTAAGGAAGCAGTCCCAGCTCCAGTCTCCTCTCAGGGCCTAGTAGTTCATATCTACTTCCCTGAACATGTTGATCAGATTCCAAGAGTCTTTAAGAGTCTTTCCCTTCCAGGAAAATATCTGGCTACCAAATCAATATATAAAACTCAGGTTAGCAGCCAGCTGGTGGGACACACATGTAATCTTAGCTACTCAGAAGGCTGAGATTTGAGGAACGCAGTTCAAAGCCATCCCAGGCTGGAAAATCTATGAGACTCTTCTGTCCAATTGATCATAGAAAAAGTGGGAAATAGTGCTGTTGCTCAATTAGAGTCCTAGCCTTCAGTCACAGAAGCTCAAGGACAGTACCTAGTTTCAGTGTTGAATACCAAGGACCAGCAGAAAAATAAAATAAAAAGTGAATTACTTTTCTTGGACAAGGAGACATCCAGCTCTCTGCATTTTGAGGGCATCCTGCCAGGCAGTTGTGAATCGTTTGATGGGAAATGCATCCCTCAGGAAAGAATGCATTCAACTGTTGTTCTTTGAAGCAAAGGTAGCATTTCTAAGTTTTTAGATACCTTATTTCTGAGTTGCCTACACCAGGCCTCAGTTTCCATAAGTTATCCTGCTTCATTAGCACTCTACCACTTGAGCCACAGTGCCACTTTCATCTTTTTCTGAGTAGTTCATTGGAGATAAGAGTCTCAAGGACTAGAAAACTACCTGGACTGGCTTTGAACCATAATCCTTAGATCTCAGCCTCTTGAGTTACTAGGATTACAGGCATGAGGCACCAGTGCCCAGCTTTTCTTTGCTTCTAATCACTCTTGGTACTACACTTTTACCACTTGGGTTTAGGGTCTCTGAGACTTTTAAACAGTACTTTAAATATATGAACATTATTTTTGAGCATCCTTTTTAGAAAAGAATATATTCTGCCATACATTTTATTTTTGGGTCTGGTCGTGGGCTTTGAACTCTGGGCCTGGGCGCTGTCCTTCAGCTCTTCAGCTCAAGGCTAGTGCTCTACCACTTGAGCCACAGCACCACTTTCGGCTTTTTTCTTTTTGCTTATGTGGTGCTGAGGAATCGAACTCAGGGCCTCAGGCATGCAAGACAAGCGCTCTACCACTAAGCCACCTTCCCAGCCCCCTCTGCCATACATTTTAAAACTGGTGTTTATCCTTGAGATAAAGAGTACATCCTGCATCTTGGTGCCCATGACTCACACCTATAATCCTAGCTACTCAGTAGGCTGAGAACCGAGGATCACTATTCCCAGCCAGCCCCGTGAGACTTTCATCTCCAATAAACTACTCAAGAAAGTTGGAAGTGGTGCTATGGCTCAAAGTTGTAGAGCACTAGCCTTGAGAGCAAAAGCTCAGGAACAGCACCCAGGCCCTGAGTTCAAGCCCCACAACTGACAAAAAATAAAAATAATGCATTCTGTCACAAATGTTTATCCTTTGATATAAGCGCTTTGTGTCAAGAGGAGCCATTTTTTCCAAGTATTTGTTTCTCCAGGATACACTAATTATTTGGAGCCAACAGGCAAGATGAGATAGAGAAAGCTGCTCTTGTTATTTCCCCCCCTTGTGTTCATACTGCAGCTTATGAAGGAGTGCAAGAGTTAAAACAAAGAAGGTAGTGTTTCTATTTTTCTAAAAACACTATTTCTAAATTCCTAGCTGCTATTCAACATGCCTCATTTTCCTTAGTCTTTCCTGCCTCATTTCCCCTAAAATGACTTTTTTTGGGGGGGGGGCCTGGGGCCTGAACTCTGGGCCTGGGCACTGTCCCTCAGCTCTTCAGCTCAAGGCAAGCGCTCTACCACTTGAGCCACAGCGCCACTTCCGGCTTTTTTCTTTTTGCTTATGTGCTGCTGAGGAATCGAACCCAGGGCCTCATGCATGCAAGGCAAGCGCTCTACCACTGAGCCACCTTCCCAGCCCCCCCCCTAAAATGACTTTGATCCTGAAGTGCCCACTCCTCAAAGACCACCGGAGACCACCAGAGACTCAGACACTCGAACTGCAAAACGCAAGGTTTATTCAGAACAAGCCTAGGCTCGGGCCTTGTCCCAAACACTCTGACACAGCAGAGGGAGGGAGGAGACCCGAGCGACATACCAGCAGGGTTTATAAAAGCAAAAACCACAAGGTGACAAAAAGATACACTATCCAGGTGTTCAAACATAATTACATGTGAATACAAATCTGATTGGCTCGGGGCTAAGGGTAACAATCCAGGAGGATTAGCATCAGCAGTGGGTTATAGAACCGGATGGGTCATCTGAGTGGGGAGGTAGTTAGGGCCTGATGGTTTCAGTATAATCAACCTCTTTCCGTAATCTGCGCAGGTTCTGGTCAATTTCAACATAATAATACCTCTCAATACAATTACACTTTTCAGAAACATCTTGGCCAGCAGGGCTTAGAACAAAGACATAAAGTTAATCCTGAACTGTCGCCTGAGCAAGATAGTTACTCTTGTTCTCTCAATCCTTTAATCCAAGGAAAGTTAATGGGTGAAGATCAGCCTCCTATATTCCCCTTACGCTGTTTTTGAATTCCTAGCTGCCATTTACTATGTCTCATGTTCCCTAATCTATCCTATCTCAAAAGTAGTTTATTTTATGATTACTTCTTGGACTCATGAGTTATTTAGAACTATCTTGTCAAATTTTTACCTACTCGATGATTTCTAAGAGTTTCTTCAGTTGATGACTTCTCATTTCATCCAAATATGGTACAATAATATACTCTGTAAGATGTTAATCATTTTTATATCCAGTTTTTTCCTGTTGGTTGGTATTGATTATTTTTTCATATATATTTTTATTGTAAAAATACTGTACATTCCCTATGACCCAGCAATCCCACTTTTGGGCATTTACCCAAATGGTCACAAACAAGGCCATACTAAAGCTACCAGCACAACTATGTTTATTGCAGCATTATTTACCATAGCTAAGGTATGGAACCAACCCAGATGCCCCTCAGTAGATGAATGGATCAAGAAAATGTGGTATATGGGGCTGAGAAGGTGGATCAGTGGTAGAGTGTTTGCCTTGCATGCCTGAGGCCCTGGGTTCAATTCCTCAGCACCACATAAGCAAAAAGAAAAAAGCCGGAAGTGGTGCTGTGGCTCAAGTGGTAGAGTGCTAGCCTTGAGCTGAAGAGCTGAGGGACAGCGCCCAGGCCCAGAGTTCAGGTCCCATGACCGGACCCAAAAAAAAAAAATGTGGTATATATGCACAACCGAATTCTATGCCACCATCAGAAAGAATGACATTGCCCCATTTGTTAGAAAATGGAAAGACTTGGCAAAAATTATATTAAGTGAAGTAAGTCAGGCCCAAAGAAACATAGGTCCCATGGTTTCCCTTATTTGTAATAAATAACTAGTATATGTCTGAGACAAGCAGAAAAGGTCAGATAAGGGCTGGGAAGGTGGCTCAGTGGTAGAGCGCTTGCCTTGCATACATGAGGCCCTGGGTTAGATTCCTCAGCACCACATAAGCAGAAAAAAAAAGGTCGAAAGTGGCGCTGTGGCTCAAGTGGTAGAGCACTCGCCTTGAACTGAAGAGCTGAGGGACAATGCTCAGGCCCAGAGTTCAGGCCCCACAACCGGACCCAAAACAAAAACAAAAACAGAAAAGGTCAGATAAGTTGATGTTAGGTGAGATGAACCCCAAGATAAGTATTCAAATGATTTTTCTTTCTTGCAATTTTTTCTAACATATTTAAAAGATGATTTCTTTGCTGCTTTGTATGTCCCTCCCCCACGGTATAACCTCTGCTTTCACTGTATTTGATGTTGGTATAGTGTCTTGTACATCTCACTGTTATGGGTCAACCTGTATACTTATTTAAGCATTTTGTTACATCTCTTCCCCTCCCCCATGGTTTAACTCCTGTTTTCACTGTATCTGATTCCAGTGTCCTGCATCTTGTATATACATTTTTATAATTTGGGGAGGAGAAGAGATATAACAAAATGGTTTGTTGTTGTTGTTGTTTGTTTGTTTTTGGTTAAGGCCTATTATATGTTTTACTTAAAGGATTGCATGTTTACTTGACAATGTTTTATTTTTCTCCTGTAGAGGGCAGTGTTCTATAGTATTTGCTGTCTAGCTGGTTAAACTTTTCAAATCTTGATTTTCTGTATAGCTGTTCTGCACATTAATATAAGTGGTGTACAAAGATCTTCAACTATTACTGTTGAAATGCCTCAGGTCAAATTTATCGTGTCTTGTTGCATGTATTTTGAGGAAATTCCTAATGCTCATGTCTTTATAATTTGTCTTCCTGCTGATTGTATATTTTCTTTTCTTTTCATCCTTTTTCTTTTTTCTTTTTGCTGGTCCTGGGGCTTTAACTCAGGGCCTGGGCACTGTCCTTGAGCTTCTCTGTGCTCACAGCAAGCGTTCTACTATTTGAGCTACAGTGCCACTTCCGTCATTTTCTGTTTATGTAATACTGAGTAATCGAACCCAGGGCTTTGTGCATGCTAGGCAAGCACTCTACCACTAAGCCACGTTCCCAGCCCTGATTGTATATTTCTATCACTATAAATATTCCTCATGGTTGCAGGTGAATTTTGTGTCTTAAGTTCAATTTGTATAATTTTAGTAGTCATTTAAGCACTCCATTGACTGCTATTTCCTTAGTGTATCTCATTTTCTTTTAAAAGTTTTAAAATAATATTAGTGTCAATTACTTGTATAAGCAGGTTAATTTTGACAAGTCCATATATGAACATAATAAACCTTGATCAGACTCAGCCTTTCTATCACGCTCCCTCAGCCCTCCCCTTTCCAAACCAATTTCATCAAGCTTCATTGGTCTATTTTCAACAAGTACATAAAGTATCTTGGCCATAATCACTCCTACGTTCTCCTTTCATCCTCACCCTCTTACTAATACCCACGCTCCAGACAGGACCTGTTTTCCAATCTTATCACTCATAATTTAGTATATACTAATTGTTCAAATAGGTTTCACCATAGTTATTTTACACATACACATACAGTAGCTTTAATCAGAATGACCCTTTCACCTACTCTCCTTTCCCCATTTCCACGTATATCTTTTTCTGCCATTTTACATTCTACTTTTTGGTGTCTTTGCAACTAGAGACTATCTGCTATAAACCTTAACTATTTGATATTTTGATCCAGTCTGACAATTTCTACCTTTTCACTAGAGTATTGTAGTTATAGATGACTATAACTAATTCTGTTAGTGATACTAGATTAGTTTACTTGTTCTATCCTCTCTCCACTCCTTCTCTTCATTGGTTCAAAATAGACGTTATGTAATGTATCATTTTAAGAACAAGAATAAGAATGAAGGTAGGCAATCAGAGCAAAGGCCTCCTTCACATAGAAGTTCTTCATCCCTCTCCACGGCCTTGAGCAATCTCATATGCAGGCCCCTAGACAACACATTACTAAGACCTTGAGCAGTCTTGCATGAGAGCCCCTGGGCATCACGTCCTGGCCCTTGGCCACCCGAAGACTTGCATGTGAACAGTGTACTGAGTATGCCTCCAAAGATGTGTTCCGGAACAGTCACCCAGTCAGAGAAGCTAAAGCAAGCACGAAGACCTGGTGCAAGCTGTGTGAACCCTCTGATTGAGTCTACAGACTGGTTATGGCCGCAGGCTGTTCAATGATCCTGAGAGTCACATAGCTCTCTCCAAGAGACATCTTATTAATCTCTGCACATTACAATCCAGGATGTGCCCTCTCTTGGAACCCCTCCAGGCCAGCAGGACCTCTGCTTAGTTTCTTCATCAATAACTATTTGCCATTTTTTTCTCCTCCTTTGTCTGTGGACTTATTCTTCCATGCTAGGGAGACAAAGAATCTAATCCAAATGTTTCTATTTTCGGATCTCAGTTTCATTTCAAGGTTTTGAAATTTCAGGGTGTGGCTGGGAATGTGGCTTAGTGGTAGAGTGCTTGCCTAGCATGCATGAAGCCCTGGGTTTGATTCCTCAGTACCACATAACAGAAAAAGCTGGAAGTGGAGCTGTAGCTCAAGTGGTAGAGTGCTAGCCTTGAGCACAGAGAGGCTCAGGGACAGTGCCCAGGATCTGAGTTCAAGCCCCAGGACTGGCAAAACAAAATTAAAACTAAAATTAGAAAAAATAAACTTTCAGTGCCAGCAATGTAGCTCAGTACTAGAGCACTACCTCCAGCATGTGCAAGGCCCTAGGTTCAATGTCCAGAGCGGCATTTGGTTTATTTATCCATTTGCTTTCTGGTGGACTGTTTGATTGCTTCCACCTTTCAGCTAATATGTGTATGTAGCTCCTCACATAGCTATAGAAATATTTCTTTGGCCAGGCGCCAGTGGCTCATGCCTGTAATCCTAGCTACTCAGGAGGCTGAGATCTGAGGATTGCAGTTCAAAGCCATCCCAAGCAGGAAAGTCCATGAGACGCTTCTCTCTAATTAACCACCAGAAAACCAGAAGTGGTACTGTGGTTCAAGTGGTAGAGCACTTGCCTTGACCTGAAGATCTGAGGGACGGCGCCCAGGCCCAGAGTTTAAGCCTCACGACTGACAAAAAAATATGTTTGGCAAACTAACTAAAGGATGGTATATTGTGAGGAGGCTGAGACCTGAGGATCAAGGTTTGAAGCTGGCTGGGTCAAAAAAGTATATGAGACTTTTATTTCCAATTACCCACCAAGATGCCAAAAGCAGAGGTGTGGTTTAAATTATAGAAGTATCAGCCTTGACTGAAAAAGCTAAAGTTGAACAGGAGACCCTCTGTTCAAACCCCAGTACAAATACAAAAACTAATTAAATAAAGAACAAGGTATTTCTTGGCTGTATTATTGCCTAGTTGGTTTAAATCATGGTTACTTTCATCAAGAAATCTTTTTCTTGTATTTATTGTATGCTATTATGGAATTATTTTGAAATAGTACCATATGAAAGAACATGAATAACGGGTGTCCGTGGTTCATGTCTATAATCCTAGTCACTCAGGAAGCTGAGATCTGAGAATCGCAGTTTGAAGCTAACCAGAGCAAGAAAGTCCATGTGGCTTTTCAGTTCACCACTCCCAAAAAGCCAGAAGTAGAGTGTGGCTGAAGTGATAGAGTGCTAGCTAGTCTTGAGCAAAAAGGCTCAGGGAGCACGGGCTATGAATCCAAACTCCAAGACCAGCACCAATTTTTTTTTTAAAAAAAGAATAACAAATTTTGAACAACTTATTAAAATAATACAAGAAAAAATGTACTATCTAAATGTCCTACTAGTTGAAGATAAAGCAACTAAAATTAGAAGCCTTTTTGTGTGGTCAAACCAAGATATACAAAATTCTTTTCCTAAAGTTCATCAGCCTTGAGATTGATTCCCAAATATACATCAAGTGTTTGGTTTCCAAAGGGGGAAAAATCCTTTACAGTGTGATAAATTTTTTGTGTGTGTGCCAATACAGGGATATGAATTCAGGGCTTGTGCACTGTTTCATTCAAGGCTAGTAGTCTACCACTTGAGCCACAGGCCCACTTCTGACTTTTTGGTGTTTAATTGGCAATGAGAGCCTCACAGACTTTCCTGCCCCAGCTGACTTCAAACCTGGATCCTCATATTTCAGTCTTCTGAGTAGCTAGGATTACAAGCATCAGCCACTGATGTCCTGCTTACCGTGAGATAATTTATTTTTATCTTATTATCTATTTATTTGTTTGTGCTAATCTTGGGGCTTGAACTCAGGGCCCAAGCACTGTCCCTGAACTTTTTTTTTTTTTGGCGGTCGTGGGGCTTGAACTCTGGGCCTGGGCGCTGTCCCTCAGCTCTTCAGCTCAAGGTGAACGCTCTACCACTTAAGCTACAGCGCCACTTCCGGTTTTCTGGTGGTTTATTGGAGATAGGAGTCTCACAGTCTCTCCTGCCCGGGCTGGCTTTGAACCGCGATCCTCAGATCTCAGCCTCCTGAGTAGCTAGGATTACAGGCGTGAGGCACCAGCGCCTGGCCTGAACTTTTTTTGTTGAAGGCTAGCACTCTATCACTTGAGGCACAGCTCCACTTCTGACTGGTTTTGGTGGTTAATTAAAGATGAAAGTCTTGTGGACTTACTTGCCTGGGTTGGTTTCAAATCTCCATCCTCAGATCCCAGCCTCCTGAGGAGCTAGGATTATAGCTACAAGCCACCAGGGCCCCAATTTTTTTTTGTTTTGTTTTTACTTTTTATGAATACATTAGTAGAGCTGGGTATACAACACATAAACAGTTTTCAGTGATGAAATCAAGGTAATTAACATTTCTCTGGCCTTACCATTTCCTGGTGTTTGGGTTTGAGCTTTTCTCGTCTAGCTATACATGAATAAAATAGGCCATCACAAGCAATAGGGGTCCCCAGGTGCTACAAAACAATAAAACACATTACTTTTACTTAATTTGGTTTCATTACTTATCAAACTTCCCTTTACCCTCCCTTTCTTCCTACCCTTCCCAGCCTCTAGTAATAACTATTCTACAGTGAGAGCATCTGATTTAGTTTCCAAATAGAACACACCCAATACTTATCTTTTTTTTTTTGAGTTATTTCGCTTAGCAAAATGCCCTCCCAGGTCATTTTATTTTGTTGAAAATCACGAATTGTATCCTTTCTTTCTTTTTAGTCGGTCGTGCAGCTTGAACTCTGGGCCTGGGCACTGTCTTTGAGCACTTCAGCTCAAGGCGAGCCCTCTACCACTTGAGCCACAGCGCTCGCCACTTCTGGTTTTCTGGTAGTTAATTGGAGATAAGAGTTTCATGAACTACTTTCCTGCCTGTGCTGGCTTTGAACCATGATCCTCAGACCTCAGCCTCCTGAGAAGCTAGGATTACAGGCGTGAGCCACCGGCACCTGGCAGAATTGTATTCTTGATAGCTGAAGAACATTCCGTTATGCATGTTTACCAAAGTGCTTCAAACAGGGTCTCAACCCTCTACATCAGCTTCCTGAATTCCAGAATTACTGGAGAACCCTCTCATACCCAGTCTTTACCACATTTCTGTAGCTGTTCATCTATTGATAGATATCTTAGCTGTTGTGAATAGTTTAATAAAGATTAGATTAGAAGTTCATTATAAGTCTTTGGTAGACTTATTTTGTTCCCTTTGGATGTAAACCCAGAGGTATGATGGCTAGATCATATGGTGATCTAGTTCACCGAGGAACCTCTATACTATTGTACATAATGGCTGTATGAATTTAAATTTCCATCAGCAGCATATAACAATTCCTTGTTCTCTACATCCACATCAACTTTTTTTTTTTTTGGGTCCGGTCATGGGGCCTGAACTCTGGGCCTGGGTGCTGTCCCTCAGCTCTTCAGCTCAAGGCTAGCGCTCTACCACTTGAGCCACAGCGCCCCTCACAGCTTTCTTCTTTTTGCTTATGTGGTGCTGAGGAATCGAACCCAGGGCCTCTGGCATGCAAGGCATGCGCTCTACCACTGAGCCACCTTCCCAGCCCCCACATCAACATTTTTGCAGTACTTATTTTAATTGGGATGAGATAAATCTCATGACAGCTTTGATTTGCATTTTCCTGTTGGCTAATAATATGGAACTTTGTGCATATAGCTGGTTAGCATTTGTATTTCTTTCAAGAAGTAGCTATTCAGGGTGACATTGTCCAAAAAGAAATTAACCCATTATCTGACTTATGAAACTATACCCCTCCCCACCCTGTACATCACCTTTATAATAATATTTTTTTTTAAAGAAAGTAGCTGAGCACCGTGACTCCCACCCATAATCTTAGCTATTCAGGAGGCTGAGATTTGAGAATCCCAGGTTAGAGCCAACCCAGGCAGGAAATTCCATGAGACTTAGCTCCATTTAACCACCAAAAAGCTAGAAGTGGATTTGTTTCTCAAGTGGTAGAATGCCAGCCTTGAGTGCAAGGGGTTGGGGGGAAGCTACATTCAAGCTACATTTACAGCCCCCCTCCACCAAATTAATACAAAAGAGTGGACAAAAGGCTGGAGGTTGTGGGGATGTGAGGGGAAAACTAGGAAAGAGTGAAGGAAGGGGTGACATTATCCAGAAAGAAATGTCTCATTACCTGATTTATGAAGCTAACTCCTCTGTATATCACCTTTATAATAATAACAAAAAAACTTTAAAAATAAAAAAAGGTTGGAGGCATGACTCAAGCAGCAAAGTGCTTGTCTAGGAAGCAGGAAGCTTGAGCTCATACCCAAGTATCACTAAAAAATGAGAGTGAAATTGTGATGGGGGCAGCTAGGAATTAGCATTACTCTAGGAAAATCCTATGCTGGGTATGGAGATGAGCCACCTGCTACTTCCTGTATTTTGCTTCATCTTGTCTATAAGTTGTGATACTGCTGAGCAATACAAACACACATAGAAAATGTTCTTTCCTCAGTCTTGGCCAAATACAGAAGCAAATTTATTTTTCTATTTTTCTGTATGTTCCTATTTCAGGTAAGCCTTTGAACCTAGAACCAAGTCTTAGGTCAGAGGCTCTAATAACAAGTTGATTACTGATGGGAATTTGCTTTGTTCTCATGACTCAATATTGTTTCTATGGCCTACTGACCCCACGCTCCCCTGGGGACCTCTCCTGAAAATCTCCTCCTCCTCATCTTCTTTTTTTTTGGTGTGTGTGGGGGGGGGGGGGGTTGGTCATAGAGCTTGAACTCAGGGCCTAGGTGCTGTCCCTGAGCTTTTTGCTCAAGGCTAGCACTCTACCATATTAAGCCACAGCACCACATCTGGTTTTCTGTTGGTTAATTGGAGGTAAGAGTCTCATGGACTTTTCTTCCTAGGCTGGATTTGAACCACAATCCTCAGATCACAGCCTCCTGAGTAGCTAGGATTATCTAATCCCTGTCCTTAAATTATTCTAAGCAAAACTTCATGGCTGACCTAATCTGAAAGTGCACCATCTGCCACACCTGAAAAGACATTCCAAAAAACTCTCATTTCCCTACTACACTTAAAAACCCTAAAATGCCAAGTTCCCCACACCTTGTTTCTCTGCCTCTATTCCATATTACATGTAATCCTTCTGCAGCATTGATTAAAGTCTGTTCTGATGAGGTCTCTGCCTTCTTTCTCTCCTTGCATCCATGTGATTTTCCCTCACGGTTACCACAAAGAGACTTCTGATGACATCTTTTGGATGTGGAGCTTCCAGAAGTTTCCCTTCTGACTTGGTGGCCCCAAGAGGTCAAGGACCCTATTCTAGTTGCTTTGCAATTACAGCTTCACACTAACTTTGCTTGGGCTAACTTCCAACCTTGATCTTCCTAGTCTCTGCCTTCGGAGTCACTATGATTACAAGAGTGAGACATCAGGCCCAGCCCTTATAAAAATGTATTTAACATAACCAAAAGAAACAGCTGGGCGGGGGTTAGAGCCAGGCTCAGGTGGTAGAACACCAGCCAATGAGTGAAAAAGATCAGATACTGAGTTTGAGATCTACTCTGAGGAAAAAAAAAAACAAAACAGCTAAGGTCACCTGTGGCTCGTGCTTATAATCCTAGCTACTCAGAAGACTGGGATCTGAGGATCACAGTTCAAAACCAGCCAGGGAACACTATGAGACTCCAATCTCCAATTAAGCACCAAAAAAGGCAGAAGTGGAGCTGTGGTTCAAATGGTAGAGTGCTAGGTTTGAGCAAAAACAAGCTCAGAGAAAGTGCCCAAGCCCTGAGTTCAAGGCCCAGGACTGCTAAAAAAAAATTTTTTTTCATAGTTTTTATTCTGTTGTTCAGTGCTTACTTTTTTTAAAAATTTATTTTGAAAACCTTTTTTTTTTTTACAATTATGAGGCAAAGAAAAATTACTCATAATGTTATCAGGAAATTTGGAGCTATAGCTGTCAAACTCTTATTGTAGAAATACTGAAGCAAGTCTATTGATGAGTTTTAATAAGTTTATGCTTAAAAATCAGTAAACCAATAGCAGAAAAATTCCCCACATTATGGCCTCTCTTCTCCCTTCCTTTTCCCTCCCCTCCCCTCTATTCTCCTCCCCTCCCCTCCTCTTTTTGGTTATTCTAGGGTTTGAACTTAAGGCTCTGAAAGGTACTGCTGAGCCACACCTCTAGCCATGTTTTTAACTATTTTCAAATTAGGATCGAAAGAAACTACTGGACTTTGTCTTTTCAATGATCTGAGTTTAAATTTGAAGATTCTTATTGCCATGACCAGCACTTTTGAAAGAGTTGGCCAGATGTTTAAATATATTAGGTCTAGAACTTAGCTGCTGCATACAAATTTCAAAGAACCGATTAACATTTATTCAGCACAATATTTTGAGTATGTGGTCAAATTTACAGTGTTTTTAAAGGGAAATTTTTTTTTAAAAAAAGAATAAAAACAACATAAAGAACCTCAGTGAAGCTGTTGATCAAAAGGATGTAGGGAGTAGGGAAAGAAAAAGAGGCTGTGTGTGGGTGTGGGACTAGTGGGAGGGAGGGGGCTGGGTAAACAAGCAGGATGAAACAATGAATATTCTCAAAGCAGATTGTTTGCAGCTATGGAAATGAGACTAAATTTGTTGAAATTGTTTGGAGAAAGGGGGAAGAAGAGAGAGTTGACAGAGGGGATAAGATTGATTGGAATATATTGTAAACGTGTAGAAAAGTAACATTGAAATCCCCTGTGTATAACTAATATAAACTAGTAAGATAATTTTTTATTGTGAAAATACTGTACAGAGGGGTTACAATTACATGGACAAGATAATGAGTATATTTCTTATCAAGCATAGTAGCCTCCTCCTTTGTTTCCCCTTCCACATCCCTTCCCTTCCTCCCCCCACCTCCCCACCCAATCCTCCTCCCCCGCACCAAAGTTATAAAGTTCATTTTCGACATAATGACTTGTACATCTCATTGTTGAAATGGGTCCACCTGTATCCCTATTTAAATGATTTGTTTTTTCCCTTCCCCTCCACAAATTATACTGACAGTAAGATAATTTTTTTTAAAAGTAAAAGCAAGACATTATCAACTGATTGTAACTGATGTAAATTATGACAGCTCAAAAATCATAGGGGGCTGGGAAGGTAGCTCAGTGGTAGAGTGCTTGACTTGCATGCATGAGGCCCTGGGTTCAATTCCTCAGCACCACATAAGCAGAAAAAAAAACAGAAGTGGCTCTTTTGAGCTAGTTTTGAGCTGAATTGCTGAGGGACAGTGCCCAGGCCCAGAGTTCAGGCCCCACAACCTACAAAAAAAATCATAGGAATATAAAAACAGTGAGCAAAGTAATAATCAGACTTGCACCATCCAATCAAAAAGTCTGAGACATGGGATGGGAAGGTGGCTCAGTGGTAGAGCACTTGCCTTGCATGCCTGAGGCCCTGGGTTCGATTCCTCAGCACCACATAAGCAAAAAAGAAAAAAGCCCTAAGTGGCGTTGTGGCTCAAGTGGTAGAGTGCTAGCCTTGAGCTGAAGAGCTGAGGGGACAGCGCCCAGGCCCAGAGTTCAGGCCCCACGACCGGACGCACCCCCCCAAAAAATGTCTGAGACATTTGGGCAAGGCATGGTGGGACACACCTGCAATCCCAACTACTCAGGAGGTAGAAATTAGTAGGCCAACCTGAGAAAAAGTTATTGAGAACCTGTCTTAATCAACAAGCCAGACATGGTTTGTGCCTGTAAAATCCTGGTGACACAGGTAGTAGGATCACAGTCCAAGACCAAATTTGGAAAAAAAAAATATATGAGCCTCTTTCTGAAAAATAAAGTAAAACAGGGTTGTAGGAATGGCTCAAATGATAGAGCACCTGCCTAGCAACTGTGAGTCCCTGAGCTTAAAGCCCAGTACACCAAAATGAAAAAAAAAAAAAAACCAGAAAAGAAAAAAGTAAGTTTGACAGATATAAAAAGCAAGAACATCTGCTGGGTGCTGGTGGCTCACACCTGTAATCCTAGATACTCAGGAGGCTGAGATCTGAGGATAGTGGTTCAAAGCCAGCCCAGGCAGGAAAACCCGTGAGACTCTTATCTCCAATTAATCACCAGAAAACTGGAAGTGGCGCTGTGGCTCAAGTGGCAGGGTGCTCACCATGAGCTGAAGAGTAACACAGTAAGACCTTGTTACCAAAACCAAAACCAAAACAAAACACTTCCAAATGACACAGATGATAGAATAAAAACCAAATAGAACAGAAGTTTAAAATGACTGCTCTTGTTAACCAACACAGAGAAAGATTTGGCCTGTTAATAAAGTCATTATTAAAGTTAATATTAAAAGGCTCAAAATGGCCTGGGAATGTGGCTTAGTGGTAGAGAGCTTGCCTAGCATGCATGAAGCCCTAGGTTCGATTCTCAGTACCACATAAACAGAAAAAGCCAGAAGTGGTGCTTTGGCTCAAGTGGTAGAGTGCTAGCCTTGAGCAAAAGAAGCTCAGGGACAGTGCCCAGGCCCTGAGTTCAAGCCCCAGAACTGGCCAAAAAAAAAAAAAAAATTAAAAGGCTTAAAATGCTCTCAGGTACCAGATTGAAATGTACCACAGAAAATCAAAATCATATATTATACTTTACTGACCATAATGTTATAAAACTAGAAATGAATCAGAAGAGAATTTTGGAAAAATTCACAAATACCTAAAAATCAAACAAAATGTTCTTGAGCAAGCCATGGATCAAAGAAAAAAAATCAACATGGAAATAAAAATTATCTTTTGACATAACAAAATACTAAGAAACCCAATATCCAAAAATTGTAGCTCATACCAAAAGTAGTTCTAAGAATATCATAGTAAAAATGTCAACATTAAGAAAAACTAGCTCTCAAATAAATAACTTTATGTCTCCAGGAACTAGAAAAGACAAAATGAGCTCAAAGCTAGCAGAAAGAAGGCAATAAGAAAGGTCCAAGCAAAAGTAAATGAAGTAGAGACTAGAAAAACAGTAGCAAAAGATAATTGAAACTAAAAAGTTGCAGTTTGACACTCTTCTAAATAGGTTAACCAAGAATGTAGAGAAAAGACAAAATTGTTGTTGAAGAAAAGACATTACATGTGATCCACAGAAATGCAAATATTATATGAGACAACCACACATATTTATATACCAACTGACATACCCTCAGACCAAAGCCAGAGGCAGTCATTCTACAAGAAAATAAAATTCCAGGCACAGATATAAAAATCCTCATGAAAATATGGACAAGTTGATTCAGCAAAACCTTAAGGAGATTCTCCACTATATTCAATTGGGATGGAATGGTTACATACATTCACACACACACATACATTGCAGTAAAAGTGACATACTACAGCCAAGGTATCAGTGGTTCACACCTGTAGCCCTAGCTACTCAAGACAGTTATCTCAAGATTGTGTTTTTTAAAAATAATTTTTATTGAGATTAAGTGATTACATAAATTTTACAAATTTCACAGTATTATAGGATAGTGATACTTAAAGTCAAACACATTTTAACCTTCACAAGGCAAATTGTCATTATCTTGGTCTATAAAGTTTGTGAATTCTGTAAGCTTTTTTTTATTATTATCTTTTTTTGGGGGGGGTCGAGTCGTGGGCCTGAACTCTGGATCTGGGTGCTGTCCCTCAGCTCTTCAGCTCAAGGCTAGCACTCTATCACTTGAGCCACAGCGCCACTTCCAGCTTTTTTCTTTTTGCTCAAGTGGTGCTGAGGAATTGAACCCAGGGCCTCTGGCATGCAAGGCAAGCGCTCTACCATTGAGCCACCTTCCCAGCCCATGAATTCTGTAAGCTTTGACAATACAATACAACTATTTCTTCTGCGTTGGGCGATATGTACATTTCTTTTCTTTTGCTTAGTGTTAGCTGTTCCCTCTTTCCCTCTCATTCTCTCCCTCCCATCGCTGCACTTGAGTTGCTTAGTTACTTTTCATCAATGTCCAGTGCAGCTGATGGGCCCCTCTGTTGTATGCTTTCCCCTGTTTCCCTCTGATTCTGTGATCTCCTCCTAGCTTCCCTCAAATGTGTGTGTGTGTGTGTGTGTGTGTGTGTGTGTGTGTGTGTATAATGTCAAGAAGAACATGGAGTCATTTAGAAATTATATGACAAATTAAGTAGATGTCCTTTGTTTCTTGAGTCCTGTTTACTTTGTCACATCTCCTTGCATTTTGGATTTAACATCCACATATTGGGGGACCATGTACCATTTGTCTCTCTGCTCTTGGCTTACCTTATTCAGTGATTTGCTCCAGTTCCATCCATTTCCATGAAATGCCATTATTTTTGTCCTTTGTAATGGCTGTATAATATTCCATTGTATATAGGTACCACAATTTTTGGATCCATTCACCTGTTGTGGGGCATCTGGGTTGTTTCCATATCTTGGCTATTGTGAATGGTGCTGCAATGAACATGGAGGTGCCTGTGTCCTTGTATCCTAGATGCCTAGGAGTGGTATGGCTGGATCATAGGGGAGGTCTATATTTAGCTTTCTGAGGTCCCTCCAGACTGCTTTCTAAAGTAGTTGTATTGGTGTACCTTCCCACCAGCAATGCAATAGGGTTTCTCTTTCTCTGCATCCCCGTCAGCATTTGTGGTTGGCTGAATTTAGGATGTGAGCCATTCTGACTGGGGTAAGGTGGTATCTCAAGGTTGTTTTTATTTGAATTTCCTTTACAGCCAGGGATGATGAACATTTCCTCATGTGTTTCCTTGCCATTTTTATCTCTTCTTCTGAGAAGTTCCCTTACCCATTTAATAAGATTGTGGTTTGAAACCAGCCTGGACAAGAAAGTCCATAAGACACTTATCTCCAATTAACCACCAAAAAGCCAAAAGTTGAGCTGTGACTAAGAGCATCAGCCTTGAGCACAAAATCTCAGGGACAGTGCTCAGGACCTAAGTTCATGCCCTAAGACTGGCACACACACACACACACACACACAGAGAGAGAGAGAGAGAGGAGAGAGAGAGAGAGAGAGAGAGAGAGAGAGAGAGAGAGAGAGAGAGAGAGAGAGAGAGAGAGAGAGAGAGAACAGGAAGTCCTAACTGAGCAAGGAACTAAACAAAAGAAATGCAAATAAAATAAGCAAGGCAGGAAAGTCCATGAGACTCTTATCTCCAATAAACCACCAGAAAACCGGAAGTGGTGCTGTGGCTCAAGCAGTAGAGTGTTCACCTTGAACTGAAGAGCTGAGGGACAGCACCCAGGCCCAGAGTTCAAGCCCAAAACCAAACAACAACAACAAAAAAACGCAAGGCACCCGTGGGTCACACCTGTAATCCTAGCTGCACATTCAAAAAAAGGTGGGGGGGGGAGGCAAAATTTTAAAAAGAAACAATTGAATTTAAATTAAATTAAAAAGGAAATAAGACATTTACTACCAACAAATAGAATTGATAAGTCATGTATATTGGGTCCACTCAGAACACTTAGAACTCAATATTAATTCTGAATCCATAGTTTTAGCTAGCTATTGCTCTTTTAAGCTGAGATCTAGAAATTGAATTATTAATACAGAAGTTTTCTTAGATGTTTCTAATTCTTCTTTATTTAGCACCATAAATAATTTCTAATGGGGGGAGCATAAAATTCTCATAATTATATACAGAATGTGACCATGGTGGGAGAAAACCTTTCCTCTGTACTTTCATATTAATTCTTTTTTTTTTTTTTGTCGGCCGTGGGGCTTGAACTCTGGGCCTGGGCGCTGTCCCTCAGCTCTTCAGCTCAAGGCGAGTGCTCTACCACTTGAGCTACAGCGCCACTTCCGGTTTTCTGGTGGTTTATTGGAGATAGGAGCCTCACGGTCTCTCCTGCCCGGGCTGGCTTTGAACCGCGATCCTCAGATCTCAGCCTCCTGAGTAGCTAGGATTACAGGCGTGAGCCACCAGCGCCCGGCTCATATTAATTCTTTAACGTATTCAAGGAAACATATTCATAGAGATACTAAGGGTTTGAACCTATCCAATCCATATTGTCCTTTAGTGACTTCTGTTAACAACCTTTTCTGTGTCATTGCAATTGGAATCTTATCCATATACTAATCTTGAAATACTGAACTTCTTTAAACAGTGGATAACTTCATGGAATAGTGTAACATAATAAAGAAAACCTAACCTCTAGCATACTCAAGGCTATGGTACAAATATTCTTCCGTATTCTACCATCTGCTGGTGCCTCTTGTCAATGAGGAAAATAAGGGGGTTTGTGGTACCGAGGTTTGACTTAGTGCCTCGGGCTTATTGGACAGGTGCTCTACCACTTGAGCCCTGCCTCCATCCAAGGCAAATAATTTTTAGAAGGATAACTATTCAGGATAATGGATATATTAATTTCCTTGACTACAGTAGCAATTTCACTATGTATAAGTATCTAAAAACATGTTACATTTCAATATATACTATCAGTAAAATTAAATTAAAGACACCAACTCCCCTCAGATCCCTAACCACCTCAGGAAGGTGGGTATATCTTAAATTACATCAAGTCTATGATTACAGCACCTGTTCAAGAGCTGAAGAAAATATTTGGTGCCCAATGGCCAAGAAAGGATAAACTAAATGAAGCAGATCTTCCTTCAGGTAATAAAAGTCGTTTGCAAAGGAATAAAATGTTCTGATGTGTTCTTGTGCAGTAGACTGATTATAAATAATATTTCAAAACAGCTGGGAAGATTTAGTTTTTCCACCTTAGCAAAATATTTATCCCAATGCTGGTGGCTCACACCTATAATTCTAAACTATTCAAAAGGCTAAGATCTGATGATCATGGTTTGAAACAACCTGTGCACAAAAGTCCATGTAACTCTTATCTCCAATTAACCATAAAAACTGGAAGTGGAACTGTGGCTCAAGAAGTAGAACACCAACCCTGAACAAAAAAGGTAAATGAGAATGTAAGGTCCTGAGTTGGAGCTCCAGGACCAGCATATATACACAAAAACAAATAGACATTCATCTTAGTGAAGAAATAGGATTTTAGGTTGCTATTTTCAAATCAATGAAAAAATATAAAAGAAAACCCTTTATACTTTATAGTGCACTTGTTTTCAAATGCAAGTGTGAAAAACTGTTTACAATGTATGTATTCCATTTCATGATGGCACTAGATGGCCGACAATACAATTCTATTTTGTTTTCCTACCCAGGACACTTCATTTACACTGTATTACCTGACAATGCTTGGATGTTTGGTTTCTGACACATTGCTGATGAATAAGCAGTCATATATAGTTATGCACTTAACCAAGTTCTGCCACAGTATGACAAGAAGGAAAAGGCCCTATTTCACCCTTTTTTATTTTTTTTATTTTATTTATTTATTTATTTTTTTGTCAGTCGTGGGGCTTGAACTCTGGGCCTGGGCGCTGTCCCTCAGCTCTTCAGCTCAAGGCGAGTGCTCTACCACTTGAGCTACAGCGCCACTTCCGGTTTTTTCTGGTGGTTTATTGGAGATAGGAGTCTCACAGTCTCTCCTGCCCGGGCTGGCTTTGAACCGTGATCCTCAGATCTCAGCCTCCTGAGTAGCTAGGATTACAGGTGTGAGCCACCAGCACCCGGCACCCTTTTTTATTTTTGTCAGTCATGGGGTTTGAACTCAGGGCCTGGGTACTGTCCCTGAGCTTATGCATTCAAGACTAGTGCTCTACTACTTTTTTATTTTTCAAAAAAGGGAAATTCTTTATGCTGTTGGATTTGGTAATGGAAATTAAAATGCAACATAAAAAACAGAATCCATAAAAGAAAAGAAACTTATTAAATTGGGCTTATTACACTTAATTTTTTTCTCTGAAAAATACACTGCTAAAAGAATGAAAAGGCAAGCCATATGTTGAAAGAAAATATTTGTAAAACACATTTTTCATAAAGGTCTTGTATCCATGACATACAAAGAAATCTTAAAACTTGACAATAAATCTTATAATTGGCTCACACCTGTAATACTAGTGAATCAGGAGGCTGAGATCTGAGGATCACAGCTTGAATCCAGTCTGAGCAGAAAAGTCTCCAATTAACCAGTAAAAAGCCAGAAGCAGAGATGTGGTTCAAGTGGTAGAGTGCCAGCCTTGATTATAAAAGCCAAGCAGAGCATAAAGTCCTAAGTTCAATACCAATATACAAACACATGTCAAATCTTGACAACAAGATTTGAACAATCTCTAGATGTACAGGCCGGATGCAAGTGGCTCACAACTGTAATCTTAGCTACTCAGGAGGCTGAGATCTGAGGATCACAGTTCAAAGCAAGCCCAGGCAGGAAAGTCTGTGAGACACTTATCTCCAATAAACTACTCAGAAAAAGCTGGAAGTGGCACTGTGGCTCATGTGGTACAGGGCTAGCCTTGAGCAACAAAAATTCAGGGACAGAATCCAGGCCCCAAGTTCAAGCCTGGCAAAAAAAGGACTGGCAAGAAAGAGAGAGGGGGGGAAGAAAGAAAGGAAAGAAAAAGAAAAAGAAAGAAAAAGAGAAAGAAAGAAAGAAAGGAAGGAAGGAAGGAAGGAAGGAAAGAAGGAATGAAGGAAGGAAGGGAGAAAGAAAGGAACAAAAGAAAGAAAGAAAGAAAGAAAGAAAGGAAGGAAGGAAGGAAGGAAGGAAGGAAGGAAGGAAGGAAGGAAGGAAGGAAGCAGGAGGAGGAGGAGAGAAAGAAGAAGAAGACATGACGAACAGTTCTCTACTACTTTGAGCCACAGCATCACTTCTGGTTTTCTGCTTGTTAATTGGAGATAAGAATCTCACGGACTTTCGTGCTGGAACTGACTTTGAACCTCGATCCTCAGATCTCAACCCCCTGAGTAGCTAGGATTTCAGGTGTAGGACACCAGCTACCAGCTTCACCATTTATTTATTTATTTACTTATTTACTTATTTATTTATTTAATTGCTAATCCTTGGACTTGAACTCAGGGCCTGGGCTTTATCCTGGAGCCTCTCTGTGCTCAAGGCTAGTGCTCTACCACTTGAGCCACAGAGTTTTTTCTTTTTTTTTCTTTTTGGGTCTGGTCGTGGGCCTGAACTCTGGGCCTGGGCGCTGTCCCTCAGCTCTTCAGCTCAAGGCTAGAGCTCTACCACTTGAGCCACAGCGCCACTTCCGGCTTTTTTCCTTTTTGCTTATGTGGTGCTGAGGAATCGAACCCAGAGCCTCAGGCATGCAAGGCAAGCGCTCTACCACTGAGCCACCTTCCCAGCCCCCACAGAGCTTTTTCTGAGTAGTTTATTGGAGATAAGAATCCCACCAACTTCCACTGACTTTGAACCTTAATCCTCAGATCTCAGCCTCCTGAGTAGCTAGGATTACAGGCCTGAGCCATTGGCGCTGGGCCTTTTTTAATTCTTAAAGTGGTAAGTTTCTTAGCAAAGAAATGTGACAGAGAAAGAAGAACTCGTGGCTTGTTCCACAGGAAGGCAGTACTTCAGTTCATCTTCAGCCATCTTCAGAGTACAATTCCTCATCAGCCCATCTAGTAACTGGCCTTCAAGGTGGATGTGTAATCCCACAGTAGGGACCTGGACTCTGGATGACACTTGGACCAGGATTCACTCTTCCTCATGGGAGCTACAGGACCTGGGGGTGCTGGGAAACCCTGCTGAAGAGGCAGGAGAGCTTTTTACTGCCTTGTGATCAAAACCTTGAGCCATCAGAGCTGCTAGTGTTCCTGGACCTACCTTCCCCCCATCCCTTCCACTCCTCGCCATTCTTCCCATACTCCATCCTTACACCCCTCCCCCATCCTGCCTGGCTCTCTCACCAAGCCTACAAATGCATTTTGCAAGGACCTAGCAAGCTCCAACAGGCCCCTCAACTTTTTGTGGGCCAGTACTGAGGCTTGAATTGAGGGATTCAGTAGGCTGTTTTCTTCAAGGTTAGCACTCTACCACTAGAGCCACAGCTCCACATCCAGCTTTTTGCTGATTAATTGGAGATGAAAGTCTTTCCTGCCTGGCTGGATTTGAGCAGTGATCCTCAAATCCCACCCTCCTGAGTAATTAGGAATATAGGCCTGAGGTGTCTGTGCCTGGCCCATGGGTCCTTTTGTTCCAGTAGAGATAAAAGCTCTTGGGAGATGGGTGACCTCAAGACAAAGCTTTAGTGTGGATGCTAAAAGGATCACTGTGTCCAGTGGCCATCTGCTCTAGCAACACAGTGGCCCAGAAGCTGCCTTAAGGCTGCTCTCCCTTAGTCCCACCTATAGCTGCTGGACTGGACAGACTTGCTGCCTGTGCCATTACCCTGGCAACCAAATCCTGCTGTTGCACAGAAGTGAGTCAGGTGTAGCCAAGACTCTATGGCAAGCGCTTTACACTGAGCCACCTTCCCAGCCTGACTCTATGCTTTTTTTTTTAGAATAAATATATCCAAGAGAAGCCTTCAAAGTATATGAAACCTGAATTAAAACATCTTTCAAGGTGACCAATTTTGCCACCAATGTTACAGCCAAGTGTATTTGTATTAATGTGCTGTTTTCCTTTATTCTATATAATAAAACTTGTCACCCAAACACACACAAGTTTAATTTTCTCTCCACAAACAGTATCACAATACTTCAACTAGAATTAAGAAAAGAAGAAAACATATCTAGTACCTTAAAGTATAAAGCATTCTAAGAATATGAAAAAAGGGATTCTTTGCCTCATCCAACTGTTTATATTATAGCAAGTTTTTAAACACAAGCCTGAAAATTTTGTACTTTTAAACTACATTGTGAAATAAACCATTTTTCCCTTTCTTCTTTTGGTAGTTTGAATTAGGGTATCCTGTTAGGTTTTTATCACAGCACAATTTATGTTAGGTTTTCAAAGAAGTGGCCAAGTAAGAACCACACCATGCACATGGTATTTAGGTAAGGGGTAGGTTTATTCAGTAGACCGGCAGGCACCAGGCCATGTTGGCACTCCGGGCCCTAGGAAAAGAGAGTATCTGGCCTTGGGCTAGGCCTTATCTAGGGTAGGGGCAGGGAAGGGTGTGGTCACATTGAATCCAGGTGTGACCTCTTCCAGATGTGACCTTTTCTAGGTGTGCCAGTTGCCTAGGTAACGCAGGTACTGGGTGGAGACTTTGCTGTGAGGAGGGTGGAGTCTGCTCGCCATCCAGGAGCAGACCTTACATTTCCCACTTCTTGGGCAGGTACTTTTTTTTTTTTTTTTTTTTGTCGGTCGTGGGGCTTGAACTCTGGGCCTGGGAGCTGTCCCTCAGCTCTTCAGCTCAAGGCGAGCGCTCTACCACTTGAGCTACAGCGCCACTTCCGGTTTTCTGGTGGTTTATTGGAGGTAGGAGTCTCACGGTCTCTCCTGCCTGGGCTGGCTTTGAACCGCGATCCTCAGATCTCAGCCTCCTGAGTAGCTAGGATTACAGGCGTGAGCCACCAGCGCCCGGCTTGGGCAGGTACTTTTCAACTTGAGCTTTTTAACAAATGAGAAAGTGGGAAAGAAAATTACAGGACATAACCAAAAATTAAATGAAAAAAATGTATTTCAGGGGCAGAATGAGGAAAGGGATAATATTGAGCAAGATGTATTGTACTTACAGTTTTGTTGAATGATAAACCCTTTGTATTACTAAAGATAACAAAAATATAATTTAAAAAAAAGGAAACAAGCCAAGCACTGATGACTCATGCCTGTAATCCTTGTCACTCAGGAACCTGAGAACTGAGGATCATGGCTCAGAGCCAGTCCAAACAGAACAGTCTGTGAAACTCTTATCTAAAGTAAACTACCAAAAAAAGCCAAAAGTAGAGCTGTGTCTCAAGTGGTAGAGCCTTGAGCAAAAGACCTCAGGGACAGCACCCAGGCCCTGAGTTCAAACCCCATGACTGACAAAAATAAAAAGGAAAGAAAATGTATGTCAAATTTGTTATATTAATTAAATATTGAAAACAATATGATAATCCTTTTGTACAACACCTTACTAATAACAATAAAGTTTATTTAAAATTGAAAAGAAGAGGTTGACAATTTATGAATGAAATTTGTGGAATTTCTTCTTTCTCAACTATCTCAATAATGTAAATGTGCTGTTCAGGCATGAGGCAAATATGCATTTTTTTTTGTTTCACTTATTTACCTTTTTGTCGGCCTTGGGCCTGGGCACTGTCCCTCAGCCTTTCAGCTCAAAGCTAGTGCTCTACCACTTGAGCCACAGCACCACTTTCAGCTTTTTCCATTTATGTGGTGCTGAAGAATAAAATGCAGGACCTCAGGCATGCAAGGCAAGTGCTCTACCACTGAGCCACCTTCCCAGCCCCAAATATGTATTTTTTATGTTACAAGGTTAACTTTCATTCTGAAATATCTAATGTTTCAACATATACTAAATAATGAAATTCTGAAATACCTAATATTTCAACATATACTAACAAAAACTAAAATTAGAAATATAACTCCTATTGATTACTTATTCAGAAAAATATAGCTTCAAATGTATAATTAAAACTGTTGAGTCCTCAACTGTAATTATGTACTACATAAAACAAAATCCCATTTTATAACTCCATGGATCCAATTGCCACTTTGTATTTTAGACAGGTTTGCCTCTTCTACTAAATGAGTTGAAGTGATTACACCAAGATATATACTTCAAGAAGTTTAAAATGCAGCCTTTTGGCAAATTAGTGACTTAAAAACCTTTCTAACAGTACCAAATGCCATAGTGACTATACTTGCTATTTTGTAAAAAAAAAAAAAAATTAATAAAAGATACCTCCATTGTCAGACTAAAACTATAAACAATAAAGTCTCCATAACGTAAGTGTTGAATAAGCTAATGTGTATTTTTTTCCTATTATACTCAAATATATCTACAATCAGTAAAAACCTGGATCTAATAAGAGCTATTGATTCTGTTTGTTTTTTGACTTTTGCCCTTACTGGAACAAAGTATATTGGGAAAAGTATGTTATGCAGGGACATGGCAGAAATGTCTATACAAGAACCAATGTCAAAAAGAAAAATGCAAACTAATCTTTTAGGGTAACTAAATGAGAGGAAATGATTTAGTTTGATTTATTCAATTCTCATTGTTCTTCATTTTATGTGTGTGTGTGTGTTTGTGTGCATGCACACGCGTGCACGTGCTCACCAGTCCTGGGGCTTGAACTCAGGGCTTGGGCACTACCCCTGAGCTTGCTCAAAGCTAGCACTCTACCACTTGGGCCACAGCACCACTTCCAGCCTTTTCTGTTTATGTGGTACTGAGGAATTGAACCCAAGTCTTCATGCATGCTAGCCAAACACTCTACCACTAAGCCACATTCCCAGCCCATTGTTGGTGTGTGGTTTTTTATTCAAATTTCTGATAATATCATAATTTTTTTGCCCATGAATTTTCTGTAGCTCTGCTTGGCAGTTCATTGCAAAGCAGCCTGAAAATTAAAACTCTACTTTCGCTCTTGTGAGATTTATCCCAGAGGGCTGGGAAGGTGGCTCCCAGAGAGCTCTACCAAGCTTTCACAGTAAGAATTAGGCTGGTTCCCCAACAACAAATCCTCAAAGAAACAACTGCCCAATAAATAAGTGGGCTAAAGACTTAAAGAGAAACTTCTCTGAAGAGGAAACATTGAGATACCACCTCTCTCCAGTTAGAATGGCTAAAATTAAGAACTCTAATAACAACAGATGCTGGAGGGGATGTGGACAGAAGGGAACCTTACTGCATTGTTGGTGGGAGTGTAAACTTGTTCAACCACTTTGGAAAGCAGTATGGAGGTTCCTCAAAAGACTCCACATAGAGCTCCCCTATGACCCAGCAATCCCACTTTTGGGCATTTACCCAAATGTTTACAAACAAGACCACACTAAAGCTACCAGCATGACTATGTTTATTGCAGCATTATTTACTATAGCTAAGATATGGAACCAACCCAGATGCCCCTCAGTAGATGAATGGATCAAGAACATGTGGTATATATACACAATGGAATTCTATGCCTCCATCAGAAAGAATGACATTGCCCCCATTTGTTAGGAAATGGAAATACTTGGAAAAAATTATATTAAGTGAAGTAAGCTAGGCCCAAAGAAACATAGGTGCCATGGTTTCCCTTATTTGCAATATCTAGTATATGTCTGAGTCAAGCAGAAAAGGTCAGATAAGGTGATGTTAGGGAAATGAACCCTAAGATATGTATTCAAATGTTGTTTTTTCTTTCATGCGATTGTTTCTAACACATTTATAAGATTATTTCTTTGTTGCTTTGTATGTCCCTCCCCCACAGTATAACCCCTGCTTTCACTGTATTTGATGTCGGCATAATTTGTGGAGGGGAAGGGGAAAAACAAATAGTTTAAATAGGGATACAGGTGGACCCATTGCAACAATGAGATGTACAAGTTGTTATGTCGAAAATGAACTTTACAACTTTGGTGGGGGGGGGCGGGGAGGATTGGGCAGGGGGGCGGGGGGGAGGGGAGGATACAAAGGGATGGGAAAGGGAAACAAAGGAGGAGGCTACAATGCTTGATAAGAAATGTACTCCTTATCTTGTCCATGTAATTGTAACCCCTCTGTACAGTATTTTCACAATAAAAAAAAAAAGAATTAGGCTGGTGAATGTAACATTTTTTGTGCCTGTACTGGAGTTTGAATTCTGCCTGGGCACTGTACCTTACCTTTTACATTCAAGACCAGTATTCTACCTTGTGCCACAGATCTGCTTTTGGCTTTTTGGTGGTCAATTGGAGATTTCATAGGCTTTCCTGTCCAAGCTGGCTTCAAACCACAATGCTCAGATCTCAGTCTCCTGAGTAGCTAGGATTACAGATTACACTGGCCAGTAACATTTTTAAGTACAACGTATTGTTCATTCTTAACATATCCCACCCTCAAAAGAAAGTATTTGGACAGAGTGGTACATGCCTGTAATTCCAGCACTTAGGGGACTGAGACAAGAGAATCTAGAGCTTAAAGCCAGCTTTAGCTACATAACAATATTCTCACTCATAAAAAAAACTAAAAACATTCTAGACATTATTTTATCAGAGCCTTAATTTGATTTTGATTTGATTAGATCAAAACCTAACAAAAATATTAGAAGAAAAATAGGCAACTCCAACTCACTACAACTATCTTGTCTCAAAGGGAGAAAAATAAACCTAAGAGGCCACTGGTTAGTGGCCAGAGGCACAGGCCATTAAAAGACTGCGATCTACTATGGAGGCTGAGATCTAAGGAGCACGGTTTGAAGCTAGCCAGGGCAGAAAAGTCTGTGAGAATCTTATCTTCAATAAACTACTCAGAAAAAGCCAGAAGTGGTGCTGGGGCTCTAGTGGTAGAGTGCTAACCTTGAGCACAAAGAGGCTCAGGCAGCACCCAGGCTCTGAGGTCAAGCTCTAGGACTGGCAAAAAGAATTAAAAAAAAAAAAAAAAAAACAGATCTGGTCATAGCAACATGAACACTATTCCTCCAGCCAGGTGCTGGTGCCTCATGCCTGTAATTCTAGCTAGTGGGGAATCTGAAATCTGAGAATCATGCTCAAAGCCAATCTGGGCATAAAAGTCCCTGAGATTCTTACTTCTATTAACCAACAAAAAGCTGGAAGTAGAAGTGTGGCTCAAGTGGTAGAGCACCAGCCTTGAATGAAAAATCCAAGCAGAACTCTGAGACCCTAAATTTAAGCCCCATTATTGACATATACATAGAAAAAACTGGGCTGGGAAGGTGGCTCAGTGGTAGAGAGTTTGCCTTGCAATGCATGAGGCTCTGGGTTCGATTCCTCAGCACCACATAAGCAGAAAAAGCCGGAAGTGGCCCTGTGACTCAAGTGGTAGAGTGCTTGCCTTGAGCTGAAGAGCTGAGGGACAGTGCCCAGGCCCAGAGTTCAGGCCCCACAACCGGCAAAAAAAAAAAAAAAATACATAGAAAAAACTTCTGCCCCTCTCCCAAACCTAATTGTAACATCTCTCAAGGCCTATTGTGTGTGTGTGTGCACTTGTGTGTGTGCATGTGTGTGTGTGTGCACATGTGTGTATGTGTGTGTGTGTGCTCACGCGCACGCTGGTCCTCAGGCTTGAACTCAGGGCCTGGCCATGGTCTTTGAGTTATTAGCTTTTTTCTTTCTCTTAAGTCTAGTGCTCTACCACTTGAGCCACAGCTCTACCTCCAGCTTCTTTGATGCTAAACTGGAGATAAGAGTCTCAAAGACTTTCTTGTTCAGGCTGGACTCCAAAACTTTCTTGTTCAGCCTAGGCAAAAAAGTATATCACACCCTTATCTCCAATTAACCAGCATAAAGTCAGAATTGAAGCTGTGGCTCAAATGTTATAGTTTCAGTATCCAACCCAAAAAGCTAAGCAAGATCCTGAGGCCCAGTGGCTGGGAAGGTGGCTCAGTGGTAGAGCGCTTGCCTTGCATGCATGAGGCCCTGGGTTCGATTCCTCAGCACCACATAAGCAAAAAGAAAAAAGTCGGAAGTGGCGCTGTGGCTCAAGTGGTAGAGCGCTAGCCCTGAGCTGAAGAGCTAAGGGACAGCTCTGGACAGGCCCAGAGCTCAGGCCCCATGACCAGACCCCCCCCCAAAAACAACAACAACAACAACAACAACAAAGATCCTGAGGACCAGAGTTCAAGCCACAGTGCTGGCACAAAAACAAAACAAACAACAAAAGAAATTTCAAGAGAATGTTTTTTTTCCCTTCAGGTCCTGGGACTTGAACTCAGGGCCTGGGCTCTGTCCCTGAGCCTCTCTGCTCAAGGCTAGCACTCTACCACTTGAGCCACAGTGCCACTTCTAGGTTTTTCGGAGTAGTTTATCAGAGATAGTCTCACAGACTTCCTTGTTCAGGCTGGCTTTGAACCATAGGTGTGAGCCACCAGTGCCTGGCAAGAATGTTTAAAGTATCTTTCTATAAATGAAAATGAAAATAAATTTATCAAAATTAGTTGGATGTATTAAAAGCTTGGCTTATATGGGAATTTGTAGTGTTGCATGAATATTTTTTATTTTAATTAATTTATTATTATTATACAGGTGATATACAGAGAGGTTACAAGTACATGAGTCAGGTAATGCGTACATTTCCTTTCATACAGTGTCTTCTGTTCCCTCATTCTCTGCCAGTCCCTCCCCTGCTTCTCCATCCATGAGTTGTATAGGCTTCAGTGAGCTCCACTACTGCACTTTTTCACCATTTTCCCCCTCAAGTTCTGTGCTCTTTTCCCACCTTCCCGAAGATATACATGGGAATACACCATATATAAGGTAAAGTTGGCATGAATATTTTAAAACAAGAGAAATTTAAATTAATTGTTTAAGCTTTTATTTTAGAAAAGTTTTTTTTAAAGAGCAAATTAGTTGGGCATCAGTGGCTCTCACTTGTAATTCTAATTGAGGAGGCTGAGATCTGAGGATAGGGGTTCAAGCCTGTTTAGGTAGGAAAGTCCCTGAGACCCTTATCTCCAATTAGCCACTAAAAAGTGAGAAGTGGAGCTTGTAGTTCAAGTGGTAGAGCTCTTGTCTTGAGCAAAAATGCTCAGGGACATCTCCTAGGCTCTGAGTTCAATTCCCAGGAGAGGCACAAAAAAAGGAGAGCCAATTGGATCCATGTAGCCATAAGCACGCGTATACTATACAATTTTCAGAAATCAATGAAATAGTTTTTTTTTTTAATTTAACAGAATATCAACACAACTCGAAGCTGATTCTTTCAAAACATGAAAAGTTAGATGAATCTCTGGGTGGGAATGGGATAGACAAAGGCTAAGGGAGAGGATAAGGGAAGGAGTGACTCTCATCAAGATACATTGTACACAGTAACTGGACATGTTAAACTGAACCCCTTTTGTTTAACTATTTGAAGAAAACAAGAAAAAAATTAACTAAGTATCTCTCTAGATAAGTGAATCAAAGGGGGAAAAAAGGAGAAAGAGAAGAGGCGGAGTAGCAGCTTAGGGATTGGCTTTTTTGGGAAGGCGGGGACTTCAGGCTCCCTACGTTCAAGCAGCAGCGGTGCTCTCCGTACCGCGGCAGTTGGCTCTTCAGCTTTGAGAGGAGTCTTTCTCTGCCTAAGCCACCTGCTGCAGCTGAGCAGAGACTCCGGGGCTGCTGCTGCTCTGCTTGCCAACCGCGCCATCCGCACATCTACCATGAGGAACAATGAGCATTCCAGCCAGCGGCGCACCCAGAGGAAGTTTACCGTCTACAACTCCACCACCAGGGAGTTCCTGGGGCGCACTGCCCAAAACTGGGGTTTGCTCTTGCTTTTCTACCTGATTTTTTATGGGTTCTTGACAGCCCTCTTCACGCTTTCCATGTGGGTTATGCTGCAGACGCTGAATGATGATATGCCAAAGTACCGTGACCAGATTGTTAGTCCGGGACTTATGGTTTTTCCAAAACCAGCAATCGCATTGGACTATACATTGAGTGTGTCTGACCCACGTTCTTATGAAGGATACGTGAACGACCTGAGAAGGTTTCTGAAGGCTTATTCTCTAGAAGAACAGCAGAATCTCACAGCGTGTCCAGACGGAGCACTTTTTGAACAGAAGGGTCCAGTTTATGACGCATGTCGGTTTCCTGTTTTGTTACTTGAAGCATGCAGTGGTCTGAGTGATCCTGAGTTTGGCTATTCCCAAGGAAAACCATGCATCCTGGTGAAAATGAACAGAATCATCGGATTAAAGCCTCAAGGACAACCAAAGATAAGATGTGTTTCCAAGGATGAAAACATTGCCACCTTATCAACGTACCCCAAGGACGGGATTATAGACTTGAAGTATTTTCCATATTATGGAAAGAAACTGCACCGGGGTTATCTACAGCCCTTAGTTGCTGTCCAGGTCATTTTTGGGTCCAACGGGATTGAAAAAGAAGTCATCATCGAGTGCAAAATTGAAGGATCACCTAACCTGAAAAACCATGATAATCGTGACAAGTTTTTGGGACAAATTGCATTCAAAGTCATACTAAATGAATAGTTTTAAGTAGAATTGTCTTCTCCACAGAGCAAATGTGGCGTTATCAGAGAGCGTTCAATTTGTATCAGCTGGATCTGATACTGTAGAATTGTGAGAGTGGGTGAGGAAAGGTGATGTGGCACAGGACCCTGAGGTTATATAGTGTACTTTTAGCTCTAGCACTCCTTGTCCCCTGATCTCAGTGAACCAGTGTAATCACCGGATTTTGAGTGATGGAGTGGGAGTCTCGCCTCTCCCCCTCTTTGTATTATGGTTTCATTGCCAAGTGTGTAAAGCTTGCTGTGCTGTGCTGTGTAAATTTAACGCTGGTTAACTGTTAGATTTTGATGCTAATAACGTGTTAGGGATAAAATGGTACTTTGCCAAAATCAAGTGGCTTTAGGTTTGCCAAGAAATGTCTGTGGAGAAGTTCTGTATATAAAGAGAAGTAAAAGAAAATAAATATCATCTGAAAGTGCAACCTTGCTTTTGTGTGTGTAGTCATTTAGCAAATGCTCAATGAGCCTGGAACTTTGGAATTAAGAATCCAACATTTACGCTAAGGGACTGATGGCTCCTGTCTATAATTCTAACTAATCAGGAGGCTGAGATCTGAGAATTGAGGTTTAAAGCCAGCCTGGGCAGGAAAGTGTGTGAGACTCTGATCTCCAATTAACCACCAAAAAGCCAGAAGTGGAGTTGTGGCTCAAGTAACAGAGCACTAGTTTTGAGCAAAAACCTTAGAAATGGGGTGGGAGGTATGGCTCAATTGGTAGAGCACTAGCCAATGAGTGAAGGTATCATGTACTGAGTTCAAATCCTGTTCTCAGACCTATAAAAGCTCCAGGACAACACACAGGCCCTGATTTCAAGCCCCAGTCCAGGACATGGACACACACACACACACACACACACACACACACACACACACACACACACACACACACACTCCTAAGTTTTTGTTATAAAACATGTAAAAATACTAAAGGGAACTATTTTTTACCGCTGGGATTGAATCTCACAGATTAAAGCATTTTTTTAGACTGTAGATGAAACAGAATTTTCTTAGGTGCTGAATTGCAGGTAATTGGCTTTTTTGCTCAAGGCTGCAGCTCTACCACCAGAGCCACACCTCCACTTTTGGCTTTTGGTAGTTAATTGGAGATAAGAGTCTCTGACTTTCTTGCCTTGGTTGGTTTCAAACCATGATCCTCAGATCTCAGCCTTTAGGATTACAGGTGTGAGCCACCAACATCCAGAGAAACTATTTTTAGGTTAGCTAGGATTAATACACCTAACCTTTTTTTTTTCTTTAAAAAATGTGATTAAAAGGTGATATACAAAGGGGTTACAGTTACAAATGTCAGGTAATGAGTACACTTCTTTTTGGACAAAAACTCCTTCCCTCATTCTTTCCCAGTTTCTCTCTCCTGTTCCTACCCACACTTTTTTGTTTGTTTGTTTGTTTTTTGTCAATCATAGGACTTGGATTCAGGGCCTAGACCCTGTCCCTGTGCTCTTTTGCCACTCTGCCACTTTGAGCAACAGCTCCAATTCTGGCTTTTGATGGTTAATTGGAGATAAAAGTCCCACTGGGACTTTTCTGCCAAGGCTGGCTTCAAGCTACAATCCTCAGATCTCAGCCTCCTGAGTAGCTAGGACTACAGGCATGAGTCACTGGTGCCTGATTACCCACACATATAATACACCTAACATTTTACGAAATTAAATTATATGGAAAATTTGTTTGTTTTTTTGTTGGTTGTGGGGCCTGAACTCTGGGTCTGAGTGCTGTCCCTCAGTTCTTCAGCTCAAGGCTAGTGCTCTACCACTTAAGCCACAGTGCCACTTCCAGCTTTTTCTGCTTATGTGGTGCTGAGGAATTGAACCCAGGGTCTCATGCATGCGAGGCAAGCACTCTGCCACTGAGCCACCTTCCCAGCCTTGGAAAATTGTTATAATATGTAAAATATCTTACTACTTTGGCAGCACTAGGGTTTGAACTCAGGGACTCATGTTGTTTGCTACCACTGAGTAGTACCTTCAGCACTGCTTTTTGCTGGCTATTTTGAAGATGGACTAGAATGAACTTTTCTGCCTAAGCTGGCCTCGAACCACCATCCTCCCTTTCTCAGTCTCCCAAGTAGCTAGGATTATAGTGTAAACCACTGGCACTCAGACTACCATCTAAATTCTAAAGAGCAGTCACACCTAACAGATTAAAATATTGACTGCCTAAATACTCTTTCAGCAGGGAAAAGTTAAGTTAATCCTTTTATCAAATTACAAGTAGCCAAGGTATCCTTTTAAAGGAGCTTAGAGGAGTAATTCAGTAATCCTTTCACTAGACGGGACTGCTCAAAGTCACAAGAAGGAGAAACTCAGGTCCCAAGATTCTTATTGTAAAGCTAATCTAGACTCACTGACTCCAGCTTTGGATGATACTATCAAAATAGAAATGTAGTAGAATGATTGAGAGTTGTCCCATGACCATTTATCTAGGAAAGTTCAAAGTGAAACCCTCAGGTTAGAAGGTATAAACACTCCTGGAATGAGGACCACCCACTTGAGCCCCTAGCTCTTATACTTTGATGTTAGAAGGTATTTTAGCCTGTCCCCTTTTATTTCTCTTGTTTCACTCTACTTTACTAATACATCTTTGCCAGCCCCTTACCTTGTGAGCCTAGGGAGGTAATCCCAGGGAGATGACCAGAGGCAGTCAGATGGGCCATAATGATGGCAAAGATTTTCTCTCTTGATGCTTTCTAGGCACATAGGCTATTCAGTAACTCTGGCAGGTCATGAGGTATGCTAGCCAGTCACTTCACCCAAATTATCTTCAGTACCCTTCAAGTAATGTTGGAGGGTCAACAGCATCAAGATGGGGTGCATGTGTGCAGGACAGGGGCTAAGAAAGCAAAGTGCAGAAACTACATAGAAATTCAGAAGACCTCAACTATGGCTGGACCACCAAGGTGACACCAGTAGAATCCCAATGTCATATGCCTAAGTGGTCCTGGGACTCCAAGCTAACCTCCAGACAGTTACTTCTGGAGCCTTGCTCTTGGGAACCCAGGCAAACTGACCTATCTCCACATGCTGGGCATGTAGTCTCAACACCACCAAAACACAATCTTCTTAGTAAGCCACAGCACTATATTCTGTTCACACAGAGCCCTCTCAAGACAAGGTAGACTAACCTGTGCCCACATGCATCAGATCTGAGATGTCAGAAAGCCATTAAGGTAGACAAATCACCCGACAAAATCTGAAATAAATGTATAGCTCCATACTAAACCCTACTACTATTCTCACTTTTGTACCATTGTCTGGAAATGGGCTGGGGGGGGGGGGGCGGACATATATTCTAGGTTTTCTCTGTTCCTACAGTAAACCATGTGAATTTTTGTTTATTGTACTAGTGAAGCAGACTAATTTTTATGACAAAGGATTTTTCAAGGGTTTGCTGTCCCTCAAATTCTGGATCATTTAAAGGAAAACTTAAAAAGAAATTTGCCCCAACAGAAGAATATATAATTATGGGACATGTAGATGGTTTGCTACTAGCCTCAGAAACTAAAGAACAATGTAAGACTGATAACTGTAGATTTATCGCAACTTGTTGCTCCTCAGAGACAAAGATTTCACTAGAGAAGCTACAGTATTGTTCAACTAAAGAATTTAGGTGCCGAGTACTGGTGTCTCATGCCTGTAATCGTAGCTACTCAAGAGGCTGAGATCTGAGGATCACAGTTCAAAGCCAACCTGGGCAGGAAAATCCGTGAGACTTTTTTTTTTTTTTTGTCAGTCGTGAGGCTTGATTGAACTCTGGGCTTGGGCGAGGCGCTGTCCCTCAGCTCTTCAGCTCAAGGCGAGCGCTCTACCACTTGAGCTACAGTGCCACTTCCAGTTTTCTAGTGGTTTGTTGGAAATAGGAGTCTCACCGGTCTTTCCTGCCCGGGCTGGCTTTGATCTGTGATCCTGAGATCTCAGCCTCCTGAGTAGCTAGGATTTCAGGCGTGAGCCACTGGTGCCCGGCTAATCCATGAGACTTTTGTCTCCAATAAACCACTCAGAAAACCGGAAGTGGTGCTGTGGATCAAGTGGCAACCAAAGGAACAGTGCCCAGGCCCAGGGTTCAAGCCCCACAACCAAAAAAAAAAATAAAGAAAGAAAGAAAAAAAAAGAATTTAGGTCATCTATCTCAGCTACAGATAGAAATATGCTACAATCTATGAGTCAGCCAACGCCACAAAATATTTACAACTTGAACAACTAATGGGATGAATAAGGTATTGGGAGAGTGATTCCAGTTTCTTTTTTCTTTTCTCTTCTTCCTTTACTTTCTTTCTTTTTGTCAGACATGGGGCTTGAACTCAGGGCCTGGGTGCTGTCCCTGACCTCTTTTGCTCAAGGCTAGTGCTCTACCACTTTGAGCCACAGTGCTACTTCCAGTTTTATGATGGTTAAATGGAGATAAGAGTCTCACAATCTATTGCTCCTCATGGCTTCAAACTGAGATCCTCAAATCTCAGCCTCCTGAGTAGCTAGGAATATAGAAATATGCCACAGAAACCTGGTTTATGATCCCAGTTTTTACAGAAGGGGCAAAGTCTTTGAGGGAGCAAATGCATGATGATTCTCATTTTCCTTCTCTGGACTGGAACCCAAACCGAAATAAATTGAAAAAAATTTTACAAGACTTGAACTCAGGGCCTGGGCACTGTCCCTGAGCTCTTTTGCTCAAGGCTAGTGCTCTACCACTTGAGCCACAACTGTACTTTAGTTTTTTTGGTGGTTAATTGGAGATCAGAGTCTCACACATTCTTGCCTGGGCTGGCTTCCAATATCAATCCTCAGATCTCAGCTCCCTTAGTACCTAGGATTACAGGCTTGTGCCACCAGCACCCAAATCGCTTCCCAATTTTTACTGGTTAATTGGAGATCAGAGTCTTGGGGACTTTTTTTTTTTTGTCAGTCGTGGGGCTTGAACTCTGGGCCTGGGCGCTGTCCCTCAGCTCTTCAGCTCAAGGCCAGGTGCTCTACCACTTGAGCTACAGCGCCACTTCCGGTTTTCTGGTGGTTTATTGGAGATAGGAGTCTCACGGTCTCTCCTGCCCGGGCTGGCTTTGAACTGTGATCCTCAGATCTCAGCCTCCTGAGTAGCTAGGATTATAGGCGTGAGCCACCAGCGCCCGGCTCTTGGAGACTTTTCTGCTCAACTTTGTTTCGAATCTCAATCCTCAGGTCTGAGCTTCCTGAGTAGCTAGGATTAAGGCTTGAGCCACCAGCAGCCTGCTGCACAAGCTTTTTAGATAGGTAAAATTGAGTGATCGACATATCCACTGCTTTGGAGAGTCTTTATAAAATATGAACTTTCCATTTTTGTGATACATATAACAATGCTCCTAGTGGTATGTTAAGCCAAAAGTTGGAATTATTTATAGCTCAATAGCTTATTTCTCAGCTTGTTGGCTGGATCCTCCAACTTGTAACATTTACAGCCATTCTTACTGAAAAGCCCAAAGTTCTTATTTACATATCCCACAAGCTGTGATAGGTATTTTTACAACTTATAAGTACAAGCATGTGTCAGTTGGACACACTAGTGACAGATTCTTTGAGTCCTCTGAAGACTCCCTGAGATCCATCCTTGGTCCCTTTAGTACAGGCTTAGCAACAATCTTGGTGGATCAATTAAGCAATCCCCACCCCACCCCTCTCCACAATAGGAAATCAGATTCTTCATCTTACCCTGACCAAAGCTTGTAAGCCTTCAGAAAAAATCCTATTGAGCAGTCTGGAAAGATTCCCCAGAGCCTTGAAGTATTCTCTTAGTAATCTTCCATCCATAGACACACACTGTTTATTGGTTTAAAATCTCTTCTTGTCCTTGTTATATTTAGTTGATCCCAACCTCTTTTCCTTACTATAAAACTCCATTTCAGTAGGTCCTCAAGATAGTCTGCATCAGGCTGGGAAGGTAGCTTAGTGGTAGAGTGCTTGCCTAGCATGCATGAAGCTCTGTGTTTGATTCCTCAGTACCACATAAGCAGAAAAAGCTGCAAGTGGTGCTATGGTTCAAGTGGTAGAGTGCTAGCCTTGCACAAAAGAAGCTCAGGAACAGTGCCCAGGCCCTGAGTTCAAGCTCTGGGACTGGCAACAACAACAAAAGGATAGTCTGCATAGTTTTCTTTTTTTCTCCCCTCCACCCCTTTTTTGTTGCTAGTCCTGGAGCTTGAATTTAGGATCTGAGTGCTGCCCTTGAGCTTTTTTAATATTATTGTTATTATAAAGGTGAAGCACAGAGAGGTTGAAATTACATAAGTAACTGTACTCTTTAGTACATTTCATTTTGGACACTGTCACCTCTTTCCTCATTCTCTCCCAGTTGTTCCCTCCCATCCCCACCCACAAGTTGTATAGTTCATTTTCAACATAGTGTCTAGTAACACTTTGTCCCTTTGTCCCTCCATTTCTGTGCTTCCTATTACCCTTCCAAGTCAGATAAATGAACAAACAAGAAAAAAAGAAAAATAGCAACAAAGAAAAAACTTTCTATTTCCTAGAGTTCATTTTGATAAATATTATTTTATACGATCAGATTCACTTTGGCATTGTACTTTTGTGTTTCTCTCCTAAGAATATCCTCCTTTGGTCTCACTGTGTGTGAATATCTACAGTCCTGTATATTTTATCATGACCCTGTATATATTAGGTCTAGCTTCCCTTTATGAGAGAAAACATATGCCTTTTGTGTCTCTGAGCTTGGCTTACCTCACTGAACATGATTCCTTCTAGGTCCATTCATTTCCCTGCAAATGATATATTCTTCTTTCTAATGTCTGTGTAAAATTCCATTGTATATAGGTGCCACAAATTTTGGATCTACTCATCTATTGTAGGGTGACTGGGATGTTTCTATAACTTGGCTATTGTGAATAGTGCAGCAGTGAACATGAATGTGCAAGTATCCTTATCATATCCTGACTTGTATTGTTCTGTGTCAATGCCCAGGAATGGTATGGCTGGGTCCATCAATGTTTAGCTTTTTGAGGAACCTCCAGAATGCTTTCCAGAGTGGTTGTATTGTGCAATAGGGTCCCCACATCCTTGCCAACATTTGTTTTTATTCAAATTCACAATGTTGGCCAACCTAATTGGGATGAGATGGAATCTCAGAGTTGTTTTGATTTGCATTTCCTTAGTGGCCAGGGATGATGAGCATTTCCTCATGTGTTTCTTTCCCATTCTTACCTCTTCTGAGTAGTCTCACTTAACTCCTTTGCCCATTTACTGACTGGCTTATTAGCATGGGGAGGGGTTAGTTTCTTGAGCTCCTTGTATATTTAGATATTAAGCCTTTGTTACATGTATTGTTCAAAGATCTTTCCCCAGTTTGCTGGCTGTCTTTTTAGTTTAGTAATGGTGTCCTTTTCTGTGCAGAAACTTATTTTGATGTAATCCCATTTGTCTGTCAAGTCTCTCTCTAATGTGCTATGACCCTGGGACTCTTTTAAAAAAGTTTGTACCTATGCCTATGAGTTCTAGTGTTTTTATCACTCCCTTTTGCAGTAATTTCAAAGTTTCAGGTATGGGGGCTGGGAAGGTGGCTCAGTGGTAGAGTGCTTGTTTTTCATGCATGAAGCCCTGGGTTCGATTCCTCAGCACCACATAAGCAGGAAAAAAAAGCTGGAGGTGGCTCTGTGGCTCAAGTGGTAGAGCGCTAGCCTTAAGCTGAAGAGCTGAGGGACAGTGCTCAGGCCCAGAGTTCAAGCTCCACAACCGACAAAAAAAAGTTTCAGGCCTGAAAATGATGTATTTAATTCACTTTCAGTTGATATTTGTGCATGGTGATAAACAGGGATCCACTTTTAGCTTTCTGCAGATGGATGCCCAGTTTTCCCAACACTAATTATGGAAGAGGCTCTCCTTTTTTCCATCCTATGTCTTTGGCACCATTAATAAATATCAGATAAATTTTAAGTATATGGTTTTATTTCCGGTCTTCTAGTCTGTTCCATTTATACTTGGGTCTATTTTTTGTGCCAATACCAAGCTGGTTTGTGTTTGCTCAAGGCTAGTGCTCTACTACTTGAGCCAGAGTTCCACTTCTAGGTTTCTTTCTTTCTTTCTTTCTTTCTTTCTTTCTTTCTTTCTTTCTTTCTTTCTTTCTTTCTTTCTTTCTTTCTTTTCTTTCTTTCTTTCTTTCTTTTTGGTTATTTATTGGAAATAAGAGTCTTATGGACTTCTTTCCTTCCCGGGGTGGCTTTGAACCTTGATCCTCAGACTTCAACCTCCCGAATAGCGAGGATTACACGCATAAGCCACCAGCACCCAGTTTTTTCTGCCTTTTATCGGGGGAGGGGACAACAAGGTTCCTTTGTGTAGGTAGCGCTGGTTTTTCACAGACCACCAACACAGGTTAATTAGAAGGAAAGAATCTGAGGATGGATCCTCCAGTTAAAGCTAGAGACTTGCTTCTGCTTATAGTCTATGTTAGGAAAATGGAGGAGAAAGGAAGAAACAGGCCGGACTCAACCTTCCATAGGTGAGGACTGTTTATTGAGTTAGAGCAGAGAGGGACACAACCTTCCCGTGGGCTTTGAGACTGTGTAAAGGAGTTGGGACAGGAGTTGGGTTTTTATGAGGTCTGAGCAAGGAGGCAGAGGTTAATGAAAAAGCTATTAGGTTTATAGAGTTGGGGGTTTTTCGGCTGGGTCCACAATGGAATGATTACAGCTGGGCTCAGGTGGATTGCCCTGCCTGCACATCAAGCACATCTGTGCATACCTGGGGTTTTGTCTGGTGTCTGTATGTGCCTGGGACAATAGAGTGAGGGTCAATCTTCATATTCTGTCTTTGGATACATAGAAAGAATAGATCAAGAGGGAAGAGGCAAGTCCTTCAGTCTGAAGTATTTGTAGTGGGGAATACTAACGTTGTCTGTTCTGAGTTGGAAATTGAGCAGCAGTGAGACATTCACAGTTGGGCACAGGAAGGGTAAAGGGTGATAGGATGTTAATAAATACATGAGTTACATTCAGATGAGGGGAGGGTTTAAGGCTAGAGTATATATAATTCATAACCCAGTCTCTGCTAAAAGAGTCATCCTTGAGAAGGGGAAAAGGGTAATGCAGGAGTATTTATAAATTAAAGCACTTGTTTGGAGTCCAAATATTAAAAAAAATCTGGTTATGCTAGGCAATGGTGGCTCACATTTAACTTGTAATCCTAATTACTCAGGTGGCTGAGATCTAAGGCTGGTGCTTTAAAGCCAGCCCTGGCAGGAAAATGCATGAGACTCTTGTCTCCAATGAGCTTAAAAATAAAAGCTGAAAGTGGATTTGTGGCTCAAGTGGTACAGCACTAGCCTTGAATAAAAAAGCTCAGAGACAGTGCCCAGGCCCTATTATTTGGACCTATGAGTATATAGAAGAGAGGCCAAGAGAGCAAGGTGCAGGAACTGCAGAAAAATATAGAACACCTGGACCACAGCTGGGCTACCAGGAAGATGCAAATGGGATCTCAATGTTACATACATTACTGTGGTCCCAGGATTCCCAGTTGGCCTCCAACCAGCTCCTCCTAGAGACATCCAGCTGGGAACCCAAGGGAATTCACCAACCTCCAAATGATGGGCATTTAGTCTCAGCCATCCACCGAACCTGGTCTCTTCAGTGGACCACAACACCCTTACCCCCACTCTCTACCTTTAGAACTCTCTCTAAGCAAGGTGGCAGAAGCTGTACCCACACAAACCATGCCAGAGCTGCTAGTAATGCACTAAAGGTGGGCACACTACCTGACAACACTGGAAATAAATTTGTGTTTCTATCAGAACTCATAGTTTCTAAACCCTACTACTATTCACACTTTAATACACTTTAATACTTCAATAATATTCTCTGCAAAGGTTTCCTCCCTCATCAAATATTTTATATAAAGAGATATATAGATAGATATTCTGATTCCTTTTTTCTGTCTCTCCAGTAAAGAAATGTAATTTTTTGTGTATGTTAGTTATGAGGCTTGAACTCGGCGTCTAGGTGCTTGAGCTTTTGCGCTCAATGCTAGTGTTCTACCACTTGAGCCACAGTTCTATGTCTGGTTTTTAGGTGGTTAATTGGAGATAAGAGTATCACAGGGGCTGGGAAGGTGGCTCAGTGGTAGAGCGCTTGCCTTGCATGCCAGAGGCCCTGGGTTTGATTCCTCAGCACCACATAAGAAAAAAAGCCGGAAGTGGCGCTGTGGCTCAAGTGGTAGAGTGTGGCTCAAGTGGTAGAGCGTTAGCCTTGAGCTGAAGAGCTGAGGGATAGTGCCCAGGCCCAGAGTTCAGGCCCCACACTCGACCAGACCAAAAAAAAAAAAAGAGTATCACAGACTTTCCTGCCTGGGCTGGCTTTGAACTTCAAAGTTCAAAGATCTCAGGCTTTTGAGTAGCTAGGATTACAGGCATGAGGCATCAGCACCTGCCTAATCAATGTACATTTTTGTTTTACTATTGAAGGGTTCTAATACTTGTAACAAAGGATTTCTCATGGGTTTTGATAACCTTCTTTTCCCCTTTGATTATTTATAAGAATATTTAAAAAGAAAATAGCCCCACTGGAGGAATCTACAATAATGAACATGTATTGGGTTGGGAATGTGGCTTAGTGGTCCTAGTATGCATGAAGCCCTGAGTTTGATTCTACAGCACCACATAAACAGAAAAAGCTGGAAGTGGTGCCATGGCACAAGTGGTAGAACACTAGCCTTGAGCAAAAGAAGCTCAGGGACAGTGCCTACCCAGGCCCTGAGTTCGAACCCCAGGACTGGAAAAAAAATGTGTGTGTTTTTTTTTAAAAAAAACGCTAGGTGCTTGTGTCTCATGCCTGTAATCCTAGCTACTCAGGAAGCTAAGAAAGTCCATGGTCAATCAAGTCCATGAGACTCTATCTCCAATGAACCACCAGAAAACTGGAAGTCGTGCTGTGGCTCAAAGTGGTAGAGCACTAGCCTTGAGCTGAAGACCTCAGGGACAGTACCCAGGTCCAGAATTCAAGCCCCACGATCGACCAAAAAATAAAATGGACATACATATTTGCTCCTAGCCTCAGAAACTAAAGAACAATGTGAAATTTATAACTGTAGCTTTATCACAACTTGTTTCTTCATAGGGGCATCAACTTCACTAAAAAAGCTACAATATCGTTCAGTTAAAGGAATTAGGTCATCTATCTCAGCTGCAGATGGCAAAGTGTTACAATCTAGAATGCATCTCTAGGATTTGTGAGTTAAACAGCCCACTCCACACAAAAAAATTCACAACCTGGACAACTGAGGGGATGAGTAAGGCATTGGGATTGTATGCCAGTTTTGCAGAAGGAGAAAACATTGAGGGAACCACTGCATGGTAATTCTCCTGTGCCTCTTTCTGGTATACAATTGAAACTGAAATAAATGGGAGAGCATCTGAAGAAGCTTTTGAACAAGCAAAACTGGATGATAGCCGCTTCCCCAGCTTTGGAGATTCCACATGAAATAAGCACTACTTTCTCAACTCTTTCAGATGTTATGACACTGGGAATGCCTAGATCCACTCATGGTGTAAAACCACACCATTCTTACTGAAAAGGACTAATTTCTTTCTTTGGATCAATTCAATTATTTACATATGCCACACACTGTGAATTATACTTAATTATTCATAAGACCAAGCATCTCTAGCTGGGTGCTGGTTGCTCATGCCTCTAATCCTAGCTACTCAGGAGGCTGAGATCTGAGGGTCGTGGTTCAAAGCCAGCCCTGGATAGGGAAGTCCCTGAGACTTTTGTCTCCAATAAACCACTCAGAAAACCGGAAGTGGCACTGTGGCCCAAGTGGTAGAGTGCTCACCTTGAGCTGAAGAGTTGAGGGACTGTCTCAGGCCCAGAGTTCAAGCCCCAGGACCACCAAAAAAAAAAAAAAAGACCAAGTATCTTTCACTGGATACACTAAAGACAAAAGATTCTCCTAACTTAAGTCAAACACTTCAGTCTTCTTTCTGAGTTCCTGGGATTTGACTTTGATCTCTTTGGTCCAGGCTAATCAACAATCTTGCTAGATCAGGGTTGTGTGTGTGTGTGTGTGTGTGTGTGTGTGTGTGTGTGTGTGTGTGTGTGCAGATCCTGTGGCCTGAATTCAGGGCTGAGCACTGCCCCTGAGCATTTCTTTTTTGCTCAAGATTAGTGCTCTACCACTTGAGACACAACTCCACTGCTAGAGTTTGAATTTTTGGTGTTTAATTGGATATAAGAGTCTCATGGAGCCGGTTACTGGTGGCTCACACGTGTAATCCTAGCTACTCAGGCGGCTGAGATCTGAGGATCACGGTTCAAAGCCAACCCTGGCAGGAAAGGTCATGAAATTCTTTTTTTTTTTTTTTTTTTTTGGATCCGGTCGTGGGGCCTGAACTCTGGGCCTGGGCCCTGTCCTTAGCTCTTCAGCTCAAGGCTAGCGCTCTACCACTTGAGCCACAGCGCCACTTCCGGCTTTTTTCTTTTTGCTTATGTGGTGCTGAGGCATCGAACCCAGGGCCTCAGGCATGCAAAGCAAGCGCTCTACCACTGGGCCACCTTCCCAGCCCCGGTCATGAAACTCTTATCTCCAACAAACAACCAGAAAACCAGAAGTGACACTGTGGCTCAAATGATAGAGACTAGCCTTGAGCTGAAGAGCTGAGGGATAATGCCCAGGCCCCATGACTGACTAAAAAAGAAAAAAGAGTCTCATGGATTCTTTTCCTGCCTTGGCTGATTTTGAACCATGAACCATGACCCTCTCTCAGATCTCAGGCTTCTGAGTTATTAGGATTATAAGTGTGAGCACTGATTCCCAGCTTCAGATATTTTCTTTTGGTAGAATACTCATGTGAACTGGTACAAGGCCTTGTACTTTCTATGCTTCCTAGGCACAAGGCTAGTTTAGTTGCCTCAGTGGACCATGTAGTGTCATAGTTATGCCCTAGTATGCCTTCAGCAGTGCCTGGCAGGTCAGCAGCATTAAGATGCGGGTGTACGCAGGACAGAGGCCCAGAGGACAAGGTGCAGGAACTTCAGAGAAACTCAGGGAACTTAGGACAGGGCCACTAGGGAGACACACACTGAACTCCAGTGTTTCAATGAGAGTTGTCTTGGGACTCCAGATGGTCTCTAGCCAGCCTCTCATGACATCTTGCTGCTGGGAAATCAAGTGGCATTGCTGATATACATATGATGGGTAAACAAAAAAACAGCAATAAAGAAAAAAACCTCTAAAAAAAAAAACAACATATGATGGGCATCTCAGCCATCCATTGAAATCTGGTCCTGTCAGTTGCTCAGAACTCCCCACCCCCTCCCTTGGAGCCCTCTCTAAGCAAAGTGGCCCAAACTGTGCCAACACACACATGATATGAGGTGGCAGAGAGCCACTCAAGATGGGCAAATCACCTTTATAAGATCTGAAATAAATGTATCATTCTAGCAGTACCCATAGTTCCTAAACCCTATTACTATTCTCATTAGCCTACTGCAATTCTACTACCATTACTATCCTACCATTACTATTACTATTACTACCATTACTGTCCTACTACCATTGTCTGCAAAGGTTCCCCCCTCCCATCAACATTAAATAGCCTGCTTTCTTTTCTTCATCCATTTAGTAGGCCAATGTAAATTTTTGTTTGCTCTACTAGGGAAGGAGTCTAATATTTGTGACAAAGGATTCCTTGAGAGAGAGAGTGTTAGTATTATGCTCACCTTTGGTCCTCAGCTCCACCCACACCTGAGCCCCTTCCCATTCCTGGAGTGCTGCCATACAGCTGGCCTCTCCCACTTTCTGCCCAGACCTACCTGAACTCCCATCTACCTCACTTTCTGTCCCCCAGACTCTCCTGCTACCTGGATGGTGATGGAGGCCATGTGCTCCCTCTTGGGGGAAATATGGCTCCTCTAATAAACCTTATAATAATCTTTCTCCTGTGCCTGCCTGCCTCTGTGTGGTCCCCTGGGATGGATGTGTGGGATCCTTCAGAGAGAGGGAGGGGGGAGAGAGTATGCTTTACTAGGTGTTCCTGTACAAAATACTGCTATGATGAGGTCTTATATACTGAATAAAATGTCCTTCTTTGGAGGTTTCTAATGCTATGTGACCTGTTGTGAAATATTGGGAGCCTGTGGCCTATTTATTCTTTGAAAGGGTATCTACTACTTAGTTTTCTTCTTTTTGATTTTTTTTTGTCAGTCATGAGGCTTGAACTCTGGGCCTGGGCCCTGTCCCTCAGCTCTTTAGCTCGAGGCTAGTGCTCTACCACTAAAGCCACAGCACCACTTCTGGTTTTCTGGTGGTTTATTGGAGATAAGAGTCTCAGACTATTACAATGTCGGTTGGGGGTGGGGAGGGGGGTATAATTGGGTGGGGGGAGGGGGGAGGCTGGGAAGGGAGGTGAAGGGTAAACAAAGGAGGAGGCTGCAATGCTTGGTAAGAAATGTATGCATTATCCTGCCCATGTAATTGTAGCCCCTCTGTACAGTATGTTCTCAAATAAAATAAAATAATATTAAAAAAAAAAAAAGAGTCTCAGACTTTCCTGCCTGGGCTGGCTTTGAACCACTATCCTCAGAGCTCAGCCTTCTGAGTAGCTAGGATTACAGGCATGAGCCACAGGCATCTGGCTTTCATTTTGATTTTTATAGGTCTAAGATCTGGACTCAAATTCAGTACCTGACACTTTTGCTCATTGGCTAGCACTTTACCAACTGAGCCATGCCTCCAACCCTCTTGTTTTTCATCTTAAATTAAAAATATTTAGCTGGGCACTGGTGGTTCATGCCTGTGATCCTAGCTACTCAGGAGGCTGAGAACTGAGGATCTCAGTTCAAAGCCAGCTCAGGCAGGAAAGTCCATGAGACTCTTATCTCCAACTAATCATCAAAACAAAAAAAGGCCACAAGTGGAGCTGTGATTCAAGTGGTAGAGAGGTAGCCTTGAGTTAAATAAAGCTAAGGGACAGAAAGAGACAAAGTCCAGGCCTTAAGTTCAAGCTCCAGGTCTGGCACCAAAACAAACAAACAAACCAAAAAACAACCCTCCCCCCACAACTTTTATCTTCTCAGTTTGTCTTATATAGAAGGCTCATACATAGAATTTTTGCTCAGATACCAGTGAGGTATTTGGAAGATACTACTTTTTCAAAGGGGAGATATTTAAATAACCCCCCCATTACAACATACACAGAATTTTTTGGATTTCTTAAAGTTTTTGAAAAAAATGTTTTATTTACACACACATTTTGCGGGTTTTGTGGAGTTATGGTTAATGAGATGGTTGAGTTAAGAATGCAGACAGATCAGGATATAGATATGTACTTGGGTGCCATCCATAGTAGTTTGGTAAACTACGTTCTCTAGGCCAAATCTGGTGATTCACTGCATGATTTTGGAAATAAAAATGTATTTGAGTACAGCCATGTTCAACTCCATATGGGGTCTATGGAAGGCTTTATGCCCTAAGAAGCCCCAAAATAATCTTTTCATAGAAAAAGTTTATTGAGCCCTTGGCTAGATGATACCATAAATGGAGGATATCACATTCTGAAATACCATAATGAAATCTCTTGTAAGTAATACACATGACAAAAAATAAATGACAGGTTTAATTTTTGAGACAAGCATATGTTACTGAGAAGATCAACAAGACAAGAATGATGCGAGCTCAGAAAGAGAAGGGGCTAGTGTCTCTGGAACATAGGTTGCAGTGACAGATGGGTAAGTGGGGCCTCTCTAAAGCATGGGATTAGGGGGTTCCAAAACCTGAGAAAGGACTCACTGCCTTAAGGACACAGACCTCTCTAGCAGTTTGAAGACTGAAGCATGATGCCCAAGCAGGTGAAGCTGTTGCTTGCATCTCTGGCTGGGGACAAAGTGGGCAGAGGACACTTGGCAACAGGTCTTAACTACCAACAGATGCACATGCACAGATTGGGATCAGGCTGGAAATGGATCCCTCTCAGCCTTCCCCTGATAGATATTTGTAGATGAGGCAACAGTATGGGACTGGGCTCCTAGGGGATAATCAACATGACTTCTGGCATGTTGATGATTGCTGGTGCTGGGAGCTGGAAGGAAGCAGGGCAATGAAAGAAGGGACTGGAGTGCCTTGGAAAATGGAGAGAGGACATGGGTCCCAGGGAGACTACAAACTGAAGTCGTTAATGAGGACTCAGCAAGGCCTTTAAGCCTCTGAGACCCCTAGTACTAGAGGTGATTCAGTGGCCCTGGCAGGTCCAAAGGGTGTCATAGCTAGGCCCTCACAACTCTCTGCATTTCACCCCCAGCAGTGTTGGAAGCGTCAGTTACCTCTAGGTAAGGGGCACATGTAGGATAGGGGGCTGAGAACAGCAATGTTCTAGTATAGTAAACTAATGTACTTTTTTTTTTTTACTTGTGAAGGAGTCTAAGACTTGTGCCCCAGGATTCTTCATGGGATTTGATGCCCCTCTATTTCTTGAGTCATATATAGGATTTTTTTTTACAAAACATGTGTGAGAATTACTTCATATAATACAATAATGACCATCAAGAAACAGAGAAACTGAATGCTGGCAGGAATGTCAAATGGGAAAGCCACTTTTTAAAAAATATCTACCCTAACATGTTTATTCAGGTGACACAGTGCTAACATAGTTTATAAACATCCAAATATTTTAAAATAGAGTATAACAAAATTGGAAAGGATTTACCAACCATTGTTCAACTATGCAAAGTATGTGTTTTGCAAAGAGGAATCAATTACTTTGGCATGTTTTATTCATATCTCTATATACATCCAGAGCTATTCCTACTGCTGAATTGATGCTATTACCTAATAGATATACATTTCTTTTTTTGGTCTATAACATTTATGAGTTCTATGAGCTTTGCAATACAGTTATTTCTTCCACATTGGGTGATATGTACATTTCTTTTGTTTTGCATAGCATCAGCTGTTCCCTCTTTCCCATTTGTTCCCTCCCTCCCATCGCTGCCATTGAGTTGCTTAGTTCATTTTGATCAATGTCCAGTGCAGCTGATGGGTCCCGCTGATGTATGTTTTCCCCTGATTCCCTCTAGTTCTGTGTCATCCACCTGTTTTCCCTCCAGTGAGCACATATATACCATATATGTGATCAGCAGCATGGGTAGTGATTCGACCAGATGAGTGGAAGTCCTTTGTTTCTTAAGTCCTGTTAATTTTGCTGTATCACCTTACATTTTGGATTTAACATCCATTTATCAGGGAGACCATGTGCTGTTTGTCTCTTTGTTCTTGGCTTACCTCGCTCAACATTTCTTCTAGCTCCATCCATTTCCCTGCAAATGCCATTATTTTGTCCTTTCTAATGGCTGCATAATATTCCATTGTGTATAGATACCACAATTTTTGGATCCATTCATCTGTGGTGGGACATCTGGGTTGTTTCCATACCCTGGCTATTGTGAACAGTGCTGCAATAAACATGGAGGTGCATGTGTCCTTGTATACTGGTTCCTATTGTTCAGGATAGATGCCTAGAAGTGGTATGACTGGGTCATAAGGGAAGTCAATATTTAGCTTTCTGAGGACCCTCCAGACTGGGAAAACCACTTTTTTGGCTCTTTTTTTTTTACATTTTTAATTATTATATCTTTAAGTAGTTGTACAAAGAAATTCCCATTCTACAAAACAGTATATGAGTACAAGGTGTCTGACAACTTTGTCACCCATCCCTCCTAACCCATCCATTCTCTCACACTTTTTTTTAATTGAGGTTAGGTGATTACATAAATTTCACAGTATTGTGGAATAGTGATACTTAGTTAAAGTCACAAACACATTTTAACCTTCACAAGGCACATTGTCATTATAAAGCATGGTGTATACAGTTCGTGAATTCTATGAGCTTTGACAATACAAATTATTTCTTCCATATCAGGTGATGTTTACATTTCTTTCCTTTTGCTTAGTGTAAGCTATTCCCTCTTTCCCTCTCATTCTTCCCTTCCCATCGCTGTCTTTGGGTTGCTTAGTTCATGTTCATCTATGTCCGGTGCAGCTGATGGGCCCCTTTGTTGTATGTTGTTCCATTTCCCACTTATTCTGTTCCTCCTCCTGGCTCATATACAGGACATTTTTTGAATATTTTTATTTTCTTTTTTTCTAGAAAGGAGCAAATGATGCTATCCATTTAATATTTTGTGAAATATCTGTGCCTATGTGCCTATGAGGGGTTACATTTATATGTCAGGTAATGAATACATTTTTTTTGTTTATTTGTTTTTTGCCAGTCCTAGGGCTTGAACTCAGGGACTGGGCACTGTCCCTGAGCTTCTTTTGCTCAAGGCTAGCACTCTACCACTAGAGCCACAGCACTACTTGCAGCTTTTTCTGTGTGCATGGTACTGAGGAATCGAACCCAGGGCTTCATGCATGCTAGGCAAGTACTCTACCACTAAGCCACATTCCCAGCCCCATGAATACATTTCTTCTTTTTGAACAGTGTTGCTTGACCTCCTTTTATCCCTCTTTTTCCTTCCTGACCCCCTCCTTCCACAAGTTGTATAGTTCATTTGCAACATAGTGTCTAGTGAGTAGCAGAAACTGCTGTCTTTGTTCACCTTTTGTCCTTCACTTTCTGTGTTCCCCTCTACCAGCTCAAGACAGCTAAACTTACATAAAAGACAAAAAGTACAGAAATCAAAAACAGTGACAAAAAGGAGAAAATGAAAACAAAAAGCAAAATAACAAAAATCCTCTAGTTTCCATTTCTTGGCGGTTATTTCGATAAACATTATTTTATATGATCATATGCACACAGTTATTGAGCTTTTGCGATCCTCTCATAACAATATCTTCCTTTGGTCTCACTGATAAATTATACAGGACTCTAGATGCTTTAATTTTCTTTAGGCTTAGTGGTAGAGTGCTTGCTTAGCATGCATGAAGCCCTGGGTTCGATTCCTCAGTACCACATACACAGAAAAAGCTGCAAGTGGTGATGTGGCTCAAGTGGGAGAGTGCTAGTATTGAGCAAAAGCAGCTCAAAGCAGCTCATGGACAGTGCCCAGGCTCTGAGTTCAAGCTCCAGGATCAGCAAAAAAACCAAGCAAACAACTTAAAAAAAATCATCATAAAGGTGATGTGCAGAGGGGTTACATTTATATAAGTCAAACATGAGTATATTTCTTTTTGGACAATGTCACCCATTCCTTCACTTTCTCCCTATTTTTCCCTCCCATCCTTACCCACAAGTTGTATAGCTCATTTTCAACATAGTGTCTAGTGAGAACCACTACTGTGTTTGTTCATTCTTTGTCTCTCATTTTTTGTTGTTGTTGTCAGTCGTGGGTCTTTAACTCTGGGCTTGGGTACTGTCCCTGAGCTGTTTAGCTCAAGGCAAGTGTTCTAACATTTGAACCACAGCGCCACTTCCGGTTTTCTGGAGGTTCATTAGAGATAAGAGTCTCATGGACTTTCCTGCCTGGGCTGGCTTTGAACCATGATCCTCAGCCTTCTGAGTAGCTAGGATGACAGGCATGAGCCACCAGTGCCCGGCTAGTCTCTCCATTTTTGTGCCCCCCTTTACCCTCCCAAAGTCAGGTAAATGAACAAACAAGACAAAACAATAGAAAAAATCTTGTTTCCATTTCTTGGAGTTCATTTTGATAAATATTACTTTATGTGATCAGATTCACATGGGTATTTGTCCTTTATATTTTTCTCCTAACAATGTTCTTTGGTTTCACTGGATGCTGTCCCTGAGCTCTTCAGCTCAAGGCAAGCACTGTACCACTTGAGCCACAGCACTACTTCCGATTTTCCTGGCCGGGCTGGCTTTGAACCATGATCCTCAGATCTCAGCCTCCTGACTAGCTAGGATTACAGGCATGAGCCACCAGCACCCAGCTTTTCTCAACTTTAATCAGCCTCTATTTCCTTTGTTTGTACTTGTCTTTGAGGCTGGAACTCAGCGCTTAGGCGCTGTCCCTGAGGTTTTTTTTTTTTTTTTTTTTTGTCGGTTGTGGGGCTTGAACTCTGGGCCTGGGCACTGTCCTTCAGCTCTTCAGCTCAAGGCTAGCGCTCTACCACTTGAGCTACAGCGCCACTTCCGGTTTTCTGGTGGTTTATTGGAGATAGGAGTCTCACAGTCTTTCCTGCCCGGGCTGGCTTTGAACCGTGATCCTCAGATCTCAGCCTCCTGAGTAGCTAGGATTACAGGCGTGAGCCACCAGCGCCCGGCTGTCCCTGAGTTTTTGTGCTCAGGTCTAGCACTCTACTTGAGCCACAGCTCCACTTTTGGTCTTTTGGTGGTTAATTGGAGATAAGAGTCTCATGGACTTTCCTTCTTGGGCTGGCTTCAAACTGTGATGCTCAGATCACAGTCTCCAAAGCAGCTAGGATTACAGGTGTGAGCCATTAAGCTGGTCTATGAGTCCATTTTCTGAGCAGTCTCTAGGCTCTGTGTTTGTCTTCTTCAATTCATTCTCAGCAACATTCTTCCTGGATCAGTTTTGTGAACCCTTATCTCCCACATACTTGATAGAAAATCAATTTTTTCAACAGACACTGAGCAAGGCTTGTAAGCCTGCACAAAAGATCCTATTAACAGCCCCAAAGACCAATGGAATAGACTAGAAGACTCAGAAATCAACCTATAGCTATATAATATTTGACAAAGGAACCAAAAATACATGTTGGTTTTATTTTTTTTTTTTTGGTCCGGTCGTGGGGCCTGAACTCTGGGCCTGAGCGCTGTCCCTCAGCTCTTCAGCTCAAGGCTAGCACTCTACCACTTGAGCCACAGCGCCACTTCCGGCTTTTTTCTTTTTGCTTATGTGGTGCTGAAGAATCGAACCCAGGGCCTCAGGCATGCAAGGCAAGTGCTCTACCACTGAGCTACCTTCCCAGCCCCCAAAAATACATGTTGGAAGAAAAGCAGCCTTTTCAATAAATTGGGAAAACTGGATATCCATGTACAGAAGACTTATCACTTTGTATTAATATCAACTCAAAATGGATCAAATACTTCAACATAAGACCTGAAACCTTAAAACTACTATAGGAAAGAATAAGAGAAATATTAGAACTTATTGTTATAGGCAAGAACTTTTTTTAAAAGTAAAGTTCCAGGGGTTCAGCAAATCGGAGACTTGACCTGTCATTTGTAACAACATGATTGAACCTGGGAAATACTAATTATTAGTCATAAAGCACAGACTTATTTTCAAATATTTCCAATAGGGCTAATCTAATGCTATTTTTAAAAAGGGCATCTACTACTTATTTTGCTTCTTAAACTTAAAACATTTACCTTTGTCATTTATCTTCTGTGGAAGGTTTGGAAATACAGTAAATTTTTTGTGCAGGTAACAGAGAAATTTGGTAGAATTTTTTTTTATTGTGAAAATACTGTACAGAGGGGTTACAATTACATGGGCAAGGTGGTAGAATTTTTTTCACTTAATGGGACATTTAAACAAAAGTATAACATATAAAGAATTTTCAGTGTTTCCTAAAGTTTATGAGCAAGGTTTCAGTTTCACCTAAGCGTGTGTGTGTGTGTGTGTGTGGTGTGTGTGTGTGTGTGTGTGTGTGTGTGTGTGTGTGTGTGTGTGTGTGTGTGTGTGTGTGTGTGTGTGTGTGTGTGTGTGTGTGTGTGTGTGTGTGTGTGTGTGTGTGAGTTAAGAACAAAAGAAAGAGATTGAGACTTAGATATGCACTTAGGAGCCATCCACAATAGTTTGGTAAATTGCCACCTTCAGGCCAAATCCAGATGTATATGCTAAAAATCTGTTTGCATGGATAAGAATAGAACAATAAAACCTATTGGAGTTGTTTTGGTAGGGAAAAAAATGGTGAGAGAGGGTGTTTTGTGTATGCTTGAATTTAGGGTCTTGGTGCTGTTCCTGAGCTTTATTGCTAAAGGTTACAGCTCTGTCTCTGGCTTTTTCCCTTCAATTTGTGGCTTTGTGTTCCTTATTTGGATGTGAGTCTCAAGGACTTTCCTGCTAGGGCTGGCTTTACACTTCAATTCTCAGATGTTAGCCTCTTAGGATCAAAAAGGGTATTTTAATTGGGATACTTTGTATGCCTGCATCACTACCCTTGCACAAGTATTGTATGCCAATACAAAATATTTTTAATGGATATCATCCAGAAAAAAAGATGCATAGAAGAGAAGGCAGAGAGCCGGGCGCTGGTGGATCACACCTGTAATCCTAGCTACTCAGGAGGCTGAGATCTGAGGATCGCAGTTCAAAGCCAGCCCGGGCAGGAGAGACTGTGAGACTCTTCAATAAATCACCAGAAAACCGGAAGTGGCGCTGTAGCTCAAGTGGTAGAGCGCTCGCCTTGAGCTGAAGAGCTGAGGGACAGCGCCCAGGCCCAGAGTTCAAGCCCCACGACCAACAAAAAAAAAAAAAAAAAAAAAAAGAAGAGAAGGCAGAGAAACTACAAACAAGAAAATGAAAGGTACTAGAGAAGTGTTCAGAGGGTGGAAAGAGTAACCCACAGAGAAATCAAAGTCAATATGGGCAGTGTTCATGACTCTACTCCAGTCAAACATATCCCTGTGTTTAAACCACAGTTTCAAAACTAAGGAAGAAGCTGAGTGCTCCTACATGTAATCCTAGCTACTAGGCAGAATGAAATCTGAAGATCATGATTCAAAGCCAGCCCAGGCTGGAAAGTCTATGAAATGCTTACCTCCCTTTATCCAGCAAAAAGCAAAGTGTGGGGCTGTGGCACAACTGACAGAGTGCCAAGTCTTGAGTGAAAAGGCTAAGGGGCAGTGCCCAGGCCCTGAGTTCAATCCCCCATACAGGCACAAAGAAAGGGAAGATAGTAGAGTATACATATTAACTAGAGGGAGGCAAATTTCCTTTATTTGCTTCTGCTTCTGTAATAAATTGTCACACATTCCGTGACTTAAAATTTAAAATGTGGCTGTAGTCTCCCCTTCTATAAGTGCAAAAATTAATGTCAACACTTTCCTGTCTTCAAAAGATTTCATGGAGTTAAATAACTGAAATAGTTCCACATTCTGAATAAATCATGTTTAGATACACATGACTTCCCAACATCTTCCAGATAATTCTTCAGAGTAAGGGTTCCAACTTCCTGGCCTCTAACTACAGTGTGACCACCTTCTAAAAGTCCCTTCCTCTAGTTCCCAGAACAGGTTCCTCCCTTCCTTCCATTTTGAGCCCTCACCAGCAGCTTGTTTGCTTGCCTTCCTTCCTTCGTTCCTCTCCTTACTTTTCATTCATTCATTCAAGTGGGTCCTGAGGCTTAAACTTGGCCTGGGTTCTAGTCTCTGAGCTTCTGTGTTCTACCACTTGAGTCACAACTCCACTTCCTGCTTTTTTGGTGGTTAGTTGGAGATGAGTCTCATGAACTTTTTGCCTGTTGGCTTTGAACCATGAAAATCAGATCTCAACTTCTGGAGTAGCTAGGATTACAGGCATGAGTCACCAGCAACCAGCTACCAGCAGCATCTTTAAAGTTCATAGTCCTATCAACAATCTCTTCAAGGCAGCTTAGGGTTTTTCTACTATGCTTCTCAAAATTCTTCCAACCTTCACTCATAGCCCAATTCCAAGGCCAATTTCTGCATCCTAGGTTTTTGTTAGTCAAGCAATATATGTCTAGGACCAAGGTCCATAAGAAATACCACATAGTGCCTTAAGACAACATTCACATTTATTTACTGCAGTCCTGAGTGTCAGGAGTTTGGATCTCAAAGGGCTCAAATCTCTCACAGAACTGAAATCAATGTCAATCTCATTTAAGGGTCAGGCCCCTATAGAAGTTGGGATTGTTGACAGAGTTCAAGTCCTTGTAACCAAGGAATGAAATCTGTTTCTTACTGCCTGCTAGGGAACAATGTCAGCACAAGGGCCAGCCTTAGGCTCTAGACATCACACAACCCCTACTTCTCTACAAGGTTGTTTGCTTCCACAAGCAAACTGTGGGTTGCCTCACTTAAGGACCCATCAAATTAGGCAATAACCATCCTGAACAATCTCCTTTTTGTTTAACTAAAGTGAAAGATCAGTATTGTAATCAGAGGAATGAAATGCTTTCCTCACCCAGAATGGGCATAAATTACATGGGACATACATGCTAGAGTTGGAATACTGGGGCCATCTTAGGAATTCTTCATATCAGGGCACTATTCTGCCTACTCCTTCCCCATTTTTAAATTGTTATTATAAAAGTGATGTAGAGGGGTTACTTAAGTCAGGTAATGAATATATCTTTTTGGACAATGTCACTCCTCCTCTATTTTTTTTTTTTTTTGGGTCCGGTCGTGGAGCCTGAACTCTGGGCCTGGGCGCTGTCCCTCAGCTCTTCAGCTGAAGGCTAGCACTCTACCACTTCAGCCACAGCGCCACTTCCAGCTTTTTTCTTATGTGGTGCTGAGGAATCGAACCCAGGGCCTTGAGCATGCAAGGCAAGTGCTCTACCACAGAGCCACCTTCCCAGCCCCTCCTCCTCTATTTTTTAAGTCAGGTACACATGAAGATAATCATAAGAACTGAAATCAATTTATTTATAAAATTCTTTATTTAACCAGCAGTGAGAACCAAGAAACAAGAAACGAAATATGCTACTAATAAGCCAGTGGAGTCTGGGGAAATAACCACAGCAGCTCCTGATTATCAGGTCAGAAAGATGTGGATTCAGCTGAGTTACATGCTCTGGAATACTGTTTCCCATGTAGCAATACCACTGATATTTTTATTGGCTTTTTTCTCCTCCTTCATCAGTTTTCTCTTTTTCTCCTTCACTATCAGTAGCTCCATTCTTAACTTTCTCTCCATTGCCAGCTTCCTTCTCTTTCTCTTCACTACCAGCTTCCTTTTCTCCTTTCCCTCCACTGCCAGATTCCTTCTCTCCCTTGTCTCTATTGCCAGCTCCCTTCTCTCCTTTGTTTTGAACAGTATAAACTGCTGTGTTATAGCCTTCCCGGTTCCGAGCAATTTCAATGGCAAAAAATTGTATCCTGGGTGCTGGAAGGTAAAAAGAATTGATTATTGTCCTAGTTTCAAGTAATTCTCTAAATCTACTAGAAATCTACAGACCAATCTTAACTAAGATGCGCCAGAGATCTAATTCACATTACTAAAACTAAAAATACCTATCATACAGTCATTCAAGAAATTGCAACAATATCTTTATAAAGATAGAACAAATAACAAGATCTCCAACCTAACTACACACATTATTGATTGATCAGTAATATCAGATTCCTACTCACATTGTATACAAACAATTCCAGAGACAAGAAACTCACCAAAGATGGTGTTTTCCTCGGTGTAGCCCTTGGAACAATCCAGTCGCAGAAGAGTACCATAGTTGAAGTCTTCTACAAGGCCTTCAAACTTCAAACAGAATGGCCTCCACTTCTACAAAGGCAAAAAATGATGCTTTACTAGCAAAACCTAAGAGAATCGTGTACTCAAAGGCCAGGGCAGGGGCTTCAAGTCTCTCATTAATGCAAATAACTGTAGAAGGTATTGAGATTGAAGTCATTGCTAGTACTAGTAAATTATGTTTTAAATCAGTACTACAAAAATTCCTGATTCTGGGCTGGGATGTAGCTCAGTGGCAAAGCACTTGCCTAGCAAGTGCAGCGTCCTGGGTTCGATCCCCAGTACCAAAAAAGAAAAAAGACAAAAAAAAATTCCTGATTCCTTATTTATTTTCTGTCAAACAAAAATTCTTTTTGGATCAGTATGGGAGTTTGAACTCAGCCTGAATGCTTGTCCTTTACCTTTTTCACTCAAGGCTGATGCTATAGCAATTGAGGGACAGTTCTACTTCTGGCTTTTTGGTAGTTAACTGGTAATAAAAGTCTCATAGTCTTTTCAGCTCATGCTGGCTTTGAACTGTGATCCTCAGATTTCAGCCTCACAAGTAGCTCGGATTACATGCCTCAGCCACTCACTAGTGCTCAGCTGCTTTACTTTTTTTTTTCCAACAAGTTTAAAGACATAATAGAATTATTGGCCAGATGCCAGGTAATAAATATTTACGAGAGAATTCTTACCTCTTTAGCGGTTTCTGATTTAAGTTCTTCTGGGTCCAAAATATCTATCTTGAGTTTCTCAAAACTTTTCCGGAACTCAGAGTAGATCTGATCATCTACTTTGGTGAGTTTCAGGAACTGTGGGTCAACTGACGAAATCAGCTGCCACAGTAAAACAATATCCAGATATTAGTCTCCAATTTACTACATTTTATACTACCTCCCTCCCTCCCCGCACCATACCCCCCCACACAGAGAAAACATTTAATGGTTATAAAGTCAAAAGATTTTATAGGGAACATTAACTGTTAAATAAAATCTCCATTAAATTTTTATTTTATTTATTTATTTATTTATTTATTTATTTTTTGGGTCCAGTCGTGGGGCCTGAACTCTGGGCCTGGGCGCTGTCCCTCAGCTCTTCAGCTCAAGGCTAGCACTCTACCACTTGAGTCACAGCGCCACTTCCGGCTTTTTTTTCTTTCTGCTTATGTGGTGCTGAGTAATTGAACCCAGGGCCTCAGGCATACAAGGCAAGTGCTCTACCACTGAGCCACCTTCCCAGCCCTTATTTATTTATTTTTAATTGTGAAAACTGGGTTACAATTACATGGGCAAGTTAATGAGTACATTTCTTTTTCTTTTTTTTTTTTTTTTTGGTCCGGTCGTGGGGCCTGAACTTTGGTCCTGGGCACTGTCCCTCAGCTCTTCAGCTCAAGGCTAGCGCTCTACCACTTGAGCCACACTGCCACTTCCAGCTTTTTTTCTTTTTGCTTATGTGGTGCTGAAGAATTGAACCCAGGGCTTCGAGCATACAAGGCAAGCGCTCTACCACTGAGCCACCTTCCCAGCCCCAATGAGTACATTTCTTATCAAGCATTGTTGCCTCCTCCTTTGTTTCCCCTTTCCATCCCTTTCCATCTCCCCTCCCTAACCCCACCCCCAAATCACCATTAAGTTTTAAGAAGCCATACCAATTGGTCAATTGCACCATATGGCCCTAGTATTACTTGGTTATTACTCTCTGTGGATTGCACACTTAAGAGACATTTATTGTGAGCTGGGAAGGTGGCTCAGTGGTAGAGTGCTTGCCTAGCATGTCTGAGGCCCTGGGTTCGATTCCTCAGCACCACATAAGTAAAAAGAAAAAAGCCAGAAATGGCACTGTGGCTCAAGTGGTAGAGTGCTAGCCTTGAGCTGAAGAGCTCAGGGACAGCACCCAGGCCCAGAATTCAGACCCTAAGACCAACAAAAAACAACAAACAAAACAAAACAAAACATTTATTAAGTGGTTCATGATGTATGGATCAGGCACCATTTTGCCAGGTAGTTACAACACTTGGCAAAGAAGCAGAACCTCTTACTGTCAAAACAAATTCACTTCTGTCTCTGTTCTCTACAGATAAGATTTTATAGTGCTCATAACAGTCTCTAAAACATAGCTGTTTAACTTGCTGAAATAGTTGATTAGCAGAGAACCATACACTATAATTACATGTTTAATTCTGCTTAATGATGAAAGCAGAGGACTTACCTTGTAATAGACTTCAGCGTGTTGCATTGCTCTCATGGCCCAGGCCATCTCAATATCTGGCTGCAAAGGGTTAAAGAATGCTAGGTCAGAAATATCCCAATCCTGTTATTGGACAACAAATCAAGGATCTTGGTGGAGGTCTACTTAATGCTTAAGAGAGCTACTAAAAATGATAATGTCAGGCACTGTTGGTTCACTCCTGTAATCCTAGCTACCCAGGAGGCTGAGATTGGAGGATGGAGGTTAGAAGCCAGTCCAGGCAGCAAAGTAATCAGCAAAGGCTGGAAGTGAAGGCACAGCTCAAGGTAGTTGCTAGCTCCACTTCTTCAGGTCTCCCATGTATAGTAGTGTGTTGGGGTGCCAGATAGCCTACCCATGAGATTGGAGCAGTTAATTCTAGTTAATTCTTCATTCCTTGGTGATCAGCAGAAAAGCCTGAGGGCCAGCCTTGAGCAAAAAGAACTAAGGAAGAATGCTTTGGCCCTCAGTTCAAACCCAACACAAGAGTGCATAAGAGTGCTTGTGTACTTACGTGTATACATACATGTATGTATACATACACACACACACACACACAAATAGGCTAATGGGTTTGGATAATGCAATTCTTCTGTTCTATGACAAAAGAAGCCACCTACCCAAAATAGTAAAATCAGTAAAGGTATGTGCTGGAGGTTCATGTCAGTAATCCTAGCTACTCAGAGGTTGAGATTTGAAGATTACAGTTTGAAGCATCTGGGCAGGAAAATCTGTGAAACTCCTTGCCAATTAACCACCCCAAGATTTGAAGTGGAATTGTGGCTCCAAGTGGTAGAGTGCTAGCCTTGAGAAAAAAAGCTTAGGGACAGCGCTCAGACCTTAGTTCAAGCCCTACGACTGGCCAAAAGAACAATCACCACCACCAGAACCAGTGGGCCAGGCACTGGTGGCTCATTCCTGTAATCCTAGGTACTCAGGAGGCTGAGATCTGAGAATCACAGTTTGAAGCCAGCCTGGGCAGTAAAGTCCATGAGACTCTTGCCTCCAACAAACTACTCAGGAAAAGCCAGAATTGATGCTATGGCTCAAGTGGTAGAGTGCTAGCCTTGCGCAAAAGAAGCAAGGACAGAACTTAGGCCCTGAGTTCAAGGTCCAGGACTGGCAAAAAAAAGGTAGAAGTGGGGTGCTGGCTCAAGAAGTAGAGTGCCAGCCTTGAGCAGGAAAGCCAAAGGAGGGCTAGAGATTTTGAGTTCAAGCCCCACTATTCCCTGGCTATCTTTCCCAGCAGCTAGTGAAAAATGTAAAGGATTACATGAACCAGTGGATAAATCAGCTTTTCAGAAACGAATCAAACTACTGTAAAGGTTAATCCGTACCATCAAACAGGTCAAATTATGTCTTACCAAGCTTCGGGAAGTGTTCCACCTGAAAGACTCCTTCCAGCCAACTGATATAAAAGCAAAAAGCCAGTTGCATCCAGTAGCATTTGTATGTCTCAGAGACCACGAGATTTTCCTACCTGCCAATCACTGAGGACTCAGTTCAAGCTCCACCTCCTTTATGAAGCCTTCGGTCACCCTCCTTAGAAGTCTTTCCCAGGGCTAAATTCTTTAGATCCTATGGCCTGACCCACTCATCCAGTATACTTTACATACTTACTTGGCTGCTATTACTTTCTAATCGTATTTTTGTTCTTCAAAATGACATCATGAATTCCGCCTCACCCCCCACAATGATAGAACACTAGCAATACAATGTAACTTTGTAGCACAATGAAATCCCTTGGGGGAATCTTTCAAAAACACGGGTTCTTGGCTCTTACCCTGCAGACATTCTGATTAGAATTTAGACAAAGGGAGGTTGAAAAAAACATGCAAAGTTAGGAAACCATTTTTTACATGGTATTAGTCTGGCGTTTGTGAACCAAGATTGGAATGAACTGAAAGAAGGTGCGACTGTTAAAGGGCATGGAGAGGATTTGCAGAAGATACCAAAAAGGGGTTCATAAATTTAAGGTGGTGGGCTTTGCAGAAATCCGGGTTAGAAGGGTGGGAGCTGTGGACGACTCATACTCACATCATTGCCATAAGACTCTGCAGGGAGAGAAAGAGCATGTGCTACAGACACCAGCTCCCCCGAAACCTGAGGGGGGAAATCAAGGGAGAAAGGGGACAGTTTAATTTTCGACATGGCTCAACTCATCTCGATTAGTGTTCTCGCTTAGTCACAGGGCAGCATCTTACCGGTTCATTCAGCTTAGTGACAGCCTCCATGTTGCAGCGTGGAAGGCGTGCCTTCCCCTAACGGAAGTGATTTTTTTTGTTGTTGTTGTTGCTGCGGACGTCTAGCTCGGTTGTTGGGAAACGCAAAGGTGCCAGAGTACCGGCATGCTCGTCGCTCTGCGTTTGCGCACATCCTTCTGACGCCGGAGGTAGTTGCTGTCTCCGCCTCCTCTGGCTCGCGCAGGCGTAGTAGGGTGTGGCGCTGGCTGGCCTACTTGTGAGATCCGAGGTACTGAACTGAACGGTTTATTCGCTGGTGATCAGAAGAAAAGCCTGAGGTAAAAGAACGCTGCTTTTATGCCCCCGGTGCTCAGTGTGCCCATCAAAAATTCCTGCATGCGCGCACACACCCACAGTCAGGATAAACGGAGAGGAAATCACAGCCCCGTTTGCTGCTGTGGGAGGTTGGAACGCTGGGACGAAGCATTTGATCCTCGTTTTGAAAGAACTAGATAAAGGGAGGGAACAGATTACAAAGTCTTTGGGAGCATAAATGCGCGGGTGAGGGGTGAGGGTAGGGAGGGGAAACATATCTGAGCTGAGCATGGAGGACATTTAGCTCTACAGGTAAGGAAAAGCACACCAAGTGGAGTATAGTTTGTAGCAAGGGTGCAGTCAAGACCTGTTTGGTGAACATTAAATAGTTGAGAATTTAAGAAGGCCCTAGGTAGCCCACCTTCATAAGCATGCTTAATTTTTTAATTAAAAAATTTTTTTTTTGATTTGTGCAGGTCCTGGGGCTTGAACTTAGGGCCTGGGCACTGTCCCTGACCTCTTCAGCTCAAGGTGAGCACTCTACCACTTGAGCCACAGCACCACTTCTGCTTTTCTGGTGGTTAATTAGAGATAAGCATCTCATGGACTTGCCTGCTTGGGCTGGCTTTTACCTCAATCCTTAGATCTCAGCCTCCTCAGTAGCTAGGATTACAGGTGTGAGCCACTGGCACCCAACTTTAAACTAGTGTGTGTGTGTGTGTGTGTGTGTGTGCGCGCGCGCGCGTGCTGCTACTGGGTCTTGATCGAAGGGGCTCCATACATTGGTAGTTGGCACTGTATCACTTGAGCTACAACTTTAGTCCAGCATTTTGGTGAATTGGAGTAAACACATGGCCTTTTCTGACTTCAAACTCAATCCTCCAATCTCAGCTTCCCGAGTAGCTAGGATTACAGGTGTGAGCCTTTGGCACCAAGCATATCTTTTTTTTGGTCGGTTGTGAGGCATGATCTCAGGGCCTGGGCACTGCTCCTGGGCTCTTTTCCTCAAGGCTAGCGTTCTGCCACTTTGAGCCACAGCCCCAGTTCCCATTTGTTGTTGTTTTTTTTTCTCATGGGAACTTTTCAGCCTGGGCTGGCTTTGAACCAAGATCCTCATATCTCAAGCCTCTTTTTTCTCATGGGAACTTTTCAGCCTGGGCTGGCTTTGAACCAAGATCCTCATATCTCAGCCTCTTGACTGGCTAGGATTACAGGCGTGAGCCACCAGCTCCTGGCTAGTCCCGCATATCTTAACCATTTTTGTGTATATCTGTGTGTGTGTTGGACCTTGGGCTTGAACTCAGGGCCTAGGCACTGTCTCTGAGCTTCTTTTGCTCAAGGCTAACAGTCTACCATTTGAGTCACAGCTCTACATCTGGTTTTTTTGGTAGTTTATTGAGATGAGAGTCCCACACATTTTCCTGTCTGGGTTGGCTTTGAATGGCAATCCTCAGATCTCAGCCTCCTGCGTAGGTAGAATTAAAGGTGTGAGCCATCATGCCTGACATATCTCAACCATTTAAAAGTAGTATCATATAATTCATGTGGTTGTGTTTCATATTTCAAAGCTAAAACCCCAGAATTATTAAAGTAGCAACTCATTTTCCTCCCTCCCAAACACTTAGCAACCATCATTTTATTGTTTTATCAATTTTTATGTTAGATACTGCATATAAGTGGTTTTAAATCTTTTTGTTATTAGTTTATTTCTCTTAGGATATATCCCTGAGAGGATTTTTTTTCTGTGCCAGACTTGGGGCTTGGACCCAGGCACTGTCCTCAAGTTTCTTTGCTTAAGGCTAGCATCCTACCACTTGACCTAGAGCTCCACTTTTGGCTTTTTGGTGGTCAGTTGGAGATAAGAGTCTCATGAACTTTCCTGCATGGGCTGGCTCTGAACTACAGTACTGAGATCTCAGCTTTCTGAGTAGCTAGGACTTTAGGCATGAGCCACCAGTGCCCAGCAGCAGGATTTTCTTCTCCATAAAGTAATATTCTAGCTGGGTGTTGGTGGCTCATGCATGTAATCCTATCTACTTAGGACGGTGAGATCTGAGGATGGCTGTTCAAAGCCAGCCTGGGAAGGAAAATCTATGAGACTCTTAACTCTAATTAACCACTAGAAAACCAGAGGTAAAACTGTGGCACAAGTGGTAGAGCACTAGTCTTGAGCAAAGGAGCTCAGGGACAGCACCCAGGCTGTCCCTCCCTTCCTTCCCTGCAATAAAAATAGTATTTTTATTGTATATAAATACTACAACTTTTTTGATCTATCTATCCATTCATAAACACCTGGTTGCTCTCACCTCTTGGTGGTCATGAATATGGTATTATGAACATGGATATGTAAATGCCACATAAGATCCCACTTTCCCTGGGCACTCACCCCTGTAATCCTAACTACTTAGGAGGCAGATCTGAGGATTCCAGTTTGAAGCCAGCCTAGGCAGATAAATGTGAAGGACTCATCCAATTAACCGGTGAAAAGCTGGAAGTAGAGGTAATGGCTCAAGTGGAGTGCCAGCCAGCTAAGAACATGAGGCCCTGAGTTCAAGCCCAAGTATCAGCACACACACTGACCTTTCAGTTAGATATATACCCGTAAGTGTGATTGCTGGATTATATGTTTAATCATATAGTTAACTAATCATTTTTAATTTTTTTTTATTGGTTGTGAGCATTATGCCCACCATTGGTCCTCAGCTCTACCCAGACCTGACCCCTCCCTGCCCTGGAGTTCCCACCATACAGCCAGCCCCTCCCTTTCTCCGCCCAGACCCACCTGAACTCCCATCTACCTTACTTCCTAACCCCCAGACCCTGCTGCTACCTAGATAGTGGAGGCTGCCATGTGCTCTCTCTACAGGAGCAATATGGCTTCTCTAATAAACCTTGTAATAATCTTTCTCCTGTAACTGCCTGCTTCCTCATGGTCCCCTGGCATGGATGTGACAGATCCTTTCATTGGTCTTGAGGATTGAACTCAGATCCTGGGCACTGTCCCTGAAGCACTATTTGAACTACAGGTCCACTTCCAGTTTTCTTGTGGTTAATTGGAGATAAGAATCTCAGGGACTTTCCTGCCTGGGCAGATATCAGACTCCTGAGTAGCTAGGATTACAGTGCCCAGCTGGAGTCTTGGAGACTTATAAAATCTTGATTTTAAGTTTAGAGAGACATATATAATAAGGGATTGTCCTTAAATAAAAGACTGTCCTGGAGTTTGCTAGGTGTGTCTCAAGAGACATGAGTGAAGACAGGCAGCAAAGGTAGGAAATTGAGCTGTTGTTTCCAGATGCTTTTTGTTTTATGTATAAAGTGTAAGAGGACAGCTGAGATTGAGAAGAGATGTATTAAAACAACTGAAAACAAAAGGAAAGAAATGTACATATCACCCGATGTGGAAGAAATAACTTTATTGTCAAAGCTCATAGAATTTTGGGCTGGGAAGGTGGCTTAGTGGTAGAGTGCTTGCTTTGCCTGCATGAGGCCCTGGGTTTGATTCCTCAATACCACATAAGCAGAAAAAGTCATAAGTGGCGCTGTGGCTCGTGGTAGAGCGCTAGCCTTGAGCTGAAGAGCTGAGGGACAGTGCCAAGGCCTATAATTCAGGCCCCACAACTGACAAAAACAAAACAAAATATAACCAAAAAAAGCTCATAGAATTCATAAACTTTATAGACCATGATATAGACAATTTGCCTCATGAAGGTTAGAATGTGTTTGTGACTTTAACTAGTATCACTCACAATACTGTGAAATTTGTGAAATTTATGTAATCACTTAATCACAATAAAAAATTGCTATATAAAAAAAGTCTTGCCTTGAGCAGAATGTCCTTAGAAGTCGTGAATAAAAGTTCAGAAGAGCCTAAGGACCAATTCAACAAGAAGAAGGAGAGAAAATTTCAAGGAACATCTATAGCTGAAGAACGTGATTTTTTTTTAATTTAATTTTATTTTATTTGAGAACATACTGTACAGAGGGGCTACAATTACATGGGCAGGATAATGCATACATTTCTTACCAAGCATTGCAGCCTCCTCCTTTGTTTACCCTTCACCTCCCTTCCCCGCCTCCCCCCTCCCCCCACCCAATCATACCCCCCTACCCCCCCACACCGACATTGTAAAGCTGGTTTTGACATGACATTTTGTACTTCTCATTGTTGCAACAGGTCCACCTGAATCCTTAAATGACTTGTTTGTCCCCATCTCCTCCACATGTTATACTGACATCAAATATAGTGAAAGCGGGGGTTACACTGTGGGGGAGGGACATACAAAGCAACAAAGAAATAATCTTATAAATGCGTTAGAAACACATGCATGAAAGAAACGAAAACATTAAAATACATATTTAAGGGTTCATTTTCCTAACATCACATTATCTGATCTTTTCCGCTTGACTCATACCTATACTATATATTGCAAATAAGGGAAACCATGGGACCTATGCTTCTTTGGGCCTGGCTTACTTCACTTAATATAATTTTTTCCAAACCTTTCCATTTCCTAACAAATGGGGAAATGTCATTCTTTCTGATGGAGGCATAGAATTCCATTGTGTATATAGGAACCTTACTTCATTGTTGGTGGGAATGTAAACTTGTTCAACCACTTTGGAAAGCAGTATGGAGGTTCCTCAAAAGACTTCACATAGATCTCCCCTATGATCCAGCAATCCCACTTTTGGGCATTTACCCAAATGTTTACAAACAAGACCACACTAAAGCTACCAGCACAACTATGTTTATTGCAGCATTATTTACCATAGCTAAGATATGGAACCAACCCAGATGCCCCTCAGTAGATGAATGGATCAAGAACGTGATTTTTGTCTCTATGGTTTTTCTTTTATTTTGGTGGTTTTGTTTTGTGCCCGTACTGGGGCTTGAACTCAGGTCATGTGCTTTGCTTGAACCACAGCTCTACTTTTTTTTTTCAGGTAAGGGGTAGGTTTATTCATCGTTCCAGCTGGCACCAGGCCATCTTGGTCCTCCACGTGGTGGGGAAAGGCCTGGGAAAGAGAGAGAGCTGGGAAAGACAGAGCTGGGAAAGAGAAGAGAAGGAAAGAGCTAAGAAAGAGCGAGAAGAGAGCACAGAGCAGAGAGAGAGGGAGAGAGAGAGAGAGAGAGAGAGAGAGAGAGAGAGAGAGAGAGAGAGAGAGAGGGAGGGAGAGAGGGAGAGAGGGAGAGAGAGAGAGAGCCTGGGGTATGGGTGGAGAAAGGTGTGGCCACATCAAATTCAGATGTGACCTCAGCGGATGCAGATGTGACCTCTTCCAGGTGTCCCAGTTGCCTAGGTAACTCAGGTACTGGGTGGAGACTTTGCTGTGAGGAGGGTGGAGTCTGCTAGCCATCTAGGAGCCGAACTTACATTCTAGCCTTTTAATAATCATGAAAAGGGCGTGGATTCTCTTTGGCTACTTCCTGCTGACCAGGGGCATCGACATTAGTGGTAAAAGGCTGTAATTTGGTCCCCTCCCAGAGAAGGCAGTGAGTCCTTAGTGTTAGGTTTTTAAAAAGAGGTGACCGAGTAAGAACTGAAACTGCACCAGCACGCACGTGGTATTCAGATAAGGGGTAGGTTTATTCAGTAGACCTGCTTGGACCAGGCAAGGGTGGCACTCCACGTGGCTGGGAAAGGCCTGGGAATGAGAGAGAGCTGGGAAGAGAGGAAAGAGAGAGAAAAGAGCAGAGAGAGGGGTAAGAACAGTAGCACTCACGTGGTATTCAGGTAAGGGGTAGATCTGCTGGGACCAGGCAAGGTTGGCACTCCACGTGGCTGGGAAAGAGAGAGAGCAAGAGAGCAAGTAAAGAGCAGCAAGAGCTAGAAACAAACAGAGAGAAAAAAGGGAGAGTCTGGGCCTGGGCTAGGCCTTATGTAGGGTATGGGCGGGGAAAGGTGTGGCCACATCAAATTCAGATGTGACCTCTTCCAGGTGTCCCAGTTGCCTAGGTAACGCAGGTACTGGGTGGAGACTTTGCTGCGAGGAGGGTGGAGTCTGCTCGCCATCCAGGAGCGGACCTTACACTTAGATGAAGTCTGGAAAAGTCTCATGAGCATTGAGGGGCTGGAAAAAAAATACTAGAGAGCAAATAAATGGCAAGAGAAAGGACTTGGGGCTGAAAATGTTGGTAGAAATGTCCCTAGCTACTTCTGACATCTGGCGACTAGGTAGAGAAGAAGTCAGGTAACAAAGGCAAGAATATAAATTCCTGTTCAGTTAATAGGTAGACAGGTATAGACATTGGATGGGCAGGCTTCTTACTTCTACTGACCTCCTGGCTCTGGTTAATTTTGTTTTGTTTTGTTTTTTTTTTTTTTTTTGTCGGTCATGGGGCTTGAACTCTGGGCCTGAGCGTTGTCCCTCAGCTCTTCAGCTCAAGGCGAGCGCTCTACCACTTGAGCTACAGCGCCACTTCCGGTTTTCTGGTGGTTTATTGGAGATAGGAGTCTCACGGTCTCTCCTGCCCAGGCTGGCTTTGAACCGAGATCCTCAGATCTCAGCCTCCTGAGTAGCTAGGATTACAGGCGTGAGCCACCAGCGCCCGGCTTGCTCTGGTTAATTTTGAAAGGGCAGGCACAAAGTAGCTGATGTAACATCATCTCCTCTTACTCCTTTCCATGTACCCTTCTTCCCCAGACTGGCTGAGTCTAGGTGCTTGTTGCTGGGATGGCTTGTCCCAGTTGGTATTCAAGGAGGATTGAACTCAAGGCCTGGGCATTGTCCCTGAGCATTTCTCAAGGCCAGCACTGAACCACTTTGAGTTATAGTACCACTTGCAGAGTTTGGCTGGTTAGAGATAAGAGTCTTGAGCCATGCTTCCAGCCTGGCTCTTTGCAGGTTAGTTGGGAGATGGAGTCTTAGGGGTTTTTTGGCCCTGGTTGGCTTTGAACTGAAATCTTTGCCACAAAACCCTTTATTATTTCCAATTAAAACAACAAGGAGATCAAATAGAATAAGTAGAGCTTACCTGGTCCTTATCAAGAATTGCCAACAAATATTCTGAAATGACAAAACTCATTAGATGTGATGAGAATTTTATCACAAATATGCCCAGTATTTTAGAAACATGTAGTCAGTAGAATACACAACACAAAACAAAAAAGTCAAAACTCAAAACCTAAAATTTCGACAACGTTTAGACATCTTTGCTAACAAAGCACATCAGATGGTTGGGCCTCAGTTACCAGGGCCTGTGAAAAGAGCAACTTGTTAGCAAGGCACCTTAGAATAGATGGATGGAGGGCTGGGAAGGTGGCTCAGTGGTAGAGCGCTTGCCTTGCATGCCTGAGGCCCTGGGTTTGATTCCTCAGCACCACATAAGCAAAAAGAAAAAAGCCGGAAGTGGCACTGTGGCTCAAGTGGTAGAGTGCTCACCTTCAGCTGAAGAGCTGAGGGACAGCGCCCAGGCCCAGAGTTCAGGCCTCACGACCCCCCCCCCCAAAAAAAAAGAATAGATGGATGGAGTAGTAAACTTAGTAGAAGGTTAAGGGTCAGATGGGGTCAAACCCTTAACCCACCACGTGGTCAAGATGGTGAATTTCTGAAAGAATGCAAAGAAGCCCTGAACAAATTGGCTAGCCTTTGAGAGGGAACCAGAGTGGGGTCCCTGGGACCCAGCCTGCGTCGCACTCTTCAGGGCACAAGCCAAAAGGTAGAAAAGAAAGGGAGAGATAGGGGAAGTTGGACATGACTGGCAGAGAGAGAGCAAAGAGAACCTGAAAGTAAACAGACTTCTGACCATTTACCATTGCAGTGGCAAAAACTGTCTACTTCTGAGAATGGCATAAAAATTAGGTGCTCTGGCTTTCCAGGGAGCGCAGGAGGCATTTCAAAGGGGTTTCACGGCTCAGGCGTGACTTGTAGCACCCCATTAAATGAGTAGGAGAGTCAGTCTGGTGAGTGAAGGAGACCTGACCAGGCAGAAGCGGCATCCTGACTTCCCCCAGAACCCTCTAGAGAGAAATGGCCAAGCCCCCAAAACCAAGCGTCCTTGGCTTCAGAGGTGACCGGCCTTTCAGCTAAAGGCCATAGGAGCTCTCTGGCATGGCACCACGTCTGGACAGAGACTGAGTGACAGAGAGCCGTAGAGAGTAGTTTCACTCACCAGAGTAGAGAAGTGGTGTGGACGTGGATGTGAAGGCCAGCAATGGTATCAATGCCTGTGTCTGCAGCAGACAGTTCGCAAAAAGGGAAGAACAAACAAAAAAAGAAAAAAGAGAAAAAAAACCAGAGAGGAATCCCCTATCCTGACTTTAGGCCCTTTATCTGAGTCATACACGGCACCATTAATGTTAGGTTTTTAAAAAGAGGTAGCCGAGCCGGGCGCTGGTGGCTCACGCCTGTAATCCTAGCTACTCAGGAGGCTGAGATCTGAGGATTGCGGTTCAAAGCCAGCTCGGGCAGGAGAGACCGTGAGACTCCTATCTCCAATAAAACCCACCAGAAAACCGGAAGTGGCGCTGTGGCTCAAGTGGTAGAGCGCTTGCCTTGAGCTGAAGAGCTGAGGGACAGCACCCAGGCCCAGAGTTCAAGCCCCATGACCGACAAAAAATAAATAAATAAATAAATAAATAAATAAATAAAAATAAAAAGAGGTAGCCGAGTAAGAACTGCACCACGCACGTGGTATTCAGGTAAGGGGTAGGGTTATTCATCGTTCCGGCTAGCACCAGGCAAGGTTGGCACTCCACGTGGCTGGGAAAGAGAGGAAAGAGAGAGAAAAGAGCAGAGAGAGCCTTTGTTTTTTTTTTTTTTTTATTGTGAACATACTGTACAGAGGGGTTACAATTACATGGGCAAGATAATGAGTACATTTCTTATCAAGCATTGCACAGCTCTACTTTGTCTGTGTGTTACCCAGTGTTCTAAATGTGAAAGGGATTTTGCACATGAATGCTTTTGGAAATGCTTAGGCCTGACCAGGAGTTAAATGGAGGAGTAGACTCCAGCTGATGGCCAAACTGGTATATAACCAGAAAACATGAATATATCCAAGAGACTCAATAGGTCTTTTATTTCAGGAAGTACTTGGATAATATATGAATGTTGGAGCATTGGATTTTCTGCCTTTTATTTTTTTGTGCTGGTTGTGGGGCTTGAACTCAGGGTCTGGATGCTGTCCCTGAATTATTTTTGCTCAAGTGTAGTGCTCTACCACTTGAGCCACAGTTCCATTTCCAAATTTTTTTTTGGTGGGGGGTTAATTGGGGATAAGACTCTTATGGACTTTTCTGCCCAGGCTGGTTTTGAACCACAGTCCTCAAATCTCAGCCTGTTGAGTAGCTAGGATTACATATGTAGCTTATATTTAATTAAAATTGTGTGTGTGTGTGTGTGTGTGTGTGTGTGTGTGTGTACCCTGGGGTTTCAACGCACTGTCCGTGTGTGTGTGTGTGTGTGTGTGTGTGTGTGTGTGTGTGTGTATACAGGGCTTGCACTGTCCCTTGCTGCTTTTGCTCAAGGCTAGTGCTCTACCTACCACTTGAGCCATAGCTCTACTTCTGGCTTTTTGGCGGCTAATTGGAGATAGAGTCTCATGTACTTTCCTACCCAGGCTGGCTTTGAACCGTGATCCTCAGATCTCAGCCTCCTGAGTAGCTAGGATCACAGGTATGAGCCACCAGCACCCAGCTTTTCTTTTTTAATTAAAAAATATTTTTAAAATTTTACTTGATTATTTTGTGCTAATCCTAAGGCATGAATGCAGGGCCTGGGTTCTGTCCCTAAATTTCTTTAAAAAAAAATTTTTTTTTTTGAGTCCGGTCGTGGGGCTTAAACTCTGGGCCTGGGTGCTGTCCCTCAGCTCTTCAGCTCAAGGCTAGCGCTCTACCACTTGAGCCACAGTGCCACTTCCGGCTTTTTTCTTTTTGCTTATGTGGTGCTGAGGAATCGAACCCAGGGCCTCAGGCATGCAAGGCAAGCGCTCTACCACTGAGCCACCTTCCCAGCCCCTTTTTTAAAAATTTTAAATTGTTCCTATAAAAGTGATATATAGAAGAATTTAGTTATGTAAGTCAGGTAGAGTATGTTTCTGCTGTCAGTGGCTCACACCTGTAATCCTAGCTACTCAGGAGGCTGAGATCTGAGGAATGTGGTTCAAAGCCAGCCCTGGCCAGAAAGTCCATGAAACTCTTATCTCCAATAAACCACCAGTAAACTGGAAGTGGCACTGTGGCTCAAAGTAGTAGAGCACTAGTCTTGAGCTGAAGATCTGAGGGACAGCACCCAGGCCCAGAGTTTAGGCTCCACCACCGACCAAAAAAAAAAAAAAGTATATTTCCTTTTGGACAATGTCATCCCTTCCCTTGCCCCTCAGTTTCTTTAGTTCAGGGCTAGTGCTTGAGCCACAGCTTCACTTCTTGTTCTTATTGGTAGTTTAATAAAGATGAATTTCACAGACTTTCCTTCTCCTGCTAGCTTTGAACTGAAGTCCTCAGACTGGCTCTTTATATTTTAAAATCTTACTAAAGTGTAGCATGTATATGTTTTTTTTTTGTCAGTCATGGGGCCTGAACTGTTGGCCTGGGCTCTGTCCCTTGGTTCTTCAGCTCAAGGCTAGCGCTCTACCACTTGAGCCACAGCGCCACTTCCAGCTTTTTCTGCTTATGTGTTGCTGAGGAATTGAACCCAGGGCCTCATGCATGCAAGGCAGACATGCTACCACTGAGCCACTTTCCCACCCCATGTATATGTTCTTTTTTTGGGCGGGGGGGGGGTGGGGTGGGGGGGAAGTCCGGTCGTGGGCCTGAAGTCTGGGCCTGGGCTCTGTCCCTCAGCTCTTCAGCTCAAGGCTAGCGCTCTACCACTTGAGCCACAGTGCCACTTCCTGCTTTTTTTTTCTGCTTATGTGGTGCTGAGGAATTGAACCCAGGGCCTCATGCGTGCAAGGCAAGCGCTCTACCACTGAGCCACCTTCCCAGCCCCCATGTGTATGTTCTTTTTTTTTTTTAATTTTTTATTGTAAAGATACTATACAGAGGGTTACAGTTACCATGTATAAGTTCTTTAGGGCTTTTTCGTTTGTCAGTTTTGGGGCTTCAACTCAGGGCCTGGGTGCTGACCCTGAGCTTTTATGCTCTAGGCTAGTGCTCTACCACTTGAGCCATAGCTCTACTTTCTGCTTATTGGTGATTATTGGAGATGAGAGTCATGGACTTTCCTGACTGGGCTGGCTTTGTACCTTGATTCTCAGATCTCAGCCCCGAGTAGCTAGGATTACAGGTACCAGCTATTAGTGCCCGGCCTGGGTAATTGTTGTTGTTATTATTATTATTTGTCAGTCATGGGGCTTGAACTCAGGGCCTGGACACTGTCCTTGAACTTTTAGCTCAAGGCTAGCACTCTACCACTTTGAGCCATGGTGCCACTTCCTATTTTCTGTTGGTTAACTGGAGGTAAGTGTTCCATGGACTCTTCTGCCGAGGCTGGCTTTGAACTGTTATCCTCAGATCTCAGCCTCCTGAGTTGCTGGGATTATTACAAGCTTGAGTCATCAACACCCAGCTAAGGTTAATTTTAATTTTTGAAAATAGGTTAACTATTTACTACCCATCCACTTCCAGTCCTGAATACTTGCACAGACCAGGAATTGGATTCTCCCAATATTAAATAAATGAACTGTTTCTTTTTCTTTCTTCCTTCCTTTTTTCCTTTTTGCTTATCCTGGGGCTTGAACTCAGGACCTGGGCTCTGTCCTGAGCCTCTGTGCACAAGGCTGGTACTCTACCACTTGAGCCACAGCATCACTTCCAGCCTTTTCTGTTTATGTGATACTGAGGAATCAAATCCAGGGCTTCATGCATGCTAAGCAAGCACTCTACCACTAAGCCACATTCCCAGCTAAATCAACTGTTTTTTTTTTTTTTTTTTTTTTTAAATTTTTTTTATTGTAAAGATTCTATACAGAGGGTTACAGTTACATGAGTGGGGTAATGAGTACACTTCCTCTTGAACATTGTTACCCCCTCCATTGTTTTCTCCCTACCATCCCCTCCCACCCTCCCTTCCCCAAGGTTCTTTTTTTTTTTTTTTTTGATTGTGATTAAGTGATTACTTAATTTCCGGAAATTCACAGTATTGTGGAATAATGATGCTCATTTAAAGTCACACGTTCATTCTAACTTTCCTGGAGCAAATTGTCTATCACAGTCTGTAATATATAACGGTGATCATATGTTATATACCAATACACGTGATCAGCAGCATGGGGATATTTAGTAGTGGTTCAACCAGATGAGTGGGAGTTCTTTGTTTCTTAAGTCCTGTTAGTTTTGTCATATCACCTAACATTTTGGATTTATCATCCGCGTATCAGGGAGACCATGTACTGTTTGTCTCTTCGTTCTTGGCTTACCTCGCTCAACATGATTCCTTCTAGCTCCATCCATTTCCCTGCAAATGCCATTATTTTGTCATTTCTAATGGCTGCATAATATTCCATTGTGTATAGATACCACAATTTTTGGATCCATTCATCTGTGGTGGGGCATCTAGGTTGTTTTTTTTTTTTAATTGTGAAAATACTGTATAGAGGGGTTACAATTACATGGGCAAGATAGTGAGTACATTTCTTATCAAGCATTGTAACCTCCTCCTTTGTTTACCCTTCACATCCCTTCCCATCCTCCCTCCCCCCTCAATACTCCCCCCTCCCCCAAGTTGTAAAGTTCGTTTTTGACATGACAACTTGTACTTCTCATTGTTGGAACAGGTCCACCTGTATCCTTATTTAAACGACTTGTTTTTCCCCTTCCCTTCCACAAATTATACTGACATCAAATACAGTGAAAGCAGGGGGAGGGACATACAAAGCAACAAAGAAATAATCTTATAATTGCGTTAGAAACAAATGCATGAAAGAAAAAAAACATTTAAAATACATATCTTAGGGTTCATTTTCCTAACATCACCTTATCTGACCTTTTCTGCTTGACTCATACATATACTAGATATTGCAAATAAGGGAAATCATGGGACCTACGTTTCTTTGGGCTTGGCTTACTTCACTTAATATAATTTTTTCCAAGCCTTTCCATTTCCTAACAAATGGGGCAATGTCAGTCTTTCTGATGGAGGCATAGAATTCCATTGTGTATATATACCACATTTTCTTGATCCATTCATCTACTGAGGGGCATCTGGGTTGGTTCCAGATCTTAGCTATGGTAAATAATGCTGCAATAAACATAGTTGTGCTGGTAGCTTTAGTGTGCTCTTGTTTGTGAACATTTGGGTAAATGCCCAAAAGTGGGACTGCTGGGTCATAGGGGAGCTCTATGTGGAGTCTTTTGAGGAACCTCCATACTACTTTCCAAAGTGGTTGAACAAGTTTACATTCCCACCAACAATGAAGTAAGGTTCCCTTCTGTCCACATCCCCTCCAGCATCTGTTGTTATTAGAGTTCTTGATCTTTGCCATTCTAACTGGGGTGAGGTGGTATCTCAATGTTGTTTTGATTTGCATTTCTTTTATGGCTAGGGATCAACTGTTTTTTTTTTTAAAATAGTTCATTTTATTTATTTTTCTCAGTTGTGGGGCTTGAACTCTGGGCCTGTCCAGAGCTGTCCCGCAGCTCTTCAACTCAAGGCTAGCTAGCACTCTACCTCTTGAGCCACAGTGCCACTTCCAGCTTTTTTTGTTTATGTGATGCTGAGGAATCGAACCCAGGGCATGCGAGGCAAGCTCTCTACCACTGAGCCACCTTCCCAGCCCCTAAATCAACTGTTTCTAACCCTTTAAAACTGCATGAGGTACAACTGTTTTTCTCCTTGACAGACAATGAAATAATTATTACAATAATTGTCACATTTATGTCTATTGTTATAAGGAGAAGTCAGATGTTGTGGTTCAAGCCTATAATCTAGCTACTCAGAACACAGAGACCTGCAGCATCAATGTTCAAAGCCAACCCGATGTGGAAGAAATAACTG